>NC_046294.1:27363034-27690951 GCF_004115265.2 Rhinolophus ferrumequinum | reverse complement strand
CTTTCAAAATACACAAAGAATCTGAGTATTCTGAATGTAGTTTGTGCTGGATGTGTTTCTCAGCACTTCCACTGCTACCACACTGGTCCAACCCATCTCTTTCCTGGATTGCTGCAGTAGCCTCCTTAAGGGTCTCCTTGCTCTGACCATTGTCCCACTAGGGACAGAGTAGCCTGAAGGATTGTTTGAATAAGTGACTCAGATAATGTAACTCCCGTGAGAAAATCTTCATGTGGCCCTCATCTGCTCCCAGTAAAGCCAAAATCTTTACAGTCACCTAAAATGCTACCTTAGCATTCCAATTTACTTACTTAGTTTTCTGGTGGTGTATTTTCTGTTTCCCTCTAGAGAATATATGATCTCCAAAGGCAGAGATATTTGTCTGTATTGTTTACGGAGATATCAAAGCACCCAGAATAGTATGTTCTTGGCACAAAATCACTGCTTAATAAATGTTTTTCATAAATGCATAAAACAATAATACAGTCCAGTCAGCCATACACTATTATTGTTTCTACTTTTGCGATAAAAACAAATCACAGCTAAGTAAAGTAACCCGAGGATACTTAGAGGCTGTTGTCAGAGCTAGGATTTGAGTCCAGGCACTGTTTCTGCAGTCTGACTTAATTTTCAGATGGGTATTGCAATCAGTCACTGCTTTTTTTTCAGTTAGATTGTGGTTAGTGTTGTACTACAATACCCTTTTGAAATTAGGCATGGCATATACCTTGCTTTGGGCAAGTAAATGTAAGCAGAAGTGGTGCAGGACTCTGGTGAACAATTTTTCATTGTCCTTTTCTATTGCCATAGTGCAGAGCATACCAATACTTGAGTTCCAGAATAGGTGTCATATGGAACACAGTTCCCTTCCATCTGACCGAGGACTTGAAACATGAGTGAGGAATAAACCAAGTGTATCTAAGGGGATTATTTATCACTACAACATAACTTAGCCCATCCAGAATCATACATGCATTTCCTAATTTTCTTCATGTATATTTATACAATGATATTCCTGGCAGTGACTGCATGTGCATATGTGTGAAGAATATGTTGTTTTGTGTGTTTTCAGGGTCGTATAATTTTGGCTTAGAATATTTGATTGAAATGTTTTTAACATATTTTAGGTACTATATTTCAAGTACAGTTAAAACATCTGATTTTTATTAATCTAGAAGACAGCCACAGTTTGTAAGACGAACTCAATCTCAGAGGTTATCCCTCAGTTTTCTATCATTTCCTTATGTACAATTCTGCTACCTGCAAATAATGCTAATTTTGTCTCATTTTCAAGGGTTATATCTCTTATTTCTGCCTCTTGCTTTATTACTTTGAACCGAACTTCCAGACAATGTTAAAAAATAATGATGTCTTTGTCTTGTTCCTGGTTTTAATGGGAATGAAAATAGTATTTCAATATTAAGTATGATGCTGGCATTTGGTTTAAAATTTTTTTATCATATCAAGGAAATATATTTCTGTTCTGATGTTTCCACATGTGTCTTTTCTTTTTACCCAGAAGTGATCATTTAATAGCATCAAATGCTTTTTTTAAAATTTATTGGAACTATCACATGCCACTTTATATTAATCTTTAGGATTAATATTAACATAATATACTGAGGTGATATTCTTGAATTACTATCTTCTAAATGACCCCTTCTCAGTATTTGCTTTTTTTCCTGAAGTGTTTCCACCATTAACGTGAGGTTCATAGCCTCCGAGAAGAATATGAATACTGTGTCTGGAAAGAGAAGATATTGAAGAAGTTGCTTACAGACGAGAACGGGAAATGCAAGCCCATTCTGTTGCAAAGATGGGTTTCCAGGGAGAGAGATAAAGATAAATAGTTTCTGGGGGATGAGAGAGTGTGTGCTACCTAAACATGCCATATTTGCTGCCCTATATGCACAGAAGACCCTAGGCCTGGGGAATCAAATATTTTCTCATTTTCCAAAGTGTAATATGATCTTAGAATTAAAAAAAAACAATGAAACTAAGTTTACTCCTAGATATAGGCAGAATGTAAAGCTTGCGAATGGTGACTAATGTTCATGGTGCAGAAACTAGAAATTTTTAGAAATCTTTTTCAATATTTGGATGACAGGTATGTTTAGTGAAGTAATCAGAACTCTTTGGTTGCAAGTAACAGAAATTCAACTTAAGTAATTAACGAAAATGTGAGATTTATTGGTTTCACTCTTATCCTATCTGTGATTTAATTGGTTATATAAGATATATACCTCATAGTATATCTTATAATATGTGTTATAAGGACCACATGAGATAATAAAAAGTAATGATAAATCTACATCATTAGATTGTTATAAGGACCAAATTAGGTAATGTTTAAAATTTAGTACTGCATTTTGAAAACATAAGGGCCAATTGCCTCCTCATGGATGGAAGTAGAAACACCTTACATTATACTCTGATGAATCAATATCTCTCTAGAAAGAGATCTGGATTCTTCCTACAGAAGTAAATCCACTAGCTGCAAGTTAGTTATCAGAGGGTCACGCTGATACAGGTTAGCTAACATGTCCCTAGGTAGACAGGGAGGTCCCTGGTGGAATAAACAAAAGACAGCCATATCCTAAAACTCCAGGTTTTGAAATCACTCCTTCGCTCCAGGACAAAATGTAACAAGGCCCTGAGGTTAATAATAAAATTCCTTTTGGCCTGACAAATGGAGCAGATCTGATAGATAAGAGTGTGTTACTTTGTTAATTCCTTTAGGATGGGCAAGCAGAACAAACCTGGGAGATGAATTTGATTAGAAGGCGCCAGGTCCCTTCTTCAAACAGTTCCCTTCTTCAAACAACTCCCCTTCCCCAAGCAGGCAGGGGAAGGTATAAAAGTAAGAGCTTTTGCCTCAGTCACAGGGCACCCGCATTCGGGACACCCCTCCCGCTTGGGAGCTCTGACTCTTTGCTTTCAATAAACTATCCTCTTTTTAAAACTCTTTGCCTTTCCTGGGTCCATGTTTCCTTTCTTCGGTCTCACAAGACATGATCCCAGCCTACACCCAGAAACTGCCGGCAGGTCCAACATCATCTACATCATTTGGGGACTCACAGGAAAAATATTCCTCCATCAACGCCATGGTCCAAAGTATCTTAGGATACCCTTCTACCCTTACTACAAGTATTTTTACTCCTAATCCTATCAATACTATTACAAATCACATATCATTATGATTTTATATATATCTGTACTTACAGTATCTAGCTAGTCCCTACCCTAACTCAGTAAATATTTTTTTGAATGTGTAAGTAAACAATTTTCTAACTCCAAAGGATATAATAATTATCATAAAGAAAGAATTGACAGCTATAATGGTACGAAAAATCTCCCAGCAGATGTGGCCTCCTTGGTGGTACCAGTTGACTATAGGGAAGACAAAGATTAATGTAGTCTGTCAGATCGGAGACTAGGGTGACATCATGACATACTTGTATGTTGCTATCACATGGTATCTTTAGATTGGCTAGAAGGAGAAAGCTTTTTCAATGTTAAGATATTAGTATGTTAAAGAATAAATAAAGACCAAGTTTAGATATATCCTACATAGCACATTCCAAGAAGGTAAAGAGTTTTAAGTCGGACACTAAGATTATAATTCAGAATTCTAAAGTACTCTGAAATAAAACAAAATGCAGAATCTCACAAAATAGCACTTAGCCAAAAATACAACATATGCAGGGCTTTACCAGCAAGAGTAATGTCATGTAGGAAACAAAAGGCAGTCTCCCTGGTAGGGCGAAGAAGGTCATGTTGTGGAGGTAGAACTAAAAATTCCAAAGAACACTGTTGACTTTTAAAACTTTTGGGCAGCATAGCTTGTTCTATTTCCATTCAGATACCCCTATTTTTAAATCCCTCAATAAACCCATTGTAATTGAGCATAAATTAAGAGAATAATGCTGCCATTCAAGTTTAAAGGCCCAGATATTTTCTATTAAAGTGTGAAAAATAAACTTTCCGTTAAGATCTCAATGTCACTAATGCTTAATTTTGGAGAAATCGTTACTGAAGAACTGCCCCATGACTACAGACAGGCATACGTCTCAACCGATCAAAAGTCAGAATAAGAGGAAATGGTGTAATGTGTGACTGGTAAACCTGATGTCAAACTTGAAGAAAACTCTGGAATGGATTATTGAACGCATGCATAATAAGCAATAAGAACAGAAGGTATGGACATGGGTTCACTAGGAAAAGTTATGTCAAACTAATTAAAGTTTGTAAACCACTGCATTCATAATGTGCTATGAATTTAAAGTGCTTTAAGTTCATCAAAATATTTGATGAAATGAGAAGACTGGAGCAGGAGAGAGGATAATATGAGCTGAAACCTGACTCATGTGAGTGCACCATGAGAAGATCTGATGAAAAAGTGTCTTTGGATGAGAAAACAGCAAAGGCAAAGGTCCTGAAGTGAGAAAATAACTAGTCGTGTTCAAGAAACAAGAGCAAGACAGAGTGAATAGTGTGGTGTGAGCAATAGAGAGACTAGTAAGAGACGAGGCCAGAAACAAGAAGGAGTAGATCAAGTAGGGGTGGGGTTACAATCAGGAGGAACCCGGATGTAAGTGAGAAGGCTGCTGTAAAGTTCTGACTGAGACATGTGGTGCCTTGGACCTGGTGTCAGGAAGGCAGAGGGGAGGAGTGGTTAGATTCACAGTTGTTTGGAAGCTAAGACCGATGGACTTGCTCACGCTTCCATGTAGAGCCAAAGCAATGTCTGGCACAGAGTTGGTTCTTGACAGATATTTTTCATAATAAATGAAATAATTTATGATGAAGTGAAAGGGAAAGAGAAGGGGCAAGCCAGATTTGGTCAAGGAAAAGGAGTTTTATTTCTTTGTGAAAATGTAAGGATACGTGTGTGTGTGTGTGTGTGTGTGTGTGTGTGTGTGTGTGTGTCTGGCACACAGAAGGTGCCAAAAATATATATATACACATTTTAAGAAAGGAAAAAACTGTATTAAAGTTGTAATACAATGAAGGACGCTAGCATTCATTTGATTAATGTCATCTTTTGAGCAAACATCATACTACACGTTGCCACCGTAATTCAACTTCAAAAAGTAATACATAGATAACATCTCTTAAAATGTGTATATTTTTGGCACTTCCAGTATTTATATATATCTCCAATTAGATGTCAAAGATCAGCTCAATAAATAATTCCATATATTATACATTTAACATGTATTTAGTTTCTTCTAGTACGAGACACTGAAATGTGAACAATTCTCCCTGTGTTTGTCTTTACATAGGTAGACAAAATTATTTTCTGATGGGTCTAGAGGAGAAAGCCAACCTGATGGGCTCAGATCAGTAGAAGTATTGTCAAAAGTCAGAGTGACAGATCAGTGACCCTTGAAAGTTTCTGAAGGAAATTATATATACATGGAAACATTCTTCAAAATTTAGAATGCTTAGTTTACCTAGACACTTGATCTGAAAGCCATGTTGTGTGAGTTTCCTATTGCTGTTATAATTATGACAAATTTAGCATCTTAAAAAATGCAAATTTATTATCTTCCAATTGTGGAGGTCAGAAGTCTGAAATTAGTCTTGCTGGGCTTTGTGTCATCACAGCTGCTGTCTTTTTGGAGGCTCTAAGAGAGAATCCATTTTCTTGTCTTTTTAGCTTCTAAGAGACTGTTAGCACTCCTTGGCCCATGTGCTCCCTCCCATCTTTAAATACAGAAATGGTGGCTGAATCCTTCTCCAAACACATCACTCTGACACAGACTCTTCTGCCTCTTTCTTCCATACTGGGCCTACCTGGATAATCCAGGATAATCTCCCAATCTTAATGTCAGCTGATTAGAAAATTTAATTCCATATGTAACCTTAATCCCCCATTTTCCATGAAACATTACACATCTGCAGATTCCAGGGATTAGGATGTAGATATCTTTGGGGGACCATCATTCTGCTTCTTACACATACCCATAAACTAAGTTTCCCAGGTCAGTATTGTACAAGAGAAGGAGGCCGATTTTAGGCACAGCCATTTCTCTATTGATTATTTCTGTGTATTGCACTGTGGAAAAATATGTGCAGAAAACCATTAAGGCATTTGCAGCATTTATGGATTTTTTCCTTCATATTTATCAGAACATAGCTATGTATTAATTACTGGGTGAAAGATATGGCTCAAAATGATTCACAGAAATGAATACTTGTTCAGAATGTACATATGAAGGGCACCCCAAGCTTCAGAATTGTTAGAAATGTTCTCTTACTGGGCAAGATAATTTCCAGTGAAAATTTAAAAAAATGTCTGTCTTCCTTTGGCAGCTCTTCCTCCCATTCCCTTCTTTAAATGTGTATTAATATCTTGATAACACTTTTGCTGGACAGGATACATGATGCTTTCTTCTGTGCCCATTCTGCAGATAGAAAATTAAATATTCTCTGTAGACTTCTGTCAGATACTTCAAGACCACAGCTGTTGTTTTAGTGAATGTCTCTGAAATTCTAGTATGAGGCACGGCTGCAGGAGGGTAAAGTACTGCTCACGTGGTCATGGGAGACTGATGTCTGTGCAGACAGTGCTGAGGGAGCAGCGTGGCACACCAGCCATCGTCAGTAGAGCAGCACTTTGCAAAGCCTGCTGCTGGGAAGCAGACCCACTGAACTCAGGATTTGTGGTAGAGATTTCTAGAACTCTCTGGTATATGAATCCTCCTTTCCTTGGGCATATGGTTACACTCCATTCTCCAGATTTCTTTGAGAGAAATGCTGTCATATGAAGTGCTGTACAGTGGAATGAGAGCAACAGCAATGTGTTCAGCTTCCAGTCTTGACCTTTAGAAATTCTCACGCCTGATCTCCATGATTTCCTCATCTGCCAAAAGGAGAGAAATCTGAGGACCTACAAGAGGGTAGAGACACAGCACAGTAGGAGCTTTGGTCTCTAAATATTTGCATGGAGTAAACCCTAGCGCACACACACACACACACACACACACACACACACACACACACACATCCTGACTACCAGCATTGCAATATGACAAGCAGGAAATTTAATTATGTGAAGACATTGAGATTTGGAGATTTATTCATAATAGCAATGAGTATTGAGGTGAAAATAATATGGAAATAGGTATCAGGGCCTGAAACAAGGGAAAAACAAGCACAGATAACTCAGACAGTGAGGCAGTGTATTTCATGTACTAGCCCAATTTACCTTCAAAGCCCCATTTCATGGGTGGGGAAACTGAGGCACATAGAGGTTAAAAAACTTGTTTCAAGTTACACATTTTCAAGTAGCAAAGCTGAGATTCAAACCCTGCTCACTTGGCTGTAAAGTTTTTACCCTTGACTAAAACCCAATATAAAATGTTATTTGTACGTGTAATCTTCAAATCATCCTGAGTTACAGATTTCTTCCACAACTATTTAGAGCCTTTTGCCTGTGGTGAGATACACGTTGTGCTCAGCAATTATAGGTCTGCTTTGTTTGAATACCTTGTGGCAATGTTGTTATTCCCCCTTGTACAAAGGAGATCACTGATGTCTGACAGTTGAACGTTATGGTTCTAGATCTGGTCTGAGCTCTTATTATTACCTGGATATTTAGAATCCTGAGCCTGTGTTCTCCTAAGCCTGTTCTGCTGTCTCAAACCTGTGGAAACCCCCTGCCAGAGCACTGTCTTCCTCTGGCTGGGCATCTACAGAACTGCTTTGTGAGTAGAAATACATGACATACGAGAAAGTGCTCTGTAGACCGGGAAACTATACAAACATAAGGTCTGGTTATCACCATTATTACTTAAGACAGAGAACAAGCCATGACAACACAATTGCATGTACTTCCTTGTTATTCAGAGAGGGAGCTCAGAGGAAAAGTCTTGCCTGGGGAATTCTCTATCGTTTGACTGTACTCTCTGCATTTCATTCAGAAAACTGATTCTTCAGTGCCCTTCCTAAGTTTTGTTTCCCACTAATTGGGTGCTATTCACTTAGAGGCAGTCCAGTAGGATCACTTCTGCCTCACGCACCCGTGCCTCATTTCCTCACTCAATGCCTTTTCAGTTCTGTTATTTATTTTCTTTAATATTACAGCACTACAGCAGGATGAATCATGCTCCCTGCCAGTCCCAGTAGCACCCTCAAAGGCGTACAAAACAATAAGGTGATGTATGAGGCCCTTTCCACCCAAATGCTACACAGTCACGGAAGCTTGCTTTTACGGCTTTGATTTCCAGATCAGGAACAGGTTTCAGCCATCAGATAAGAGAAGGGGCTCTAGATCTTTGATCCAGACCCTGTCATAGAATCATTCTAATTCAGGGAGACATGGATGGCTGGATAGCTGTACCAGGTAGCTAGGGTGGAGAGAAGGCTCTGGGGACAAGCAGATGCACTCTACAGGAAGAAAGGTTATAAGTACCGAGCTCAAACTGGATACTGATTTTTAGAATGGGAATGCCATATATTTAAACCTGTGGTTCTTAACCAGGGAGCAATTTATCCCCTAAGGATCACTTGGCAAAGTCTGGAAACATTTTTGTTGGTCACAGCAGGGAATGGGTGGAGGTGCTACTTGCCTTGAGTAGGGAGAGGCCAGGGATGCTTTTAAACATTCTACGATGTACAGGACAGCCCCCCTATCCCCGTCCTAAGAATTAGCTGGCTCAATGCCAATCATTCTGAGGTTGAGAAACTCTGCTCTAAAACCAAGAGAAGGAGACCCATCCCATTCAAAGTTAGAGTTTAGACTTGGGGACAACGATGGAGGCATAGAGGGGTATGATTGAGATCTCTAAAGCCTTGGTAACACCAGTATATTCTTCTAACCAATGCTATTAATACTTTGTTTGAAGGTTAAATTAGATCACGTTCTTTTATTTTTTTCCCCAGTTTTATTCAGAGACGATTAACATATAACATTGTATAAGTTTAAGGTGTACAACATAATGATTTGATATATGTACCTATTATGAAATAATTACCATAATAAGTTTAGTTAACATCCATTACCTCACATAGTTACAATTTTTTCCTTATGATTAGAAATTTTAAGATCTACTTTCTTAGCAACTTTCAAATATGCAATACCGTATTATTAACCATAACTGGAAGTTTGTACCTTTTTAACCATCTTCACCCAATTCCCCGACCCCAAACCCGCCTCTGGAGACCACCAATCCGTTCTCTGTTTCCATAGTTTTTTTTTGTTTTAGGTTCCATGTATAAGTGAGATGATATAGTATTTGTCTTTGTCTTTGTAACTTATTCCACTTAGCATAATACCCTCAAGGTAGGATTTCCGTCTTTTTCATGGCTGTGTGTGTGTGTGTGTGTGTGTGTGTGTGTGTGTATCACATTTTCTTTATTCACTTGTTGATGGACACTTAAGTTGCTTCCATTTCTCGGCTATCGTAAATAATTCTGCAATGAACATAGGGGAGCAGATAGCTCTTCAGGATATAACACTTTCTTAAAGAGGGAGTTTGTGAATTGAGGCCAGGGCTGGACAAATCTGAATTCAAAGGCAATGCTGATCACTTGCTAGCCCTGAGATCTTAGAAAGTGTTTTAAACCTCTCCATCTAAATTTCAACATCTGTACTCGTACAACAAAATAGTAATAATTAACTTTCAAAATAGCACTACCTTTTAATAACTTGCTGAAGTTTCAGATGTTCTTCTCTGAACATCTAAAATTGAAGTTCCTTGCTGTCAGAGCTGCAGTTCTAACATCTGGGGAAGTGGGTGGGGGGAACCGTGTACCATTTTAGAGTGCCTACAATGTCTTGGTGACTTTATGCACATCATTTCACCTAATCAACAGGCCTTGAATTAGAATGGTTTGCGGTGGCATGAAAGGAGAGAATGGACATGACGTTACCATCTCTGCAAGAGGATCAGTTGACTGAGGTTTTCCCAGCAGGGATGTTAATCATGCCTGTGCAATGATTCATTTGCTTAGTGCAAAACAGGCCTCACTCCTTAGCAAGACTGATCATAACTTCTCCCTTGGCAGCTGTGACACCTTCCTCCTCTTGTCTCCCATGCCACTTCTTGACTGTTTTTTGGTCTACCTTCTTAAAGGACTCATCTTTAAATGTTAGTGTATTCCTGGGACTCTGTCCTAAGTCCTCTGAACCTCTGGCTCTTTCTTACTCATTCCTCGTTAAACTCTCCATAAATTACTTCATATTCATCCAAGATTTCAACGGCCACTTATAGGAAGAATATCTTCAGAATTGTTTTTCTAGCTCAAAGATGTATTTTCAGTACTATTGAGCATCAGCTTTACCCAGGGAGACAGTCTTCCATAGTGGTTAGCAAGTGTAAAACTTGAAGATATCCAGAATCATAGTGACATTTTGGCTCTGGCACTTACCATATTAAACAGAACAAGTTAATCTCTAGGAGACTTCATCTTTAAAATAAAAAGATTAATACCTACATCACAGGGCTTTTGAGATGATTAATATATGAAAGGTCCAGTAGAGTTCTGATATTTAGTTAGCCCACAATATTGTTTACTTAATATAGGGATCTTAAAGATAACTCTGTCCAAATGTCAATTGCTTTTTCTGTACTCCCAGTTCCCAAGGGAGAAATCCTCCCTCTCTCTTAACTTCCACATCCAAGACTTACAAATTCTACCTTTAATTCTTCTTTGATTCTGGCCTTTCCTTTCCATGCCCACTACACTTGTCTTCATTCAGGACTTTACCATTTTGTACCTAGATTAAGACAACAGATTCAAAATGTGTCTCTCTACTTCACTTCCCCCCACTTCCCTAAATGCATACTAACAATGCAACAATCTTTTACAAATGTAGATCTGTGTAGTTCTTTTCCTTTTGAGACTCTTATTGGTTGCAGTTGACTTTCAGAATAAAATTCAAACTTTTCTTCCACAACATTCATAGTCTGGCTCCTGCTCTCCTCTTTAGCCCCACCTCCCCTTTAGTCCACCTGGGGAATTCCACCTTCAATACTTCACGCACCTTACATACCATCCCTTTTAGGAGATCTCCAAGAAGAGTGCCTCTTTCTTTGTGTTACCACACCACTTTGCTCTCCCCTCTGTTTTAGCACTTATCACATCGTTGTATTTATTTGCTATGTGTCTGGGCAGATGTACGGTGTTTATACCAAAAGCTTAATAAACATTTATTTGACGAATGAATGAATGATGAATGAATTAGTCTTCTAGTGTGAAAGTCAGTGTATTATGTTGCCTATCTTTCTTCACTGTACAGGGCAAACTAAGTTAGAGTGTCATGATCTAATCGTGTCTGTATTTTGGAGAGAAAACATAGAGGAATAAATCGTATATGCACACACACATACACACATACATGCAAACATACATGCATATATACATGCATAAATACATACATACATACATATTGATTTCCAGTATCCACATAGTCAGAGCAGGTGCTTGTTACTGGATTCAGTGAAATTATGTTTTGTATATGGAGCTTGCACACTTCATAGAGTTCTCATTGGCTGAGTAATTCTTCAAAATTTAATACCAGAAAAGTGCCTTCCTATTCTTATGAAAGCAAATTCTTAAAAAAGGGATTGCTATACATGGAAAAAGTCAAAGACCTCCAGAGATTAGCCTTTCGAAGTTCTGTTTCCTTTACCACCCAGTCTTCCCCAACACGGTATGGGGCAGGAGGATCCAACTTTTGTAGCTGCAATAGTCTGGGTTCAAACATTGTGAACACAAGTAAGTCATTTAATCACTTCCCATGGCCTCACCTATGACGGAATATTATACTTACCATGTAAGGCTTCATGAGAGTCACTTTCAGGGTTTCTTGACATGATGCTATTGAGAGTTTCGGCTGGGTAATTCTTTGTTTCAGGGGACTATCCTATACATTGCAAGGTAGTCAGCAGACTCACTGGCCTCTACCTATTAAAAGACAGTAGTACCTAAGGCCCAGGTGATAGATAACTATGTGTCCAGATACTGTCGAATTTCCCCAGGAATAGGGGAGGCAGGGGATCACACCTGGTTGAGAAATAACTTGTATATGTTAACGTGTGTCATACGCTCAGAATAGATGTTTCATTAATCTCCTTTTCCTTCCCTTCTTTAATGGGGCTAATGAAATTCCATACCAAGAATTACATATCCTCAGAGAAAAGTATTTATGTCTACTTATGGCCATATCTTAGGAAATGTTTAGTCTGAGATGTGTGGCATTTTTTTTCAGCCCTACCTGGCTCTCCACAGAAGCTTTACTCAGAAAACCTTAATTATCAGTGTAAAGTGATAGTCTGAATTTTCTAATGATGAGCCTCCAGCTCTAAGTGTTGTCTGTGAAGAAAGACAAGATACACTTCTTCTAGTAGGAAAGGGAAAGAGAAAGAAAAGAAAAAGAAACTTCAAACCTGAATAAATTGGAGGCTGTAGGTGTCATGGCGATGCGAGCTGAGGGATGATCGATTCCCCTAGATTCTGAGTGGCACATTCTGTGCACGAAGCGCTGGCTGACGTCAATCGGATTAAGTGGCCTTGATGGGAGCACTGCATGCAAGATGAGTGCGACTCGGGCCCAGGATTTGTCATTGCTTCCAACGCAGGTTCCTACTTCATAGTGAGAGGGAGGAGAGTCTGTGAATGAGGAATGAGAAGCAGTATGTTCTTACTGAAGAAAAAGCTTCCCTGGTTTGTATAAATGCAAATGAGGTCCGAAAACACTTTTCTGCAAATGGATTTGCTGAGTAACATCTGTAGCCAAATGGCACACTTTGCTTTCAGATCAGGGCTGTATGAGCAAACTTAGCTTTGCTTTCAGAAAAAGGGGCAAACTTTCAAGATAGTTTTACCTCAAGACATAAATGTAAAGAGAGCACAGGCCCAGAGTTCACTAATAGATTTTGCCACTTCTCCTAAATGAGTAATTTAAATGACTTACTCTATTCAAAGGGCTTAGAATAGTGTCTGACATAAATCTATATAATTGCTCACTGTTGTCATTACCATTAATCACGCTGCTGCTACTGATATTTTCAATACTTTTCATTTTTTGCCAAATACCATAGCTTTCAAGGGTCACCTGCAGAAAGATTTCCCTAAATTTCCAAGATATATTAAGCTTGCCTTTCTGTGAATCCACAGATGTAAAGTGTACAATTCATCCCTCATTCTATACTACTATTGCAAATGTGTGCTTAGCTTTTTTTTTTTTTTTTTTCTGAAATGACCTCTTTAGTTGTGGAGTCATATTTCACTCATTTTTTGAATTTTTAGCATTACCAAATTGTTTGGTTTCCACGTTTGTGCAATTTGATTTTGAAAATAACCTCTCAGTGAACAATCTTTGTAATCTTTCTAGAATACTTTGATCATGGAGAAAGCATACTAGGATAACCAATCAAAGTGAGAAGAATATTAGAGATTATTTTTCCCCAAAGCATCATGGGCTTACTCCTCATTGGTTTCATTCACCGAAGTCCAATGGAGACTATTGTTCTCAGGACAGTTGACCAGAAATCCATATATGGCCCTGCATAGTGAAAAATTAACCTTACTTTAAGAGAGATTTAGCTTTGGCTATTTGGGAGATAATCTCTAAGTCCCTGGAATGTCCTCTCTGATAGAAGAGTATTTACCTGGGGGCTTTGGCTGCTTGCTAATCTAATGAGGTGACTTATGACGAGAGCTTTGAGGCTGGCATCATCAGTACCAACTTCCAGGAAAACTGGTGACTGCTACCCCAATGTCCAGGAGGGCTGAAGACTAAAAGCCATATGGATGGTGTGTGGTCAAGCCCCGGTAAGAATTCTGGACATCAAAGGCTGAGGAGAGCTTCCCTTGTTGGCAGTACTCTGTGTGTATTGTTGTACATCATGGCCATGAGGAGGTAACACTGTCCATGACTTCACAGGAAGAGGACAACCAGAAGCTCAGCATTTGCACCCTCCCAAGACTTCACCCTGTGAATCTCTTCTTTTGGCTAATTTTCACCTATGTACTTTCCCTATAATAAACCCTGGGTGGTGTTGGGAACCCCCAGCTGGTGTCAAGAGTGAGAGTGGTCTTGGGAGAATGTTTCCAATATACAATTGGCTAAAAGCACTGCCTGTGACCATGGTTTGAGTCAGTTGATGTTATTTTCCTTGGAGATCATTTCCCTGTGCCTAGGACCTTTGAATTTACTGGAGACATCAGCAGTAAATGTCCTTCCCCGTTATTAGGCAGAATTGAGTGATTATGGGGCAGGGGGATAGAATGAGCACATTACAAGGGTATTAAAGACAGACTTTACATGAGTTGGTTGCTCTTTTTTTTTTTGAATAGCTATAACCCTCACATAATTTCTTAACATGCACAAAGGTTTTCCATGCCTTGTGCTATCCAAAGATGGTCACTTTTGCAAATCACTCAGGACTATACATACTTTAGATACATTGCTAGAGAATAGACATGATTTTCTAAAGCTGGACCCAGGAACTGACTAGGCAACTAGGATAGCTTGTCAAGGGCAATAACTACTCCCTCTTTTTGAGAGACCAAGTTCTTTTTCTCTAGCACCCTTCTCTGATCTCCTACCTTTCATCACATGGCCACTAACCAGGCATATCCTTGGAATAGAACAATAAGTTGGTAAAGTCACAAATTAGAGAAGACACTCAATCCTCAAATGCTGTTGTCCAAATACACAACCTTCTTGTTTATAACTCAACAGAGGTACTATTTCAGGCCTTCACACCACTAAACTGGAAGGAATTTTAAATCAGGCTTTCCTGGGATATATCATGATTTCCAGATGCACACGTGTAGTTCTAGGGTTTTATAGGAGATAAGAGAGAATATATGTAATCTAGATACACAGGTAATCATTGATATGCCCATATCTATAATCAGTTTGGTGGCCACTTTGTGGCTCTGCTTCTGTGACACTTTGGGGCTGGAGACTCTTCCTGTGAGTCCCTCGTGAGCTCCTCTGCCTCAACTGACCAATCTTCTCTCTCAAAGAGAAGCTACTTTTCAGAGACGCTAATGAGAAGTTTATGCTGTCCTTCCCATTTTCTTCCTCCTCTTATCTCTTAGGCTAGAAGAGAATTTCTCCCCTCTATTTCTGGCCTAATTTCTCTATCTTTTATTATTCACAACATTCTTCTAAATTGTCTTAAGGACGTCAGCTTTTGGAACACAAAACCCAAAAAGACTGAGATTATTTTTGAGTTCTACCCTGTTACATCTATCCTCTGGAACCATGAAGAAAAAACTGTTTTCTTAACTGGAGAAAAAGAAAGAAGGAAAAGCATCTCCTTATTACCTTGACCTCAAGCCATAGCCTAAGATACACATTTAACATCATAACCAATTACCACATGTATATATAAACATACATTGGTGTGACCTATTACTACATATACATATATATATATATATACACACACATATATATGTATATATATACACACACAGTGTCATGTGCGTACATGCACACGTATAAATACGTACATATATGTATGTGTGTATATATGTGTCAATACATGAGAAAAATACAAGTTTAAAAAAATGTTTACCTCTATTGTATATAATCCTTAAAAATTATTTTTCTCTGTTCTTTTTGTTGTTGATAATGGCCATCTGCCAGACTGATTTTATGAGCACGGATACATCATACGTAGAGTTTGAAAAATACTAACTCAGTTATATGACAATTCTGTTTTCACTGCTAAAATGGACTTTTGAGGGAAGTGGCTCAGTTCTTTTCAACTTTCAGGTCAGAGAGTCGGTGATCCATCAAACCATGCAATTGGAAGGATTTGTTGCAGAGGATTATATTAAAGAAATTCCAACTCCGGTTAAGTCCTATGATTCTAAGAGCTACAATTTGGATAACTAAAATTAAGACCTCAATAATTATTTTTAAATAAGTGATCCCAAGTCTCATATCATCACTCTTGTACAGGTATTTTTGTCCCTATTTTATTGGTCCAAAAACAAACAAACAAACAAAAAAACGGGATAGAAAAGGAAGGAGGGGAGGAGGAAGGGAGGAAGGAAAAAAGAGAAAGAAAAAGAATTTCTGAGCGATAACATCCTATGTTACAAAGCTAGTAAATGCAGATGTGGATTCAAATCCATATCATCAGATTGCTAACCTCATTCACATTACAGTATTCCACTTGGCTTTTTCAATGCTTTTAAGCTCAAACCCATAAAGTGCTTATTATTCGCCATGCACCATTCTAAGACCGTTGAGCTCAGTGGCTCATTTAATCCTCACTGCAACCCTATGGATTAAGTATTATTTTCCCCATTTTGTAGAAGAGGAAGCAAAAGTGAAATAAATTAATTCAATTGTTCAATATCATACAACTTGTAAAATATGGAGGCAGGATTTAAGATGAAATGTCTGACTCAAGGGACGTTTCAGTGCAGAGGTCTGTAAGAAAGTCATGTTTGCTCACCAGTCCAAAATAATAAGAAATTTAGTAACAATTTGTGGCCATGGATATAAATTTTCTTATATTTTTAATTAAATACTGATATCATGCCTCATTAAAGTATATAATATTGGTAATTATATTACAATATTATATAAATGTTTGATTTATATAAATACATAATATATAAATTGTGTTATAATAATAAAGTAATTTGAATGTAATGTGACTGGAAAGTTTAATAAAATCTATGTGATTAATAAGGTAAATTTTAAGTGAAATAAATTAAAAGTAACTTTCTTAAAATCAGAAAAGAGGAGAAATAATATGTAGTTATTCTATAAGAGTCATGGTGAACGGCCTTGGGCTTGTCCATTTGAGATGCAGAGAAATGATTTAGTGCTGATGTTCCTAGAGGATACAAAAGGATACAAACTACTTTCGATTATTCACAGGATTTATAAGTACAATATATTTTTATTGTAATTGAGCACGGGAAAATGTTCCAGTTGATAACAAGGGCCATAGTTTGGCTGTGTGGTTTGAAACAGACTGTAGGGATGCAGGTTTGAAGCCTGTGGCAGTAATCCAGGAGAGAGATGGTGATGAGTCAGAACAGGGTAGTCAAAAATGGAGGTGGTAAAACTGGCCAATGCATTATAGTTCTATGGCCCTATGAGGGGTAAACCCAAATATTTAAAGTTTAAAAAGCAATAAATGGTTGGTAATGTAATTAGAAAATGAAGGGAAATGGAAATGGAGTGAGTCATGTTGTTAGTGAAGACGACACTGATTTAGCAGAACTGATGTGAGAAATAGACCATAATATTTAAGGAAATTTGGATGGAGAGTTTAATCTGTAGTACATAGGTGTACTCTAGTACAGCTGGTCTTGAACCCCTTACCCCCTTTTTTTTCTACTTTTTTGTCATCGAGTCACATGTGCCAGTGATCCAGTATTTTTTGTGTACATGTACTTGGATGAAATATCAAACAGCTTTGCAAAAAAGTAAATTGTAGCAATAATTTATAACCCAAACTGGGGAAGATTGAAAATAAAAGGGAAGTTCTTGATAATTACACTGTGATAGGCATCAAATGATAATAGGCATAAAATGGGACTGTCCTAGGCAGATTGAGATGTAAAGTCACAGGGAGAACGTTCAGTCAGTATGGTTTCTATACCAATTAGAAAATGCCCAATGAACCAAGTTGTGTAAGTATCTCTTAATGCTTCTAAACCACTTCAACCTCTCCCCTGGGAGCCACCAGACCAACTAATGAGGCAGCAGATAAGGAGACAATGATTAAGACCTTTCATAGCACTACTGCATTGGAGTCCTCCTGTCCGTAGCCTAGTGACCATATTCCTGATTTGTACCCTGACATCCTTATTAATAGTGCTTTCTTTCAATCTCCAAAATGCCCTAAGTTGGATAATAAATTGTATGATTATGCTCTCCATTGGGCCTTCTGACCAAATGCAACAAGCCTTGTTGGAACGGCAAAACAGGATATAAACTTTTTTTCCCAGTTCCCAAATCCACCGAACTAAATAATGTAATAGATACTCAAGTTCTGAAATATGGCATATAATAGCCTCCCAAGTGTGACTGGTATCCCACGGAGGTTTACTTGCAGGTTTACTCTAGTACAAAAATGATTTGCCTTGAAACTGTGCACTTCTTTGAATGAAGATGAGTCAGACTGTCCTTTGGGGCAGGAGAAGAGGATGTATATTACTGCACTGGAACTGGTTCCATTTCCTGTGAATATTCTCTTCTCCACAAATAGCCTTTGGTCCCCAGTAATTATTTTAAAATGCTGTCTAAGTTGATACTGTATAGACATCGTGGCACTTAAAATTACGTTTATCTTAAAATGTAAAGATAACCCAAAATACCCCTAAATACATATCTTATCAGTACCACACTGAGAATAGTGTTCTTCTGGAAGCTGGAAGTGATCAGAAAAGACTAAATATGCACATTTATAGATTCATTCAACAATTAAATATTTATGAGTTCCTATTATGTGCCAGACACTGTCCTGAGTACTTAGAACACATCAGAGAACAAAAGAAAAATATTATTGGGGAAATTGGGCACTTTTATAAGTGCCCAATAAGGTGATCAAACTAGTCCTCAGTAAGAGAGTGGAATTTAAGCAAAGACTTGAAGGGAATGAAAGATTTAGCTTTATGAATATTTTGGAGAAGAGAATTCCCAGAGTGAGAGTAAGCAGTGTGAAGGTTCTGAGGGAAGGTTTTGCTTAAATATTCAAAGAACAGTGTGGAGGTGCGCCTGGCTGAAGTGGAGTGAGCAGAAGATGAGGCCAGATAGCAAACAAAGGGGCCCAGATAATGAAGTCATGTAGGGTATTGTAATTATTTTGACTTTATCTGAGAGAAATGAGAAGACATTGGATGGTTTTGTGCATGTCTGTAACATTGTATGATTTACATTTCGTAAGCCATAGTTTGGCTGTTGTGGTTTGAAATAGACTGTAAGGATACAGGTTTGAAGCCTGTGGCAGTAACCCAGGAGAGGCATGGTGGTGAGTCAGAATAGGGTAGTCAAAAAGGAGGTGGTAAGGTTCTCCCTGTATTTTCCAAACACAGAAACAATATTTCTTGAGAGATGTGAAGTACGGGAGAAAGCAAAAAGGGAAAAGTCAGTGATGATTCCAATGCATTTGTTTATTTATTTGTTTGTTTTACTAACCAACTGGAAGAATACTGTTGCCATCATTTGATATAAAGAAGATGGTGGGTAGACAAAGATTGGATTATTGGGGGTGGAATATAAGTTTGTTACATTTAAGGTATCTTAAAGACACCAAATGAATATGTCATGTTAACAATGCGTAAGTATGTAAGTCATGAATTCACATCTTATTTAGTTTTTATTGTGTGCGAAACTGTGTTGTATTATAGAACATATAAAATTATGGAAGGTACTATCCCTGTGTCTTTTTAAAACTTTTATTAAGTTTATTGAGTTGTGACATTGCTTAATAAAATTCTATAGGTTTCAATTGTACAATTTTATATATGACATTTTATGCTCACCACCGAAAGTCACATCTCCTTCCATCACCATATTATTTGACTCCCTTTACCTTTTTATACCTTCCACCAACCTCTTTTCACCCTAGTAACCACCATACTGTTGTATTTGTCTATTAGTTTTTGTTTGTTTGTTTGTCTTGTTTGTTCATTTGTTGCTTTCAGTTTTATATCCCACATATGAGTTAAATAATATGGTTCTTGACTTTTCCGTCTTAGTTCACTTAGCATGATTTTCTCAAGATCCATCCATGTTGTCGCAAATGGCAGTATTTCATCTTTTCTTATGACCAAGTAATATGTCATATATATATATATATATATATATATATATATATATCTCACATCTTCTTTATCTAATCAGCTATTGAAGGACACTTTGGTTCTTTCCATGTCTTGGCCACCATGAATAATACTGCAAACAACATAGGGATACACATATCTTTATGAATAAATGTTTTCAAATTTTCAGGTAGAAACCCAGAAGAGAGAATTGAGAGCCCAGAAATAAGGCCACATATATGTTAGGCCAAAAACATACAATGGAGAAAAGAAAGTTTTTCAATAAATAGTGCTGGGAAAATTGGAGAGCCAAATGCAAAAGAACAAAACTAGACTATTTGTCATCGTACACAAAAATTAGCTCCAAATGTATCGAAGGCCTAAATATAAGACCTGAAACAACAAAATACATAGAAGAAAACATGGGTATTGAGCTTATAGACGTCGGTCTTAGAGAGGATTTTATGAATTTGACTTCAAAGGCAAGGGAAGTAAAAGCAAAAATAAACGAATGGGACTCTATCAAACTAAAAAGCTTCACACAGTGAAAGAAACCATCAACAAAATAAAAAGGCAACCAATCAAATGGGAGAAGATATTTGCAAACAATACCTCTGATAAGGGGTTAATATCCAAAGTATATAAAGAACTCATACAACGGAACACCAAAAAGCAAACAACAGTCCACTTAAAAAATGGGCAGAGGACCTGAACAGGCACTTCTCCCAAGAAGACATACAAATGGCCTGCCTCTTTTTGATCCTGTGCCCTCTTTCAGCTATTGATTTATTTCTTGCCTTCACAACCACATTCCTCAAAAGAATAGTTGATGCTTAGTTCCACTTCTTCACCACAGGTCCTACTCAATCCTCTATGTATAGTCAAGCTTCTTACATTACCAATTTTCCAAAACTAATCATCCTAAGTGAACATTAAAATACATGTTTTCACTCTAAAAGTTCTTAATATAAGACTCTTCTGTGACAGGTGACACTGTTGAACACTTTCTCCTTGAAATTGTCTTTCCTTGATTCATGAGAAAGTTTTCTCTGTTTCTCTCTCATCACAGTTATTATTATTATTTTTTTTTAATTTTCTCCTAATGGGAAGTGTTCTTCTGCTTGCTTGAAATGTTGTTTCACGTTCCATCGTTGAACTTCAAATCACCTATCTTAACATGCTCTCTCTCAGAAATCTCCTTTACTTCCATAGCTTCAACTGTCACTAGATATGCTGTTGACATTCAACTATGTACAGGCCTTTGTCTTTACTTATAAACTCATTCAGGCAACTGTTTTCTGGCTACCTCCAATGGTGTGTGCTATAGATACCTCAATGTCCACATTATCTCTACTTTTGCTTCCCTGGGACACACACACACACATATATATATATATATATATATATATATATATATATATATATATATATATATATATATACAGTTTCCCTTCTCATTTAATAACATTTCCTTCCTAAATAGTCCTTCAAGCCAGAAATCTTCAAGTTAATCTAACCCCTCTTTCTCCTCCTCACCTAATTAATCCTACCAATTTTAGGTTTTGATGTATTCCAAATATCTTCCTTTTTTTGCATTTCAATCTCCAGATTTCATTTCCTGAGTGCTCTCTTAATCCAGCGTCATACGCTTATCCGCCAGATTTTTCTGGAATTGTTACCTACAAGGCTGGTACCATACTCGTATGCTGGCTACCTGAGATGATAATGTGAATATTAAACTTCATTTGTTTGCTTTATCCATGAACTTTCTTTAAACCCATGACTTGATCTATTTTGACCTCTAGACATGAGCCCTCTCTTGTCCAAGAGGAATGGATCAGAGCAAAACCAAAGATCCAAACCTTCCATTCTCAATGTTCAAAAGCAGAAGTCCTGTTATAAAGAGGGGCAATTTTTGTAAGATTACCTTATGAGTCTTTGTTGTTGTTGTTGTTGTTCTTTTTAGAAGTGATAAATCCTCTCTGAACTAGAAGATAAAGAGAAATTTAGAGAAGAGAGCAAGAGTATGATTGTTATGTTTGTCTGTGACTTACTTTAAAATACTTCTGGAAAAATGAGTAATTTTCCAATTTTTACCTCAACCTATAGTTTGGAGTACATCGCATGTTGAAATTTAGTGCACTCACACACACACGTGCATAAATACACATATGCATCTGTGAACACATATACACATATAACTGATATAAGCATGTTAAGGTATATACTGGGGGTGCCAAAAAATGTATACACATGACTTGTATTCATATTTTGTTATCAGTATATATTGAGTATTGCAATTTTAATACAGTTTTTTTTTTCTTTCTTAAAATGTATGTACATTTTTTTGGCACCCTTTCTATTTACCACTTCCTTTCTCTATTCCTGGACTCTGATACTTTATCTATTATAAGTATCATTTTGCAAAAATATTGCTCTTCACACATGAAGTTATTTTCATTACTCATCAGGGTCACTGAGACCTGTACTTTTGAAAACACTGATAGACAGAATGACCTAGGTAGGTAAGTTAATTTTAACTTAAAATCAAACGGTAGTTAGTTAACACTCATATCACCCTAATCATAAGCCTACATGCCAAAGGTGGTTGGTTAGCACCAAAAAAACCTGATCACGGGTCCATGCTCCCCAAGACTTCATGGCAAGTACTTCAAAAATTGGCTAAAAAATTGGCTAGAGGATATTAGAAATAACTTCTGTGTTGACGTAAATCATATTCAAAATATAAGATGGTTACAAACACTATATAAGCATAGCTGTTCTTGCATGAATGGAATTTGAAAAACCATGTAAACCTGGTGAGCTCAGCATCCAATAGTTGGAATTGTACATTTGGTCACTAGTGCAAAGTTATCCTGCATGAGCCCATTACAAGTATATCTAATCCTGCCTTTGAATCATTTCTGTATTTGCCTGGTAGTAAACCTTTCATTTAAGGTGACTGTTGGAGGGCTTAACAGGGCAGAAATTAGAAAGTACTAAGCATGCAGAATAGGCTAAGTGACTGCCTTTGGACCTGTTTGCTAAGAGATGTTCATACTTGTGGCAGATTTTATTCTAGACTTGCTCACATTGTAACAAAAAACTCGGTAGTGGGAAAGGCAGAGAAACCTGATATTACCAAAAAAGAACAACCTCAAAGTTGTGAATGGTCAAATTAGTCTATGGCAGTTTACAATATTGTCACGCGGGGTGTCATGTGGGGTCTCTGGTCCCACTCCCCACACAAGAACGCAGGATATGGTGAGGCCAAAAAGGAACACCCACAGAGCCGTAGGTATGGGAGTCATACCACTATACTCCGCGCCTCTCTGCAATCCACGCTTGCTAGCTCAGCCACCATCTTCTTGCTAGCCCCCATTTGCTGCTAGCGTAGCCACAGCAGTTATATTAATGGCCAGTGGCTCACTGGTTACAGCTGATGGCCAACTAGCCACAACTGATGGCCATCCAATCACAGCTGATGGCCATTTACTACCTGAGCCAGCACCTTTCCATGTGAGGCCGAGAGTCTGGAAACTGCACTCCTGGCTCTGTCCCCACAAATATAAATGTCAGTGGGTGTCTCAGAAGAGCTACCTCTTGCCCAAGTGTCCTCTAGGTGGAGAGGCAACAATTAATAGTCCAGATGACTGGAAGGTTGAAAGTAAATGAGACCTATTTTTCATTTCCTGTGTGGATTTTTGAAAGGTTTTTCAGAATTTCACAGAATTTCCAGGACCATCATCATGTAAGATGGCAGGAGCCTGGGTGCTGAGGCAGAAAACAGCTGAAAGAGCCACACCAAGCTCTCTGAGGTCCCAAGACCCTATGGGAAAGCAATCAAATTTCCAATCAATCTGAAAGAGTTCAAGTGTCTCGTAGCTAAATGGGTCTCAAGATTGGGTTAGGGGACTCAACATCAGAATTTCTGGAGCATGACTTCAAATCTTCAGCACTTCCTAGGTATGCATAGACAAGTTATTTAATGCTCTCTACAGTATGGTTTCCATACCTATAAAATTGAGGAGATGGATGTATATCATTAAGCATTTCCATATATATTCATTGGATAATGTTATATAGTGGGTATTTGCAAATAGTTTATAACTAAAGTCTAATTTGGATAAATGTAGAGAAAGATACCACTTTCTTCTCTTTTAGGAGATACACTGAAGGCTCAGTTATGAATTGAAGAAAAAATAGAAATGATTATTGAATGTCTATATACCACATACTAAGAAAGGCAGTTTGCAAATATGTATGTTTAATCAGCTCAATAACCCTGATCAATGAATACACTTGTCATACCCATTTTACAGATGAGGAAATAAGGCACTAAAGAATTTACCCAGTCACAGAGCACAGAAATCGTTAATTTCTGTGTTGAAACTGAAATCAGACTTTTTAGACAGAGAAAAACAAATACTGTATGTTCTCACTTATACGTGGAATCTGAAAAAATAAAATTAAAAAAACTCACAGAAACAGAGATCATATTGGTGGTTTCCAGAGGCAAGGGTTTGGGGTAGGGGAATTGGGTGAAAGTGGTAAAGAGGTACAAACTTCCAGTTATAAGATAAAGAAGTTTTGAACACGTAATGTACAGCATAGTCGCTAGTATTAATAACACTGTATTGCATATTTGAAAGTTTCTAAGAGAGTAGATCTTAAACGTTCTCATCACAAGGAAAAAAATTGTAACTGTGTGAGATGATGGCTGTTAACTAAACTTATTGTGCTTATTTCAAAATATATACATACAGAGCCTGCCAAAAAATGTATATGCATTTTAAGAGAGGAAAATTGTATTAAAATTGTAATACTCAATATATACTGATAACAAAAGATGAATACAAATCACGTTTGACTTCTGCAATAACAAGAGGTGCTCAAAGTGGTTACCATCAGCATCCAGACGCTTATGACTACAGCAAAATACTGCTTGAATAACGTTGACCAAAGTATCCACCTGTATACATATTTTTGGCACCTCCAGTTTGTCAAATCATTATCTCTTACACCTTAAACATAATGTTATATGTCAATTATAGCTCAATAAAACTGGAAAAACATATAAAAATAAAAATAAATAAAACAAAGATGTCTGACTCGTAAAGCTATCCTCCATGGTATTCTCCTTCCTGACGCCGCCGCTTTAGACAAAACTGGATAAAATGTTACTACATGAGAGAAAACCAGTAGAGACCTCCTGAAGAAGGACACGTCATCCACATCACTTTTGTAACATTATGGAATATAAAGAAGAAATAGTTTATAATATCATTTTCCCAAGGGAAGTTTAACAAAGGTTTCAAAAATATAGGTAAGGAAAAGAAAACTATTTTAAGTAAAACTGTATAAATATCCTTGCAGAATATTTCCATTTTTATCCTTAAAAAGAAAAGAAAACACCCGTGTTACAAAACATCGAGATTATTTCTTTCAATTAAAGTTCAACCAATAGAAATCATTCTGCTGATGTTTATTTTGATAAATATTGTAGAATACTGAATAAATTAGAAACACAAAACTTGGTTCTTCATGACTTCTACATTGTAATTCAGAGTTGGAAGTCGATTAATTTCTTTAGGAAACTCAGTAGTCTTTTATGGATACCATACTGCATTGCAACACTAATTTCTCCTGTTTAGTTTATATGTAATGATTTAATAGAGGGAAATTTATGAGTAATGAGTGGTCTGATCTAATCGTGGATTATTTAAGTCTCACCAGATGTCCCTATTAACTGATCATATCCCACCATCTATTGAAGCCAGACCCTCTTCAAAGTCGCTAAAGCTGTGGGAAGTATACATGAAACACATGTGACACTGAACGTCGTATCTGGTGCTTAGTTAGCCCTCAGTAAATGTTCTTAGAGCTGTCATTATAGAAGTAGCTGTTATTTCTTTTGTTATCATTATTTTATTATTGTAAGGCGCTAGAGAGAAAGAATGCAATGGTACTATATCCATAAGCATTATGTTGCACAGCTATAGATATCAACTTGGCATGGCGATGATGGTGGTGGAGGTGACAATACCAGTCCATTATTATTAACGTAATATATACCTTTAGATTTAGATATCTTATATAAGTTTTACTATGATTCTATAATGTGCTTTTTTATTAACTCCATTTCGTGGATGAGGGAATTGAGGTTCAAAGAAATTGATATATGCACAAGATTATGAACTCATTAAAAATCTGTTTCTGATTTTCTTCAAGGTCCATTTACTTTACATTTCTCATGCTGCCTCTGTTATACCACACTCCTTTCAAAGCCTTTGGATATTAGTCACTGGAGGAGGAATTCACCAGAAGAACCTCATGAGGAGTTGAGCTCAGTACTTTGACAAAAAAAGACATTTTTATCACCACCAAATGAAGAACTTCACCATTGCCCAACCACGCCATACTATCTCTTTAGCAGTCATTTAATTCTACCTGAGTATAGCCGCCACCTGAGAGATTTACCTTCCATTTTTGTAAATTGTCTTTTGATGCAGACAGGCTTGCCTGCACCATTACAACATGTTTTCACTTTCAAGAACCCCAACAAGAAAACTTGAGATTTCATATTAGAAATACGTTTATTCTTTATTGAAGAAAGGGGCTTGGATATAAAATGTTGAGGGGCTAAACCTTTGTAATTCTTGTCAAATTCAGATGAAAGAGTCACATGTTTCAAATAAAGTCAGGGCTTATTTTCTAAGTAATCAAATTGGGTTTTCTAGTAGCTTTCCGATGATATTATAGGAAACCTGCATAGTTTCTGAATTAATGAGAATAGCAAAATCAACTCATAGTCTCTGACATCTTGTAATAGCATAGGTCTGAGCTATCCTTGTTGTGAGTATCCATCAGAGAACTTTTAAAGGATATTAAAGGATATCAGTGCTCCTGTCGCTTGCATTTTTCTAAATACCTCAGTGAAGGTAGTGTCAACAGAAACCTCTTTGGGAATGCATGGAACATGTTAAATCTATTGCGACATTTTTGTGTCCTCGCTCCTTTAGAATTTGCCATTGACATTATTCCAGGGACATCTGGGACCTCAGCTTCATGCCACATAGACCATTGTTGAGTCCAAGTTTCAGTCAACAAACAAGTCAAATGACAAAGGCACTTCTGGCTGATTGAGCTAACTTACATATTAACTTCATAAGCTCTGATAAGTGTATCCACATTAATATATTCAACCCATTCCAAGTATTTCTTCTTCCTCTGTCTCCTATCTTTAGCATTCATTTCCATATATTCTCTAGCTTTTGCTGATATAAAATAGGGAAGTATTGCACTTCTTTTGGAGTTTAAGATATTTCCTTCTGGGTCAGACTATGTACAGTTTCCCTGGAGCACACTGAGATCTGATCTATGTTACGGGTTTAGTGACAATGAGAGATGATTAGAGTAGGTCTTGGTAAGAACAGGCCCCCCTTGCGAGGCAACTGACTGCTCCTGGCAACATTACCTAAGTGGCTTCAAAGAAGGGAAAATGAGTCACTTCAGGTACAGGATAGCAGTCCTCTTCCCAATGCAAAAGTATCTCACACTGACTTAGGGGTTCAAGATTTTCAGTTTCATGCGAGTCCAACCAGATATTCCTATTCCAAGCCTCTGAGTCCCACACCTTCCTAAACGATGCTCTGTTTTGTACGTGAGCAACTAGTGTGGCTGAGTCAACTATCATTTTTATTTTACAACCCATGCAATTGAAGTTTATGTCTGATTTTCACAGTGGTCAGCCTCAAGCACACAAGGAAAAAAAAAAAAAGGACACTTTTTAGGGCCACCATAGAAACTCTCTGGTTCTGTGATAGAGACTTGAGCTGAGAGTTTAAAGAAGGAGACTCATCACTTTTTTTTATAAGCTCTCTAGCATTCTCTAAGATCCATTTATCCCACCGCAGTGTTTGTAGTAATTATTACTGCCCTATTGGTTAAATGCCGCAATTACTTTATATGCCAGGGCACTTGCTTTTGTGGGTATTTCAAAGTACACAAAATACAGAAGATAACTTTATTAATTAGGATGCTACCACATGCCATGGATCATAAGTGTGACGACTTTAAAACATACCCACCAATTCTTTGACACTCTTCGCAAAGAGGTGGGGAGCCAATCCCTTGAATCTGGCTGGGCCAAGTGACATCTTTGTAGTAAATGGAATACAGCATAAGTGACCCTACATGACTTCAAGGTTAGGCCAGAAACACTCACATAGCTTCTGCTTGGCTCTCTTGGTGGCTGGTTGATTTTATTGTTTTGTTTTTGTGGTTTGTTTGTTTTATGTACCTCAGTGGAGACTGCGCTAAAGAGTGTCTATACCTGGAAATGGGTATAATTTCTTCTTCTACCAGGCTGTTAGGGTAGGAAGTAAGTCAGTCTATTCAAGGAGTTGAGTTAGGTATGGGTTTTATTGTTGTTTTTATTATACCAAGTACACCATGGGCTTCGAAGTCTTCTTGCAGTGGGCTGCTGTTGTTCTGTACTTAAGATGTGGGCCAGAGGGATTGTCTTAGTGCTTGTACTCCATCAGTGGCTTTTAACCAACCCTGTACATCCATGCAAGAGAAGACATCTCTTTTCCATGCTCTCATCCCTTCCTCAGCAGTAGGCTATTGTATTAATAGTTCACTCTCAAGGTGGGAGCCAGGTCTCTGTTTTTCCAGCCCAGCCTCAGTTTTAGGCTAGTCCTCTATGCCTGGGCCTCTAGAGGTAGAACTTTTTACTATTCCTCCCTCTTCTCACAATGACAGCCAACTCTGCCTTGTATCAGTGGTTGGACTTGGGTGGGCATTTCCTACCCTAATGCAACATAAGGTTTTTTCTTTGTAGGAGGCAAGGGTCCAGAGAAATAGGTAGGGTAGGTGCCTTTCCCTCAGTAGTTGCTGAAAAGATCACCTTTTTCAGGTTACATCATCAGAGGGGAATTTTTCAGGTCTCCTGCCCTGCACCCAATCTTTCTTGTGAGTATCTGGTAGAGACCTCAGGAAAAGAACTGGTGAGTGAATGCAAGCTCCTCTATATCGAGGTTCCTCGTTCCTGGCTTTTCTGGACTGACTCAAATTCACATTTGGCCTTTAACAATTCATAAACATTTTAGCTGATTTCCTCTTTCCTGCTTATAGGATAACCACACTGGCCACAGGTGAACCACTTAATGAATCCCATCTCTCGTTAAGCATTCAGGGCATATAGTTACCTTGGGGCCTCATTTCTCTGATGTGCTTTAAAAAATTAAGCTTTTTTGGCTAACTATTTTTCTATTTTTAAATTTGAGATTAATATTTGTGTATATTGCCCATAGTTTTCTATATCTGAATATTAAAGCAAGCTGTAAAGAATATGAGTGAACTAAAAATCATGCAAGATACTTAAAGGTCATCTACTTTGATGAACTATCCAATTAATGGTCTATTTTAGTATTCTACCAAGTAGTCATTTGGTCTGTGCTTAATTTTTTAAACAAAGTTTTAAAAATGTTAGAACAGTTTTAGATTTACAGAAAAGTTGCAGAAATAGTACATAGTTACAACATACCCCACACCAATTTTTCCCTATTTTAAACATCTTACATTTGCATGATACATTTTTTTTACAATTAATGAACCAATACTGATACATTATTAATAATTAAAGTGCATGCTTGTTTTGAGATTGCCTTAGTTTGTTACCATCTGTTCTTTTTGGATACCACATTATATTTAGTCATAATGTCTCCTTCAGCTCCCCTTGGCTGTGACAGTTTCTTAGATTTACTTTGTTTTTGATGACTTTGACACTTTTGTGGAGGACCGGTTATGTAGTTTATAGAATGTCCTTCAGCTGGGATTTATCTGATGGTTTTCTCATGATTGCATCAGAGTTATGTGTTTTCAGAAGGAAGACTGCAGAGGTAAACTGCCATTTTTCATCATTTCCGTACGCAGGATACATACAATCAACATGACTTATCATTGTTGAGGTGAACTTTGATCGCCTGGCTGAGGGAGTGTATGCCATATTTATCTGCTGTGAGGATTCTCCCAACCCCATTTTACTGTACTTTTTGGGAAGAAAGTCACCATTGCACAGGCCACACTCAGGAGCGGGGAGTTACGTTCCTTCCCTTTGAGGGCAGAGTATCTGCACAAATTATTCAGAAACCTTCTGCATGCAAGATTTGTTTATTCTTATTTATTTATTTATTCAGTCAATCAGTTATTAAATATTGATATCAGTATTGGATAGTGGTAAGAATACATAGATGCTTATTTTATACTTTGGATTAAAACTCCAGTACTTCTTTATTTATTTTGTTGCTCTAAGAGTTCCAGCATTGGCTATTTTGAGCTCTTTTAGTTAGCTACTGTGTCACTTTGACATAACCCATCATCGTGTGTTTGTATGTGTGTGTTTACCACTTCCAACTTTCTGTAACTACAAGATGCTGCAGGCTAATCTTGTGTACCGTGTTTCCCCGAAAATTAGACCTAACCGGAAAATAAGCCCTAGCATGACTTTTCAGGATGACATCCCCTGAACATAAGCCGTAATACGTCTTTTGGAACAAAAATTAATATAAGACCTGGTCTTATTTTCATGGAAACACAGTATATGCTACCACAATGTTAGAGCAGGCATTTCTCCAATGCATTCTGGGTCCTTTTTTGGGAACATGCTATCAGACACCAAGATATAAGTTCTAGGTGTGTCTGTTGCTACTGGGATATTATTACTTAAAGGTCCTCTTAGTTGACAAAGCAAAGAAATATATGCATGTATGCTAACGAAGTATATATACTTACTTATGAATATTTATGAATGCAACTATCTACATTAAGCTCCACATCCTTACATCTCCAACTCTAATTTATTACCGCCTGGACCATTCTTCACTTTTCCTCTTGCTTGTCTGTACCTGCCAATTGTAACAGTGAGAAACCTGAGTCCTACTATTTGCCATACATAATTGCTCAATTCCATTATACATTTTACCGCACTATAATAATTGTTCATCTGTACCTCTGTGGAAGTAACACTTAATCAACTAAAGTGTTTTTCTTATGTACAGTTTCTTTCATTTTCAGTCTTACATATTCCACTTATTTCCAAAATTGCTTAGATCAGCACCTTGCCTTCCAAATCCCTCAGTAAGGTGATTTCATGCATTTTTAGTAGTTAGATTTTTTTTGTCACATTCTGCATTCTATACGATTCCCCAACCTCATAAATGTTTTTTAAAAATGTACATACATTAAAGTTCAGTCTTTGTATTGTAAAGCATTTTGAGTTTTGACAAATGCAGTGCTGTGCATCTATCATTACAATGTCATACAAAATAGTTTCAACACTAAAAAATCTGTTTAAATCCCCAACTCCCTCTGAAACACCTAATTTCTCATGATTAAATACAACGTCAGCTGTAAGGTTGTTTTTTTTTTTTTTTCTTTCGTAGATGTTATTTATCAAATTGAGAACATTCCCCACTATTTCTTGTTGGCTTAGTTTTTATTGTGAATAGGTGTTGTATTTTGTCAAATGCTTTTTAGCATCAGTTGATACAATTTGATGATTTTTCTTCTTTAGCCTATTGTTGTAGTGGATTGCTCTGACTGATTTTTGAATGTTGAACCAGTCTTGTGTATCTGTAATAAATTCTACTTGGTCATGGTGTGGTATGTATATATAGTTGGATTTGATTTGCTAATTTTTTGTTGAGAATTTTTCATTTATGTGCATAAGAGATATTGCTCTATACTTTTCCTTCCTTGTAACATCTTTATTTGATTTGTTGTATCAGGTAATTCTGGCCTGACTGGAAAGTGTTCCCTCTTCTATTTCCTGGAAAAAAATGGAAAATTGGTATTATTTCTTCAGAAATATTTGGTAGAATTTCCCTGAGAAAAATCCAGGTCTAGTGCTTTCTTCTTTGAAGACTTATTTATTTTTGATACAATTTCTTTAGTAGACTTAGGTGCTTAGAGGGAGATTTATAGGCCTACTCATACTGTTGATTATTCCTTGTGTAAGTTTTGGTAACTTGTGTCTTTAAAAGAATTGGGCAATTTCATTTAAGTTACCCAATTTGTGGGCATAGTATTTCTCTATAGTATTTCTTTACTATCTTTTTGATGTCCATGGGACGGTAGTAATGGTCCCTCTTTTATTTTGTTATTGGTAATTTTTTTCTTGGTCAACCTGGCTAGATGATTACCACTTATATTGACCTTTTCAAATAACTTATTTTTGGCTTTATTGATTTTCCCTATTTTTTAAACTGTTTTTAATTTCTGCTCTATTTTTGTTGATTTATTTTCTAAATTTTATTATTTGTTTTCTTCTTGCTTTAGGCTTACATTGTTCTTTTTTTACTAGTTAAAAAATGTAAACTTAGGTTATTTATTTTAATCTTTCTTTGTTTTTCCTAATATACACATTTAGTGGTATAATTCTCTCTCTAAACACTATATCCACAGCATCCTGCATATTTTGATGTTTCATTTTAATTTTTGTTTAAATTTAAAACATTTAAACTTTTTTGTTCTTCAAAGCACTTCCACTTTGACCCAAGGGTTATTTAGAAGTTTGTTGCTCAATCTCCAAATATTTGGGTATTATTCAGCTATCTTCATGTTATTGATCTCTAGTTTCATTGTACTATGAACTGAGAACATACTTAGCATGAATTCTATCATGTTAAATTTGTTAGAGTATGTTTTCTGGCCCAGAATGAGATCTGTAATGGTGACTGTTCCATACAAGTTGAGAAGAATGTGTGTTCTGCTATTGTTGAAAGGAGTATTCTATAAATGTCAATTAAGTCAAGTTGATTGATAATGCTTTTCAGGTCAACTATGTCCTTACTGATTTTCTGCCAGCTTGATCTATCATTTACTTAAAGAGGAATGCTGAAGATTCAAACTACAATAGTGGATTTGTCTATTCCTCCTTTCAGTTCTGTCAGATTTGGGCTCACATATTATGATACTCTGTTGTTAAAGATATATGCGTTAAAGATTGGTATACCTCCTTAGAAAAGTTTCCCTTTTATCACAATGTAGTTCCCCCCTTTTTTAATTAAAGTGTATTGGGATGACAATTGTTAATAAAGTCACATGGAGTTCAGATGTATTACATCATCTATAAATCCCATTGTGTGTTCACCACCCAGAGTCAGTTCTCCTTCCATCATTATGTTTGATCCCCTTTACCCTCATTAACCACCCCCCTCCCCCCTTACCCTCTGGTAACCACTAAACTATTATTTGTGTCTATGATTTTTGTTTCTCATTTGTTTGTCTTGTTCTTTTGTTGTTTTTAGTTTATACCCACATATCAGTGAAATCATGATTTTCTGCTTTTTCAGTCTGACTTATTTCGCTTAGCATTATAATCTCAAGATCCATTCATGTTGTCACAAATGGTCCTATTTCATCTTTTCTTATCACCAAATAGTATTCCATTATGTATATATGGGCAGAGGACCTGACGAGGCATTTCTCCGAAGTGGACATACAAATGGCAAATAGACATATGAAAAAATGCTCAACATCACTAATCACCAGAGAAATTCAAATAAAAACCACAATGAGATATCACCTCACCCAAGTTAGAATGGCTATCATCAACAAGACAAATAATAACAAGTGTTGGAGAGGCTGTGGAGAAAAAGGAACCCTCATACACTGTTGGTGGGAATGCAGACTGGTGCAGCTGCTATGGAAGGCAGTGTGGAGGTTCCTAAAGAAATTACAAATAGAATTACCATATGACCCAGCAATCCCTCTCCTAGGTACCTACCCAAAAAATCTGAAAACATTTATCCGTAAAGACATATGTGTTCCAATCTTCATTGCAGCTTTATTTACGGTGGCCAAGTCATGGAAACAACCAAAATGTCCTTTGATAGATGAATGGGTAAATAAGTTGTGGTATATATACACAATGTAGTTCCCCTTTTAAACCTGATAATTTTCCTTTCTCTTAAGTATGCCTTGTTTGAATTAATATAGCTCTTCTGGCTTTCTTAAGATTTTTTGTTAGTGTTAACATGGTATATCTTTTACCGTCTCTTTATATTTAACCTATCTGATTCTTTATATTTAAACTATGTTTTTTATAGACAACGTATGTTTGGGTCTCAATTTTTGTTTTGTTTTTGTTTTATACAACCTGATAATCTCTGCCTTTTAACAGGTGTCTTTAGACCATTCCCATTAAAAGTGGTTATTAATATAGTTGGATTACTACCAACCATGTTTGTATTTTATATTTGTACAATTTGTTCTGTTTCTTTTCTCCCTCATTTTCTGAGCTTGTGTATCTAAAAATATCTAAACAAAAAAAGGTACTATGGAAATACAGTATAAAATTTAAAAAACTGGTACCCCTGTATAGGGCACTTACCATGAATGGAGCTAGCAGGACTGAAAATTGCTCTGGGTGAGTCAATGAGTGAGTGGTGAGTGAATGTGAAGGCTTCGGACATGACTGTCCACTGCTGTACACTTTCTAAACATTATTTACTTAGGCTACACTGAATTTCTAAAACACAGAATTAAATCAAACAAGCAGAGGAGAAAATGATGCAATCAGGAGACCCAATAAACACAAGGTGTATGAGGCTGCTCTCAGTGTAACACCGCATACTATTTTATAGCAAACTTTTTTTCTGAGTAGAAAGAATACATTCTAAAATAACAATACATAGTACAATATAGTAAGTACAGAAACCAGTAACATAGATATTTATTAGCATTAGAAAGTATTAAGTGCTGTACATAATTGCATGTGCTATACTTTTATACAACTGGCAGGGCAGTAGGTTTGGTTACACCAGCATGACCACAAACATGTGAGTAATGCATTGCACTATGATTTTGTGACAGCTCTGACATCACTAGGCGATAGGAATTTTTCAGCTCCATTATCATCTTATGGGACCACTATCATATATGTGCCCTGTCATTGACGGAAATATGCAGAGCATGACTGTATTCCGTTTTAATCCATGTGTACGTATTAAGTGTTTATAATGTGATGGAGGCTAGGAAAATATAATGCATAAAACAGATATATTCTCTACCTTTTTAGAACTTGAAGATAGTGGGGAAAAAATATATTAAACAATTTTTCTGCTAAATCCTAAAATTGCCAGATTTAGCAGATAAAAATACGGGATACAGTTAAATTTCAATTGTAGATAAAAAAATATTTTTATGTAATTATGTTATTCGCAATATGTGGGACATAAAAAATTTCTGCTTGTTGGAAATTCAAATTTTACTGTGCGTCCCCATCCTATAGTTTATCTAGCAACTATTTTATCTATTGCCATCTAGCAACTCTAGCTGGGCAGTACAACAAAAGAAGTATATTTGGAGGCATATTTCTATTTTTTTAACGACGATCAATACTTCAAATCCCAATTAAAACGATGATGATGATGATGATGATGATAATAATAATACTAATAATAAGTAGTCAGATGAGATGGGCAGTGCATCTTCTTAGGAGTTTTACTCCAAGTTCACATTAATTAACTCAATGTCATGATGTAAAAGGATTCTTCTAACTTTAGAAGAAAAATCCCATTTCCTGGAAAGGACATTGTATTGTGCCTCAGGGAATCCATGGGGAACATGTAATACTGTCACCTGTGAACATTGTTGGAACTGATCATAAGACCACTGTTCACAGCAGAAGTACAAAGACTCTAAGGTGAATTTGGGGAGTACCACGTCAATCTAGACTTTTCAATCAGTATGGAAAACCCTAAATGTGAGACATTGGAAAACCGGGGTATCAGTTATGAGAAATGCAGTTTAGCAAAGATTAAAATCAAAGGGTAACTTGGGTGACAATCCCAGTTCTGTTACTAAAACATGCTGGTCAATTATAGTCTATGTAGTGGCTGATCCTGCATATTGCATAGTAGCTGTGCTACTATGAATTTGTGCATCTCTTTCTTTCTGTGTCTGTTTCTTCATCTACTAAGTGGCCAAAGTGTATTAAGATTTACAGCTACGAGTGACCACCCAGTAACTACATTGTAGGTTTAATCCTACTGGTCTATAGAAACAGCCTAATTTTACTTAAATATCTTTAATAATAAATATCTCTGACATTCGTTTAGTGCTTCCTAAGTGAGTGGTTCCAAGCTAAACCTTTACCTGCATGCATTCTTTAAATCTTCTCAACAGCTTGAAGAGGTTGAGACTTTATTCTCTCCATTTTACAGCTTAAAAAAGTGAGGCTCAGAGTATTTAAGTTATTTGTCTAAAGTTCAGTGGCTAATAAATGATGGGTGGATATGGTATTAAAACCAAGGCAGTTTGATTCCAGAGCATATACTTTTGATCACTAATGAATTCAGTTTCCAAATGATAATAGCTGTCAGTTTTTTCAGTACACCAAGCACTTTATATGAATTTTATTATTTAATCCTCATAAGAACTCTACGTGGGTACTAGCTTAAGGAGTTTGTCCACGGTCTCGAAGTAAGTAGGTTGCAGAGTCAGGATTGAGTTCTAAATCTCTCTAATTCTTAAATTATGCTCATAGTGACTGTTCAATACTGACTCTTTCATCATCTACAGGAGAAAGCTGCGGCTCCTGGAAATTAAAAAGCTGACCTAAATTCACACAGGTAGTTTGTAACAGAAGTAGGGCTCATAAATATACAATCTCTTGATTCCTAGGACAACAAATTTTTTTATTATTCCTCTGCCAACTTCCTCATTTCATTGCTCTCAGTTGATGTTCATTAGTTATGAAATTTAGAGAGCAAATTTGTCCAAATCATATTCCACTGATCAAACTCAGGAATGCTGACTTTCTCATATCAGTCATAATATCCACACAGTCCTCTATCCAGCAGACAATGGCCTCTAGCAACTCTGCCTGACCTTATCAGCTCACGAAATTGTAGATTGATAATTAAAGGGTCAAGTACATTTAAAAAATTATAGAACGTATACGAGGTCTGACAATTAAGTTTGTGAATTTGTTGCAACAATGTTGCTAACCTTTTTTGATATCAGAGAAATTATTCATTATGAATTTGTACCAATTGGACAATCAATTAATCAAGTTTACTATTTGGAAGTGCTGAAAAGCCTGCGTAAAAAAGTTAGACGATCTGAACTTTTCGCCAACAATTCATGGCTCTTGCATTGCAACAATGCACCAGCTCACACTGCACTGTCTATGAGGGAGTCTTTAGCCAGGAAATAAATAAATTTATTGGAACACCCTCCCTACTCACCTGATCTGGCCCACAGTGACTTATTTCTTTACATGAAGATAAAGGAAATATTGAAAGGAAGACGTTTTGATGACATTTAAGACATCAAGTATAATACTATGACAGCTCTGATGGCCATTCCAGAAAAAGAGTTCCAAAATTGATTTGAAGGTGGACTAGGTGCTGGCCTCAGTGCATAGCTTCCCAAGGGGAGTACTTGGAAGGTGACCATACTGATATTCAGCAATGAGGTATGCAGCACTTTTTCTAGGATGAGTTCGCAAACTTAATTGTTGGACCAAAAAAAAAATCATACTTTGAAATCAACCTTCTCATCTGTTACCTGTGACAAAATTTGGACTTGTAGCAACCCTCAGAATTTAAATATAGATGCCAGACATCTTTAAATTCCATTTATAATTATAATTATAAATTTGTCATTGACAAATTTACTTATATGAGGATTTTTCTAAAGTAGGTTCTGTATAATATTAGTTATTCAGCAAAAAGGAAGTTCAGGGCCAAATGCGTTTAGAAAATACAGCATAATATGACCATCTAAAAATTTATAGGTTTGATAGAATTCCTATCAAAATCACAGGAAGTTTTTTTGTAGATGTGAACAAGATTATTCTTAAATTTATATGGGAAGCCACAGAACCTTGAACAGTTAAAACAATTTTGAAGTAGAAGAATAAAGAGTAAAGTGGGAGGAATCAGTCTAGCTTATAGCTATAGTAGTCAAGGCAGAATGGTACTGGCAGAAGAATAGACACACAAATCAATGAAACAGAATAGCAAAGCCAGAAACAGATCTTTACAAAAATATACCCAACTGACTGTTTTGTTTTTTTCTTAAATAACTGCTTTATTGAGATATAATTTGTATACTATAAAATCACCCATTTAAAATGAAAACAAAAATCTGTTTTCTAGAATATTCACATAGTGAATATTTTACTAAAAATATTCACCATTTTAAAACATTTTTATCACCCCCTAAAAGAAATTCCGTATCCATTGGCAGTCACTCCTTGTTTCCTCCTCTCTTCAATTCCTGAGATCCTTAGTCTCCATTAGATTTCTATAGATTTACTATTCTGGACATTTTATATAAATGAAATAAATCCATATGTGGTATTTTGTGACTGGTTTCTTTCACTTAGCATGGCGTTTTCAAGGTTTATCCATCCTGTGGCATATGCCAGGACTTCATTTTATTTTACTACCGAAAAATATACCATTGTATGAATATACATATTTTCCTTATCCTTTCATCATTGGGGTCGTTTTCACTTTTCAGTCTTCTGGCTCCCATGCTCCGGCTTGAGGTTTTTGTTTTTCGTTTTCTGTTTTTGCTATTGTGAATAATGCTGCTCTGAATATTTGTTTACACATTTTTATGTGAACATATGTGTTAATTTCTTTGGGGTGGAATTTCTAGGTCATATGGTAACTGTATGTTTAGTATTTTGAGGAACTGTCAAAGTGTTTTTCAAAGTGGCTGCACCAGTTTACAACCCCATCAGGAATGAAGGAAGGTTCCAATTTCTCCACATTCTTATCAGCACATGCTATCTCTTTAGTTTTAGCCACATTAACATATGAAGAAGTATTTCAATGTCATTTTGATTTGCGTTTTCCAATGACTCATGCATTTGAAAAATCTTTTGACTGTGTGCTTATTTACCACTTGTAATTCTTTTTTGAAATAAATGTCTTTCCAAAATTTTTGTCCATTTTTAAATTGGGTTATTTATCTTATTTTTAGTTGTTAGTGTTATTTATGTATTCTTGATACAGATCCCTTATCAGATATATGATTTTCAAATATATTCTATACGGTGGGTTCTTTTTACTTCTTGATGTTGTCCTGTGAAGTACAAAATTTTAATGTTGATGATGCCAATTTATTTATTTTTGTGTTGCTTGTGTTTTTGATGTCATATGTAAAAGCTAATCAAAGAACATAAAGATATACTCTTATGATCTCTTCTAAGATTTTTGCATTCCTAACTCTTACATTTGGGTTTATGAGCCCTCTTGAATTAATTTTTGCATATGGTGTGAGGTAGGAGTCTTTCTATTTTTTAAATGATTTTACTTGTGAATATCTACCAATTGATTTTTTTTACAAAAGTGCTAAAGCAATTCAATTGAGGAAGGATAGACTTTTTAACACATGGTAAGGTTGCTGACTGGAGCAATTAGACATCAATAGACAAAAAAATGAACCACACCCTAAACCTTACAACTTATATAAAAATTAACTCACAGTAGATCATGAACTTTAATCTGAAATATAAAACTAAAATATATTAAGAACAAAAATTAAAGCTTTTAGAAAAAAGTAGAGGATCTTTGGTATCTTAAGCTAGGCAGAGTTCTTAAACTTGACAAAAAATATGATCGATAAAAAGAAAAACTGATAAACTTGAAGTTATCAAACTTTAAAATGTTTGCTCTATGAAAGAACCTTTTAAGAGAATGAAATCTACAGACTGGCATAAAATATTTGCAAACCACTATCTGAAAGTAACATGCCTATAAAAATATAAAGAACACTCAAGACCCAACAATAATAATAAAAAGAAGAAACAATCCATTATGTAATGGGTAAAATACCTAATGAACATCTTAAGAAGATATACAGATGGCAAATAAACACAAGAAAAGATGTTTAACATCATTAGCTAGTAGGAATATGTAAATCAAAACCACAGTGAGGTATCACTATAAACCTAGCAAAATGGCAAAAATGAAAAATAATGATAACACCAAATGCTAATGAGGACACAGGAAAAACTGGATAATACATTGCTGGTGAGTATGTAAAATAGTACAGGAAGTCTGAAAAATTGTCTGGTGACTTCTTATAAAATCAATTGTGCAACTACCATATGGCCCAGCTATTGTATTAGGGCATTTACTCCAGAGCAGTGAAGATGTACATTCACACACAACCATTTTCAGGAATGTTCATACCAGTTGTATTTATAATAGCCCACAACTAAAAACAACCCAGATGCCCTTCAACATGTGAATGTTTAAACAAATGGTGTGGTACCTCTAAACCATAGAATTCTGTTTAGCAATAAAAATAGACTGCTGATACCATGAGAACTTTAATGGATTTGAAGGAAATTATGCCGAATGACAAGAAAAAAAAACTGCTTGCAAATGATTACATACCATATGATTCTATTTATATAACATCCATGGGTAGAGATTATGCATAGAGGAGGAAGAAGGTATGTGTGTGTGTGGCTGTCTAAGGGTATCACAATGGGTCCTTGCAGTGAAGAAACTATTATTTATCTTGACTACGGTGATGATTGCAAAAAATCACACATGTCACGAAATTGCATAGAACTAAACACCCCCCCCACAGACACAAATACACACTTAAATGAATGCATGTGAATCTAGCAAAATCTGTATACGGTCAGTGGATTGTATCAACACCAATTTCCTGGTTGTGATAACGTATCATAGTTATTCAAGATGTCACCATAAGGGGAAACTGGATGAAGGTACATTGGGCATGTGAATCTAAATTGACTTCAAAATATTAATTTAAAAAATTCCCAAACTGGAATTTTTGATCCTGAGGTAAATTATTCCAAGGGGAATCAGAGTTGTCCTATTCATGAGTATGATTGAAGAGATGGTAGAGAAAGAATACTTCCATTTTCTCTGAAGAAAGAGTAAACAATTTTCATTTGGGTAGGAAGACATGTAAACTATAACTAACTCAGTCCCATACGTCCAATCACCTCATGACACCCCATGTAATCTTCCTAAAATGTCAATCAGATCCTGCCTTTTTTATGCTGAAAAATCCCTAGTTGTTTTCCATTGCACTTAGAATAAAAATCAATTTCTTTGCTATGGTCTACCAGGCCCTACAAGATGTGGCTTTTATATACTCGCTGATCTTGTCTTAACTCCTTTCCCTCCTTGTATTAGTTATCTATTGCTCTGCAACAAGCTACCTCAAAATTGAGCAGCTTAAAATAACACACATGTATTCTCTGGGTGGTAGGGATCTAGGTATAGCTTAGCTCCGTCCTCTGTTTCAAGGCCTCTGACGAGGCTGCAATCTAGGTGTTAGCCGGTCCTGAGATGTCATTTAAAGTCTCAATTGGGAAACAAACAAACACAAACAAACAAACAAACAAATCTGCTTCCAAGCTCACTTACACGGCTGTTGGAAGGATTTCATTCCATAAAGGCTGCTGGACCGAAAGTCTCAGTTTCTTGCTGGTTTTTGGCAAGAAGCTATTTTCAGTTCCTTGCCACACAGGCATTTCTGACATGCCTCTTGTTTCATCAAGGCTAATGAGAGAGAGGGAGTATCTGTTAGCAAGATAAAAGTCACAGTCTTTTATAAGTCCAGAAGGGACATCCCGTTAATGTTGCTGTATTCTATGGGTTAGAGGGAAGTTACTCAAGGGGAATTCATTACACAGGCAGAAATCCCTGGCGGCAGTGTTTATCACATGGGTCTTCTTCCTAATCATTGTACATCAGATCCAAGACTGTTAGAAAGCTGGCTTCTTCTCCTTTGATAGGCCACAATCCAGTCAGCATTAACTGTAAAGAAAGCTCAAAGTCTATAGGGACAGGAGTTGGGGGTAGAAGTGTATATTAGGCTGATGGCTAGCTTGTGAGCCAGCTGTATGTGGCCCTAGATCACTCAGATGAGATAGACTGGCCTGAATTAAAGATTAGAAAAGCCAATACAAGTGTGATAGTAAAAAAAATTATGGGAGGAACGTGATATTTATTGAATATCTTCTATGACTCAGGTACCACGTTTGTTGTTTTGCAACTGGGAAAAAAAAAAAAAAAACATTACAGTCTCACTTGGAAGAGATAATGATCCTAACCTCTGAAAAAATGAAATCCAAGGCCCAAAGTTATTAAGTAACTCCTACGATCACACAGTTGGAAAATGATTTAGAACCCAAGATTTTCTGACTCCCCTGTCCCTTGTTGTCTCCTGAGAGGTCAGGCAGTTTTGAAGTCAGGCACTGTCCAGAGAAGCAGGGTGAACAGGGCTCCTGCTACAGCCGGACTTGCCTACTGAGACTTTTCCAGGATCCAGTGATGCTCCTTTGCGTTCTGCTGCTCCCTAATGTCCAGAGCTGTAATTACAGCTAAGCCTACAGCCCTGGCCGAGGTTTCCAAGGGAGAGAATCAACAGTGAAAGAATACAGAAGCATCTGTCAACATTTCAAGGAAATAAAGGATTTCCTTCAAAGAAAAGAAAAAGAAAGCTTGTATTTAAATCAGATGCTAAAATGCTGGTATAGATCCATTGTCTTTTGTCCATGCCTGCCTAGAAGAAAATCCACTCATAATTTAAGAGAATGCATTCTACGTTAGGGATTGGGACTCCTCCCGAAATCAGACAGACACAGGTTAAAGAACAAATGAAAGTTGGTAGAAGAGCCAAAAGTTATCTAAATGATGGGGACTGGGCCCTCTTACAAGATTATTACTCAATGTAGCAATTACAAAATTTTTTGTAATTATATAAAGTAAAACATTATAAAAATAACTTTCAGGTACATTATTGTATTGCATTACCTAAACAAAACTGTGAAATAGAATTCTCATTATCCCCATTTTACAGCTGGGGGATAGAGTTTCAGGACAATTTAGACTTGCTCCTAAAGTCACTCAATTAAAAGTGTCAGACCCAGACAGTTCTTCATGTCTTCCAGTTTCAGGTTCATGCTTTCCTGTTATATCTCTTTTTTGTACCTATCTTTCATTTTCAAAGTATCTTTGAACCTACTGTTTCTCTCTTCAGGTAGTCTGGATTTTCCAGACACTTTTTTGCTTTAGTGCCTAGTTGCCTCTTCTTAATCTTTAAACTACAATGCAATTACTCATTTGCAGTTTATTTTCACATCCAGACCACCAATACCCATGCATGCTTAGAACATCTGAGGTCTAACTAGACAGACTGTACAAATAGAAATGTCAATGAACTTCTAAAAATCTGTGCTCTTGATTTCCTATTCCTAGGAGGGGGACAGAGTACCTTATTGAAAGTAATTGACTGTATTCCCACCTCCCCGACCCCCACTTCCACCCCAAAGTGATATCCCCACCATCCTACACTTCTATGGATCGAAAGGAACATGATTTGCAAACCCACCAATGATTCACCAGATTAATATAGACCAGAGGTAGCAATCATGACTTGGAAATGAGGGAGTGAGAGCACCCTGACTGAAGAAATAAAGGGCAGTTTGGAAGGGAGAACCAGGGGCTGCTCACTCATTGTTTATCCTGTCTGTCTGAAGTTCATTGTGTTCTTGAAAATGTTACTCTTCCAGTACTTAATGAATGATACATCAAGGGCTGCCATGAAACTGTAGGGAGAAACTTTATGGTATGACTCATGAGCCGTGCTGAATTACAGATCTTTTCTCATTAGTCTGATTAAAAACCTAAGCTCATTATGGCTCAGGAAGTGATTTAGTTTCAATGCCTTTTGGTTATGTTCCTCTTTTTTTTTTTTTTTCATTTTCCAGGAGCACATATTTTGGCTAAGAATTCATTTTCCATTTTAAATGGTTCTAAATTCCATTTCTTAAAATGTGTGTTCATTATATCATTAAGATCTGTAACTACTCGTTTTATATTTTAAGAATGATTTTTTGAAAGCAAACGCTATTTTGATTTTATCTCATGTAATATTTTTCTTCACAAATGGTACTCTTCAAGAAAGGGGTTTTTTTGGCATTTTTTAAAACTTTTTGAAGAAAATTGACCCATAATATTGTGGAAACGAAATATTGGCTTTGGATCAGATCTAGGATATATTCAAACCTTAGCCATTTCCTACAGTCTAATCTTGGTCAATTCATTTAAACTTAATAAACCTTAATGTCTCCATCTCTTAATGAAATTATGATAATAAGTGATTCAACAGCACTAATATGAAGATTAAAAAGTTAATATATTTAAAGTATGTGCAATAGTGGGGGCCTAACAAATGTTAGTTTCCATTACTTTCTCTGCTAATATGGAGATATAGAGCTTTTACATTTTTGTGCTAACAAAAAAATTAATGAAAGAGGTTGATGATTTTAAGATATCCCATCTCTGATACAAAGATATAAGTATGTGTTTGCATATCTCTGGGGACACATGTACAATTCTAAATGAAGTTGATTAGAAGTTGATTACTTGGAACTCTTGAGATTATCTTTCATGAACCTTACCTAGCACAAAGCATGAAAATAAATCATGGTCTATATATTAAGATGTATTGGAAGATGCCTACCTCCATGGCATCCCAATGAATTTCTCAGAGCAAACAATTTTCCAGCCTTGGAAATAGCTTGATGATAACCATGAAGTTGTTTCCTATCTACTGAGAACTAGAATCCCAGATTGGATACAGACAGATGAAAAAACTGAAGATGTCAAGATACTTGTTGGTATGCATACATGTCCCTTATAAATTGTAACTGAGTTATCTTCCCCAAAACAATAATATTGTGGTTGTAAATAGAGCATGGGTGATTTTTGCCTTCCAGGGGACATTTAGCAATGGCTGGAGACATTTCTGGTTGTCACAAATAGAGGTGTAGTACTGGTCTCAGGAATACTGCTAAAAAGCCTACAATGCACAGAACAGACCCCCTAACAAATAATTATCTGGATCAAAATTTCAATAGCACCATTACTGAAGAACTCTGGCAAGATAAAATCACCGTTTCCCCCCAAGTATTTCAAATACTTTTAAAATGTTTTCTTGATGTCATGTAAAAACAGCCAGAGGCTTACAACGTCTGAGGGGTTGTCATGGCTATTGAGTAGAGATGTGACCAGCTGAGCTTTCTTTCCATTCAGGATTGATCAAGTGAAAATAGGTCTGAGGTACAAGAAGCCTAGTTTGAACTGAAGAATAACTTCCTTGTAATAAAGACATACAATGCTGTTTACCTTGACATTGGAATTTTAAGATAGACTAGCAAAATTATTTTCCTTGTTATATTTCACATTGATGGTCATCTCATCTTCCTGTATCCCAAGTTGGCTATGATCAGAAAAATTAGTTAGATGGCAAGAGACCCTGACTTGGATTCTATAAATTTTTACCAGCTGAAGCTGCTTGTTAATCTTACCACCTTTAACACTTTGATTTCCCATTTTACACCATAACAAAATGATGGATAAATAAACGTTTTTCTTTTTTCCCCCTTCAAATCATTCTTAATTGGCTTCCTCCCAGCATATTCCATCAATGCCACACTTTAGGTATCCATGGTGTTTAAGAATGCTCCTAAACACACGGAAAAAAGGATGTAAATATGTTGGGTGCTTGGTGAATATTTCTGAAACTTTCTGTAATTACTTAAGTGTTCATAATGAGAGGCAACAGGCATAGAACGAGGCACAACTGGACAGATTTTCTTAAAAATGTGGGCCTAAAACCATTCCATTGTTTTCATGGTCACAGTTGATCGGTACCCTTTTCCTTCACCATTTTAAATCATTCTTCATCTTACAGAGTATTATTTTATTGTGAAACTTAACATTTCATAACCTAATGCACTCTAATCTTAAGTATTCTCTTTTTAAAATCAGGGCTTTCTCAGTATTTCTTGTCAATTGCTACCTCAGAGACTCGAAGCACTTAGGCCCTAAGAAATCTACCCAGGACTAAAAGAACATATGCTGTTACCTTTTCATATACAATTATTGTTTTCTTTATGTGATATATTTCATTACTAAGAGCATTAATTTTAGGGGAATAAAGAGACTAATTTTACAGGTTAATAAAACCTTTCAATTGGTGCAACTTAAATTTGAAATACTCTTTATCTTAGTGGGTATTTAAATTGTAAAATCTTTATGAATGAAATTGGGGAAAAATATGTCAACATTTAAGACAGGCATTCCTTTGTTTAGCAATGCCACTGTTAGGAATCCATGCAAAAATATTACTGAAAAATATACACAATGGGCCTACAAGGATAAGCATTATTTACAAGTGGAATTAAGGTAAATGTACATACATTAGTAACTAGTAAAACCAATTTTAACATATTCATTTGATGGAATTCTAGATGGGTTCCAAAAATATGAGATTGTTTTATATGTATCAGTATTGAAAGGTCTCCAGATCATATTAAATGAGAAAAGAGACTGCCCAAATAATTCATGTAAAAACCATACACCACAGAGAAAATAAAGACTGAAGATGTAGTTTTCTAAATGGCAGTAGTTGTCATTTCATGGGAGAGAAGCAGGAATTTTGTTAAATTTTTATTCTCTACATTTTATTTTTGTATTTCTGTAGATTTTTATTCTCTACATTTTATTTCTGTATTAGTGAAGTTTTAACAATGAGAATCAAGTCATTTTTTAATAATATTAAAATAATTAAAATAGTTTGATAAAAAAATTAAAAATTACAGTAAGATACAGAAAATTACCATGGCTTACATTAGTTACTCAACAAATGTTTGGGAACACGATGCAATGCATCAGTGACTGTGCTTATCTCCAGTGATATACTATTTTTCCAGTAGAATCCTTGTGTAGATTGGACTGTAGTGGGAGAAACTACAGGTCCTTCAGCTCATATTGAATCCAGCTTCTGCCTCTTAGTAGCTGTGGGACAGTGGGCAACTCATTTAATCATTGGAGTTTGGGTTTATTCCACTATAAACTAGGGGTAATTTTGACCTTAACTAAATGCCAATTAGGAAGTACAAACTTATAGGCACAAAATAGTCATGGGGATGTGTAATACAGTATGGGAAATAGAGTCCATAATATTGTAAAAATTATGTGTGGTGTCAGATGGGCGCTGGACTTATGGGGTGGGGGGATGGTCACTTCATAAATTATATAAATGCCTAATCGCTACGCTGTACACCTGAAACTAATATAAAATGATATGGAATGTCAACTATAATTAAAAAATATACAGTCACAGGATGTAAAGTACAGCATAGGGAATATAGTGGGTGGTATTGTAATAGGTGAGTACAATGTCAGATGGGTAGTAGACTTGTTGGGGTTATCACTTTGTGAGGTGGGTAAATGTCTAATCATTATATTGTTTTGTACCCCTAAAACTAATTTAAAAAATCAAAAAAAAATGTCAATAGAGATTAAGTGAAATAAAATATCCAAAGTTCATTACACAGTGCCTTACAGAATAGGTTTTCCATAAATGATGGCTACTATTATGCCTGTTATTTTTATTTATTTCGCCTCACAAAGCTCTGAAATCTTACCGCCAAACATCTCTGGAGAGATTCTATTTCCCAAGCTTCCAATAATCCTTTGCACATTATACAGTTCTTTGCCTGACCTATTTTAATATTTTACTTCTCTTTTTCCTTCTGTTCTCAGCTCAGCCATATTTCCCATGGTATAAAATAGAGACATCCCCCTAATGCTTGTACTCTTTGTCATGTATTTTAAATTCTAAATCTTGGAGAATATGCCTGTGACACAAAATGTGAGTTTGGTATTGATGAAGGTATCACTAGTAGAAGGAATTTAATGACTATATCTTACAATTCTGCTCAGATTAGCAATAAGAAAAGGCCCCGGTACATCACCAAAACGAGGGGAAAGTAAAATCCCTATCAAGCACAGGGCTGTTTTCTCTTTGATCTGCCACGTGTCATCCCTGCCTGTCTGGAGCTGCCCACGAGCTATCTGGCAGGCGATATTTCTGCTCCTGAAGATGAACAGGTGCAGAGACTTTTCCCGCAGGGAGGGTAAAGATTAATGAAGTGTGTGTGTAAATTCTAGGAATACGAGAGGCAACAGTCCGTCTTTTAATAATACTTTAATTAACACTGATATAATGCATTAACTAACCCTCGGCCCCACATTTTGACTCATTCGTTAATCTTGTTCTTGATGGCAGCTGTTCAACTGTATGAAAAAGCACTGCTTCCTCAGTGCCTGTTAAAGAGCCCAGAGCCATATGACAGTCTACAGTGTAATCAAACTACTTGGCTGAGTGGAGGTTGTCAATGAAGACAAAAAGAACACAAAACATTGAAAGTGTTAAGTCAATGTTAAGTCATTATCTACATCTTGGATCACAGCAGGCTTCCTGGGGATCCGGCACAGGAAATTGTATATGGAATTTCCCTAACAATCCAGGACATTTCACATCTTCTATATGTTTATTTATGCTATTTGGTGGCCTAGAACAACTTTCTCATCATTTGAAAGTTAGGTCATATTTTACTAGTACTGCCATATTTATTCATTCTTGTTAGATCACCTTTGTTCTTATGTTTTTATGAGCCATTTGCTTGTGTGCTTACATTGATCACACTGTTTTATAAATATCTATCTGAATGTATCTAAAAATCCCTCTAGACTTTGAGGCTGTGTGTTATTTATTTTTGTATCTCGTATCTCCAGAGTCTAGTACACTGGTTGGTATCTGGGTAAGCTCTCAGTAAATGTTGGTGGTCTTAATAAATTAAGAATCAATTAATAGAATTCACATAAGTTAAGATATTTTTATTTGAATCAGAATTCTTTGATGTCATTTAGATTCAAAAATCCACAAAAATAATGAAAATCATATTTCTAAGAATGACTGCCTCTTATAATAACTACGATAGAAAACAGATATTACTACATAGCCTTCTCTACATAATCAGGGACGAAGAGTCTGTTTCATTCTATTTACAATGACAGATCATTCTGACCATGCAAGGGCTAAAAGTTCCACTAAATGTCATAATTAAGCAACAGTTAAAAAGTAATGACAGATGTCAGGAAGACGAGAAATTGCTCTCTCAGCAAAATGTTCAATACCCTGTGCCTTCGAAAATTCTGTTCTCTTATTCATCCACTGATCACCTACTCTATCTCTTGTCTGCTAGCTTAATTCTTTTCTGCTTTTCAAACTCAGCATCACTGTGTGTTTGAGGCAGACTTCCATCGATAATATTCTGTACCTACACCCATCCAAGTAAATATTGTGGGTGTTAATTGATTGTTCAAGAATATGCTTTTTCTCTAATCTATTCAGTTTGGGACGACCGGGACCAAGTACTTTCATCTTTGTATTCCTTCTTTCTGTCAGAGTATCAAACACATAGTAGGTCCTTAAACTATTTGATGGATAAATGGTTATTAGTGTAAACAGTGATTTTGGATTATGGCTGTGTTTAGTTTCCATGATAATTGCATTTTAGTAGAAGCATTTCCTTGTCAGTAATAACAAATTTATATTTAAACACAACTGGGTATATGAGAAAAGCTTCCAATCCTTGGCTTGTTTTCTGGTGCTTCATCTTTCCTATGTCATTCTTGAATTAAAGCTCACAAGTTTAGTGCTCCCAGCACTGTATCACTCAGTAGCTTACTTGATTTACTGGAATAACCCAATCCAATGTTCATGTCATCAAAGAACGGATCACCCAAATACACAGACACTCTTGGGAAATAAACCTAATAGAGACTCTAGTATCAGTTCTGCAAACACTTTGACTGTGAGGTGGCATTTTGTGCTACATCATTTATGTGGAGATTAAACACACACACACACACACACACACACACACACACACACACAATTTCCTTGGTTGTTTACAAGGCTCTGTTCTTCGTTGTTTTAATATGAACAGCTACGCTATTTGGTAAATTATAAGCGCTGTAATGTTTGGCGTTTCTTACGGAGGTTGAGTGTGTTAAATTACCATATCAATTTTATTTATTTCCTTATCCATTTGGGTTACTCCCACCAGGGTAATAGTGCTCTGAATCAATACACAGTAAGTTTGGGCAATTGAACCAATGATTATTGAAACTATTTCCCCAAGTCTCTTCCTAGAATAAGAGTTCCTTGAGGATATAGACTTTGTATTATTCACCTTGGTATGTCCATTCTCTTAATGCATAGTACTGGACATGCATTAAGTATTTAATAAATGCTTGTCATTGGAAACTGTTGTTGAATTCCCATGCACTTATATGCTTTATTCCTACTACCACACATGTGCACATACAAAAATCACACAAACACATGTTATTTTGGGCCTACAGGGAATTTTGAAGCACACATTTTTATGAATTTCATATATTTGTCCTATCATTAATTGCTGACTCTTTATTTAACACATTCTATATTACAGTTTCCATGTTATAACTTGTGACTAGTAGAAACTTCCATTCTTCAGTGGCTTCCATACATATCAAAATTAGAAAATTATTTTCACATCTCAATGGCATGAAAGACATTAGTAATAATTCTTCTGGCCAAGCAGAGCTGCACAATGGGAAAGACCATGATTGTTAGTGTCCGACTGACCCAAATAGCAGAATTTGCTAATAAATAGGATGCAATGTGAAAAAAAAATTTTAAAAAGTATTATAATGGTGGTTAGAAAATAGGTTCCATTTATAAAAATGCAGTGACTATAGGAGGGCCAGTATTTTCTAAGAAACCAGTTCATTGAACAGGTTAGGTTTGAGATGCCCCATAGATGGGATTATTCATTATGAATTTATACCAACTGAACTAACAATTAACCAAGCTTACTCTTAGGAAGTGCTTAAAAGGCTACATGAAAAAGTTAGATGACCTGAACTTTTCACCAACAGTTCATGGCTTTTGCATCATGACAATGCACCAGCTCACATGGCATTGTCCGTGAGGGCATTTTTAGTCAGTAAACACGTAACTGTATTGGAAAACCCTCCCTATTCACCTGATTGGCCCTCAACGACTTCTTTTTTTTTTTTTTTCCCCAGTATTCAAACATTGCATTTAATTTGTTGTGGACCCTTCCAGTTTTTATTCAGATATATTTTGCCTGTATTTTTAATGGAGCTCTGATAGTTTATGGTTGATTTTGTATTCTCATGTTTTTATTTAATGTTATATACACTTTTTGTAAATTTTCATTATCAACGACTTCTTTACTCAAAGGTAAAGGAAATATTGAAAGGAAGACATTTGATGACATTCAGGACATCAAGGGTAATAGGATGACAGCTCTGATGGCCATTCCAGAAAAGAGTTCCAAAATTGCTTTGAAGGTGGACTAGGTGCTGGCATCAATGCATAGCTTCCCAAGGGGAGGACTTGGAAGGTGACCATAGTGATTGATATTCAGCCATCAGGTACGTAGCACTTTTTCTAGGATGAGTTCGTGAACTTAATTGTCCGACCTCATATGTCTCTAAAGTTCAGAGGAGAGGTTTCCCACTAAAGATAAAAATAGAGGTATACCAAAAATGTTGATATTTCCAAACAGAAGGTGGCATCAAACATTCCATGTATTGGAGCTTTTTTCCTCATATTTGTCATCATTATGACCATGGTTAGCCCTGGCTTCCTTTGTGAGGGCTCTCTTTGGAATATATGGTCTAGTATAGAGACTGTCTTGTTGAAATAATTGTTTTGTGTCTATTTAGATAATTAAGAAAAAGCAGCCATGAAAGTCAACCGGGGTATAGAAAATGTAGCAATTCTATAAAATGCAGCTGGCAGAGCAAAGAAGATTGCGGGTTGATGAAAACATTGTTGGGCCTAAAGGCCTTTTGAACCCATTTGCATATCTGATCAAGAATAGTTGGAATAAATTAAAGCTAAGGGACGAAACAAACCTTTTTGTGTTCCAGGGAGAGATGGTTTGCGTAATTAAGGGTAGGTCTGCACTTTTATTTCAGCAGCATAATATTTGCATTGCATATTAGAATGGTGTTAATCTTAAAATTGTTTTTTCTGCTCACAGTTCCTTTTCTTAGTCACTGATACTGAAAATGATTCAGAAACCTCATGTAATAATAATGTCTCAGGAAAATTCCAACCATTTAGGCACCATTCAAAATAAATTCATTCACCTGGTCATTTTCTACCAAAAGTAGGTCTAATTGCAGACAATCAATAGACAGCAAGTTCAAATTCTGTTTATGAATTAGAAATTAAAATGCCCAACTCTGCAGTGGGATTTAGTTAATCTTTCCAACAACATTTATTTCATATTTAAAAAAATAATTCTACAGCGTTTATTATCATTATTAATATTCATATATGAACCTCCAATTATTTGCATCCACTATGCCAAGTACCCTACTAAACACTTGAGAATTTATTGTATTTGATCTTGACAGGAACCTTATAAGGAAGCCATTTCCCCTGTTTTACAGATCAGAAAACTGAACATAAGAGATTTTAAGAGAATGTTTCTAAACGCAGATTCAGATCAGAAGGTATGGAGTGAGGCCTGAGATTTTGCATGTCTAACAAACTCTCAGGCTAGTTTCAGAGATTAAGGGACTTGTCAAAAATTGTTTGCCTGGCCCAAAGCTGTCGCTTATAATCTTATTTTTAACCTAGTTTTATCCCATTGTATAAAGAGTGTTTCCTTTCTACAGCTGAGCTCCTTTCCCTAGTATCCTATGGCAACCTGGCTCCATTAAAAACCAAACAAACAAACAACAAAAAACCTACTTCATGTTTTCTGTATGTTAGTCTGAGCGTGTGTCCTAATGCTTGGCCTTCCTTCATCTCCTATACCTACTTCTTCCTCTAGCTACCCAACCAAATCACAGATCCAAGTTCTGCCTTTAAAACCTACCTATTCTTTTGAACTTATTGACGACCATAAAGTGTGTGCTTCTTTACCCAGACTCTAGGGATCAAATTCAAGGACTACTGTAGGTTCTGTAATGGCCCATTCTTTCTTTCCATCCGTCTCTACCCTTATAGGTTATCATGGAGAAGGTGTGGATGAGCACAAACCAACTGCTCCCTCTGTACTCTCACCTCCTGCCCTCTGCCCTCCTATGCCTTTCTCATTTACATTCTTACTTATACCATCTGTTATTCTTGGAATAATCTTTTAGTTTGTCCATCTTCTCTCCACATTTTCAAAGGTTTTCTAAAATCTCACCTCCAACAGTAAAGTCTTCCAGAAATAAAGCCCTGTGATAATTCTCTTCCCAAGGCTGATGAGTAACTTGCACTTTTCTATCCCATGAACTACAAACATAGATGCTTTCCTTAATGAAAATGTCTATACTTGTATAATTACTTTGTCTCTTTCCCAGGATTTTTCCCTCTACAGCTGTGTATGTTGCAGATTTGTGACATTAGAGCTAGAAGGTAACCTGAGATTTTATCCAGCAAAAAAAAAAAAACGCTTTCTACAACTGGACAATTAAGTAGAGAAAGCACAGATTAAAAAAAAAAAATACTAGATACCAATACAATTGTGAGAATTGAATAAGAGAAAGAAAGTATGTACCTAGCAGTTCAAATACATGTCAACAGATGAAAGAAAATACTAAAACAAAATTTTAATAGCACAGTTCATTAGTAAAGTTGCTGAGAACAAAAATAGTTTAGTACTAATTTAGTATTCTTTCCATTCCACCACTCTGAAATTAAGGTATTTAAAATTCTCAGACTATGACAAAAATTGTATAAAAATAAGTGGCCGGGTTTTTAAGACTCAAAGTAATAAGACATTTGAATCTTTCTCTGGCCACTACTGTAAGTCATACATGTTTGGCAACATTGGTTGAGGAAATATAATCAGAGAGAATTCTCTGCTTTTTAAAATCCAAAAGAAGGGCAGGGCAAGATGGGTCTGAACATGGGTCCCTGGACTAGTCTAACTGAAACAATAATAAAGACCCTTAGGGATCTATGAGAAAACTGCAGCCATAAGTTCACTTTCTTCAGGGGTATTAGATTCATCCTCTGAAGCTGTCCTGTCAACTTTCCAAAGGAGAAAGGAAGGAAAAGAGAAAGGAAATAGTGCCTCTTACTATATTCCAGACTTGGTTTTATACAGGTCAGAGTTCCAATTGTCTGTTTAATACAACTACCTTTAATTATAGTCATCTGAAATATTAATAGTACACTCCTGAAATAAAACTTTTCTTCTTCAAAGCATTCTCTACGTCCCTTGTTCTCTTAAAATTATTGGTTCTGCCTCCTAAGCCAGGGCATTCAATATCATGCTTGATGCTTGACTCCTCTATACCCCCTTCTCCCCATTTAAGCAGTAACAGAGGATCAGCTATACATGGAGGTTTTTTTGGATCCATTTCCCTTGTCTATCTCAAATGTCACTGTGTTAAATCCAGTCCCTCATTGTCTCTCACTTGAAAAAAAAACTGCAATTATAACCAAATGCTCTGGACACTATTCAATTTTCCAAATGACAAAACATTCTTACAAATTTTTGTTCCTTATGACAAGGCTGATCACAACACCCTTTGGTCAATATTTATTGCTGATTCCTATCTTTTTGATAAGTCTTCACTTATTGGCAGGTAAGATCTTCTAGTCTGGCACTGCACAAAAATCTGTCCTTGGTAATGTTATATAACCATCAGCCAACAACACTGGGCTGCATCCTAAATACTAGGAGCCCAGGATGTGTAAATTATTTTTGTTTGGTTGTTTTTCAGTCTTTATTATCTACAAGATCAACACTTTTTTCTTTAATCAGAAGGTATCCTTGAACCATAACAATGAATCAGATTCTGAAAGTTTACCCGAGTAAACTAATGGAAGACACTTTCTAAAAGGAAATAAGGTATCCACTAGTAGCTTGAGGTTTGCTGAATAACAAAGCACTTATGCATAGATTATTTATTTATATCTTTATCAATTGTTTCCATTGTCTTTTACAAAATATATGGTTTAGTGGGTTGCAAAATACTGTGATTTCAATTGGCTATCTGGTAAGATTTTAACCAGGCACAGGCAATTTCTGTGTGCTACTTTCAAATAAAAGGAAATGTCTGAGCTTTAGTGAATTATTTGACTTTAAAATTGCTAGATAAATATCACAGGAAAGAATAATTTCTTGGCCTGCTTCTACGAGAACTTCTTTGGGTGAATACATTTGCAGAGACGTATGAAAGCATTCATTAGAAGTGAATCATGGTGTACTTTCTTCAAATAATTTTCCATTCAAGTGACACTTAATTCATAGTTTATACACTCAGGTCCAATAACTACACAATCTACATTCCAGGAGGAGTACCAACAATTTATAAGATGTTCCAGGTTTCCTGAAAGTAGAGCATATTATGTCTACACAGATGATAGTGAGAGGAGTGAAATGGTGAGATTGTCAGAATCCCTTTGATATCTTTTAAACAAAGATCCTCATAAACATGACTCATTTTCACTCCATGTGATCTTATGGAAGAAAAATTTTGTTTGGGTCTTGGAATCTTAAGCATGCAATGAACCTAGATTTCTTTCCCACATTTTTTTCATTCTTGTAGTAGAAATATTTTACTCTTCAGCTATCAACCTCATTAAATTTGCAAGCTACAAAGACACATAAATAGCATTCAGGACATTTGTGCATAGGGTAATTGCAATAATTTCAACAGGCCGTCACCAATTTACCACTCTACAGTATCTGAAGTGGGATATTCATCTCTGTAAATTGTCTACTTGCTAATGCTTGATACTACTGAGAATAGTTATCTTCAATATGTTTTTTAAATGAGAAAGCATATTTTACTAAAGAAATAAACTATAACTCAATTACGGTGTAAAATTATTTAATGGGAAGTACCATCTTACCTCCCTTAATATACCATAGAAAGTAGATTCGTGATTGCTCTTCAGTTTTTTCTGTTGAAATAGATTCTCCATCACTCCAATATTTTTCTGAGATTGAAAATTCATTATTTTAGCAGGTGTGTTTTAAGTCTTTCAGGCCACTATAAGGTTAGGGAGAGGTTAAGGGAAAGGTTCTGCATGGTTGTACCCCAATTAAATTAAAATAATTGCATTTTATTATGATTCCTTCAAGAATATCTCAGGTAGGATGGGAATTATAGATCTGAATACACTAAGATGAGGAAGAGAATGGTAAACATAGTAAATGAATATCCCATGTCATAAAATATGGTTACAAAATATTTCAAGAGATTTATCCTTAGCATTTACTGAACAGATTTCCCCCTTAATAGGTAAAAGGTTTGTTTTCTACCCCATCACCTCTTCCAAAAATCCCCATCAAGAATTTTTAAAAGGGGAGAATTAGAATTATGGAAAGGAGGTAAGGAAGACTATTTCCTTTACTGCAACGTGCCTCCCCACCCCCACTCAACTTCACAGGAATAAAGAATACTTTGACTCCTCGTACTTGCTCCTTTTTCAGTCAACAGGGAATTAAGAGCTTTCCTGAAGTTTTTCTGGTGGGACAATGAGAAGAGTCCCTACCTTCTCTCTCAGGTCATTTGCACGCATCTCTGAAGGTCCCACGCAGAACAACAAGAGGTACCATGGAATATTAATTACAGTGAGGTAGGGAGGGAATGTTTCTAGTGATGCTGTAAATAAAGCTCAGAAATCCCAATAAGATGAAGTAAAATAAACTGTTGGCCCTATAGATATCAGCTAAAGACTGAGGCTGAAAAGGAAGTAAGCTAATGGTTATACCAATATTTGAAACTTCCCTAATCACTGAGACAGGGACAATCATTATCTTAAGTATTGTGGTAAAAAAACACAGTGACCAGAAACATCATACTATCATGTTAGACAACACGTAAATATGAACTTTATTCCATAAGATTTTAGATTCCATAAGACTTTTAGATTCCATAAGATTCCAGAGGTCCCTAATAATAATAATAATGAGGAGAGACCGGAAATCATGAAAACTACTGCCGATCTGATCAGCAAGTTTGCATTTGTTTGACGCTAAAGTCCTTTGGGTTAGAGACCAAACTAACCCAAAGGCTCTTAGGATCTGGTTTCCCACAATGAGAACCATTTGATCATTAGATGCATGACTGAACTTGCTACCGGCTACCAGAACCATTCTGAGTTGAAATAGTTTTTGTTGTTGTTGTTTACTTTTTGTTTTGTTTTGTTTTTCTTTTAGTGGTAGCACACCATACCTTAGTTCAGCTCATTCTTTTAAAGCTTCTAAGCATTATCTTTCCTACTTGCTGATCTACCTCTCTGCTCTAAGACTGTTTATGGTAACTTAACGCAGTTTGTGCCTATTTATTACCATACTTTGTGGGCATTTGACTTTATCTGCCAATAGGAAATTTATCTGCACTTCAGTAGTTGGGCCAGTTTCTCCCAGCACATGTCCTTTCCTGGTGGGTACTCTCTATGCCAGTAATATTTTATTCTTTTAGGAGCTATTGGACACTGCTTGGCTGAGTCCCAGAATATGAAACCATAGATCCTCGGCAATATATTAAGAGAGTGGTTTAATTTCTAACAATAAGAATATAATAAAATAATAATCATCATTGATAGAATAATTCTTGGATAAATTATATTTGCTGCTTCACAGATATCATCTGTAAACTTCAGAATAATCCTGAATGCTAATTTTTATTCCCATTTTACATATAAAGAAAATTAGATTCAAATATGTTGTTACTTGCCCAAGAATATGTGGTTTAGTAGTGTAAAAATCAATATTGAATTTAACCAACTGTGACTCAATTGGTTGAAAAAGCATAGTTTTTTCTATCTTTTACAAATACTTTCCATATTGTCATGAATTAGACCCCATTTTTAATGCTGTTAAAGCAAAACTCCAATGTACTTTGTATTTTTATTTAACATAATGGAGATATTCTTTTCCAGAAATAATCTCTTTGTTCTAATATTGATTATCAAAATCTATGGAGACTTGTGCATAATTCCCTAACACACTCATCATTTGAGTATTTTTCTTAACTTGGGGATGTTCCAATTATATTATGGTGGCAGTTTTATAGTAAGGTTTTATTTAGTTTGGTGGCCCTTTACATGATTTGGTAAGGTTTTTACCTTTTTTAAATCGATGGAAGCATCCCTCTGTAGCTATGGCCTGTATCTCTTTGTGCACAACCTCAGTCCCTTGATTTTATGTTATTCTAGGAAGGTATACTGAAAACTAAAATGAATGGGTAAAACACTTTGGAGATTCATGACTCTGTTTATAAACCCCCTTCTTCTGAACAAAGTTGGCAGTTATTGTAAAATTGCCTTCCAGGTGGGACTGGTCCTTACATCATCGACACCGCACCTCTACTTCACATGTGCTAGCCTTGGGTAACAGTTTTATCTGGGTTGCCTTGTATTTGTTTGGATACAGGGACATATCACAGAGCATGCGTCTTAACACTATTATTCATCTCTTTATAAGTGACACTTATAAATAGAAAGGAGGCAGAGACCCACTTATGAAGTATTCATGACACACTCGTTTTCCAACCTGGCATTTCTCAATCCAAGTTGTGTAATTCTTCTCATCCTGTGTTTTCTGCACATTCTTTCAGGTCAATACACAGATGCTTTTACTTCTCTGAGTTTGAAAAAAATAAATCACCCTCCCACACCCATCTATAAAAGAATGTTCAAGGTCATAACAATAACAACTCTTTCTTCCTGTGTAAAAAAAAAGAATAATTTAGCTTTCTTACCAAGGTTGTTCTTTAGTGTTTGCCTTAAAATAATCTTGGTATAAAATAAATAAATAAATCAAAGGAATGGACTGGAGTTTCCATTGCCCTCCATAAATTCAAAATGGCTTGATGATGTGATTTAACACGTAATACCATGTTTCCATGAAAATAAGGCCAGGTCTTATACAAAGTTTTGCTCCAAAAGACGCATTAGGACCTATGTTCAGGGGATGTCATCCTGGAAAAGCATGCTAGTGCTTATTTTCCGGTTAGGTCTTATTTTTGGGGAAACATGGTATATTAAAAGTAAGAGCTTTCTAGGTGCATTACATCTAGACCAGTTGGTTCTTCACCTTAGCTGCACATGAGAAGCACTTGAAACACATTAATACATACTTTTTTCTTACCTCTAGTTCTCACTCCTTAATATTCTTGAAATAATCTAGGTTGGGTCCTTAGCATCAGTAGTTTTTTAAACATTTTAAATGTGCAGCCAGGTTTGAGATTTACAAATCCAGACAATATGACACAGGGGTTAAGAACATAGAATTTGTAGTCAGATAGACTGAGGTTGGATATTAGCTCTTTTATCAGCTGTTAAATCTTGGGCATTTGTTTAACTTTCCTCATCTTCAGTTTGTTCATCTATAAAATAGCTTGAACATACTTACTGAAAAAGTTGTTATGGGATTGGAATAAGATAATGAACATAACGGACTTAGGGAGTGCCTGGTACTTAGTTATGGTTCAATGCATTTTTTGTTAGTATGATGATGAAATTTCTCAGGATTTTTAGTTGTGCCTCTATGGTAATTACACTAGCTAGGAGACAAGCATTTTTACTGACTAATGTTTTACTTAAATTTCCAAATTCGAATGTATCACAAATAGCAATAATAATCATTGCAAACATTTATTAACTAGAGTAGTATATGCTAGGCTCTGTGTTGAATCTTATATATAAGTTATATTTTTAACCTGCTTGAAATTTTGACATATGCTTTAACCCATATTTACAAGGTAAGACACAGATTTTGAGAGATTCAAATCTTTTCCTGAATCATCTGGCATGCAGAGTCAGGACTCAAATCCTTGTATTAAATCTGTCTATCTAAACTCCAACTTTTAACCATTACACTATATTTTCACCAAAACAACAAATCTGTACCGCATCAATATACACTCTCTTTAAATAAGGCACCCTTTCTCACTCCCTCCTTGACTGAACTCAGAATGAAAATCATGGCCTACTCCATAAGTGTTCAACCACTGTGCAATTGCACAGGACCCCATGCTCAGAAAAGCCCTACACTCGGAAGAACCCTGTGCTTGGGATTTAACTCTTTACAATTGCCATCTTGAAATACATAATAATTCTATCTTTGAACTTATGTTTTGTAAGAGAAATCTACTATGACCATGGAGAATGCACTAGGGACTTGGAGGCTTAGCTTACACACAGTCCCACTTCCCACTTCCTTCCTGGGATGGGTAGTCAGTTACCTGTTCTCTGCCACCTACTGCCTCCCAGCCTCCCCCATTCCACTACTGCTCCTTCCCTCCTCCCAAATTGGTGTGTTGGTCATGTTAGCTGAGGGTGGGGAGACCTGTATTTCACCATCACTCTCAGTCCCTGGCAAGAGCTTGTGTATGGTTGCAGGAAGGTTGAATGTGGGCACATATTCTGTGACATCTCTGGGTAAGGCAAGAAGGCAGTAATCCCCAATCCTACCTGGTCGTGCCATGGCTCATTTAACAGGTGACATGGCAAGGACCGTTTCCTCATTCTATTTCCAGACACCTAGTACTTCCTGATTTAGAAATTGTAATTTCTCGAGAGTCACCCGTCTACTTTGGTTTGAGGTGGCACCCACTTTGGGACATAAAGTTGGCCTCTCCAATCCCAGCATTTTCATTTAACACTGGCATCCCAAAGTATGTAGTTAGCTCTGATGAAAATTAAAAAGAAAATATAGAACAGTGCTGCAATAATAGGTTTTGGGGGCTTTTTGAAAAGACAAAGGTATATGAGGCTTCCATGGCCTGGTGGGACCCAGGGTGGGAGCCCAGGGTTTAGAACCATGGCTCTAGAGTTTTAAATGTTATCAATATAAATGCCAGCTCTGCCATTTATTAATTGTGTGATACTGGGGAACTAACTCACCATCACTAAGCATTAGTCTTCTCTTCTATAAACTTAGCATAATTATTATAGTAACCTCTGGGCTTGACATAGGAATAAATAAGACAATGTATGTAGAGCAATTGTTTACCAGTGTCGGGGAAATAGTAAACACTAGATAAATGTGGTTATTACTATTTTTATTTTCTTTTCAACTCAATGCCTCTCTGGACTGAGGCCAGTTTTATTGCAATGAGGTGTTTACCAGGACCCTGTAAAGAAAAAAAGATTGCCGATAAGTTGTCTGTTCTTATTTCTCACTCCACTCTCTATATCCCACCAAGAAAAACCTTTTATTTCCTATTTGTTTAGTCAAATTCAAGGTAATTGTAGTGTCTTATAGTACATTTGCCTTAGCCGTCTCAGAAAATATGTTGTGTCTGAAATGAAAAATTTGGCTTTGCTTTTCCTTCTTTCTGCTCCCTGAATGCCATACTTGCAGTACCCGAGGAGAAGCACTGAAGTAACAACTGTCCATATCTCCTCTACCCCTGTCTCAATCCATGTTAATGTCCACATATTCTTTTGTCATTGCCGTTCTCCTCCTCCTCCTTCCTTCTCCTTCTCCTTCTCTTCTTTTTCTCTCTCCCTCTTCCTCTCCCTCTCCTTCTCCTTCCTTCTCCCTCCCTCCCTTTCTCTCTCTTTTTTTTTCTCTTGATGTCCTTTCATATACTCATGCTAATGTTCCTTGAAACTCTTAAGATGTCATGCCAAGTGACAGAAAGGACTGCCATACAGAAGCATCACCTTCACCCCCCCATTCTCCAACACATTAATTGGTTGAATTGATTTTCTGGACCAGCAAGGAGGGGGAATATGCATAAAGAAAGATTGATAGGATAACACAATCGTTTATTTGAAAATGCATTTTTTTTCAGAAATAAATACACAGGGCATCGAGAGGTCCTACAAAAATCAAGAAGTACATTTTTTTCTCTAATCTGCATATCAAGGTTAAAATACTATTCTGTATAGAAATTACATTAACTGATATTAACCAACAAGTTATACAACAAAATTTAACCCCATGAATGATTGAAATTAAAGCAATATTGGTATTTCTTTTGTATTTATCAATTTAACAGAGTTTTCTTAAAACTAATTTGGTTGGTGAGTGTATAGAAAGGTATAAACCCTTATAAATTACTAATAAGAATGTAAACCATAAACCTTTCTGGGCTATAATTTAAAAATTGTGTTTCAGGAGGCTCAAAATTTTTAGAACCTTGAGTTCCAAGTATTCCACATATAGGAATGGTGTCTAAAAAATGACAGGAAATATGAGGGGTGACAATTAAGATTGCAAACTCATCCTAGAAAAAGTGCTACATACCTTATTGCTGAATATCATTATGGTCATCTCTAAGTACTCCCCTTGGAGGCTGTGCACTGATGTCAGTGCCTAGTCCACCCTTCAAAGCAATTTTGGGATCTCTTTTTCTGGAATGGCCGTCAGAGCTGTAGTCATATTATCCTTGATGTCCTGAATGTCATCAAAATATTTTCCCTTTCAATATTTTCTTTATCTTTGGTTAAAGAAAGAAGTCACTGGGGGCCAGATCAGGTGAGTAGGGAGGATGTCCCAATACAGTGATTTGTTTATTGGCTAAAAACTCCCTCACGAACAGTGCCCTGGAGCTGGTGCATTGTCATGATGCAAGAGCCATGAATTGTTGGTGAAAATTTCAGGTCGTATTTCGTCTAACTTTTTTATGCAGCCTTTTTAGCAATTCCAAATCATAAACTTGGTTAACTGTTAGTCCCGTTGGTACAAATTCAAAATGAATAATTCCTTGATATCAAAAAAGTTTAGCAACATTGTTTTGACTCTTGATTTGGATTGATGGAACCTTTTTTTTGTTTTTGAAGAATTGGCTAACTTCCATTGTATACTTTGACAATTTATTTCAGGGTTATATTGGTATACCCATGTTGCATGACCAGTGATAACTGGCCCAAAATTCATCTTGCCTCTCCAAATGTCTTGGCAAAGTTCAACTCTCCTGTGCTTTGTCCATGGTGAGCTCCTTCGGGAACCATTTTTGCACTCACCTTTCTCATGCCAAGATTTTCAGTTAAGATTTTCCTGTTTCTCTATCGATATTTACTTGGTCTGCTATGCTTCTCACAGTCAGCTGATGATTCTGATGCACAATTCGATAAAATTTTTCAATGTTTTTTGTCAGTTCTGCTCGTTACTGGCTGCCCTGACCTCTCTTGATCAGTGACTCATTCTCTCCCCTCAGAAAAACGTTAAATCCATTTTTGCACTGCCGTCTTCTTCATGGCATTATCCCTATAAACTTGGACTAAGATGTTCTTGATTTTACTTCCACTCTTCCCAAATTTAACAAGTAGTTTAGTGTTTGTTCATTGCTCTAATTCAAGTTCAGACATTCTTGTGACAAAACACGCAACAACAGTAATGAATGCCACTCAGTAAGACCACCGCCCCCATGTTGACACAAACACAGCTGTGAGACACTGATATACCACGGTTATAAAACCTTACCAAGCTGTTTGTACAGTGCTGCCAATGTAAGCACATGTGGCAAGTTCTCGAATTTAATTGTCAGACCTCATATGGACAAAGATCTAAACCTCAAAATGTTTGTTAGTATCATCAGCTGTAGTAGTAAATAATTGACTAGGAGCTGAATATCAAAATATAGGGGCTGAATAAATTCTTTATTATTTTCATTTTTTCTCCTCGAATTACTCCCCAGCATTCCTCTGCTCTCTAATACCCCTCCCTTCTCACTTACTGGATATTGCTATCTCTTCTAGTTTGATGGTGTTTATCTGAGAAAAATGAGGAAAATGTAAGGCATGGTCCTATACTACTGTGAAGCCATGATCTGCATTTGATCTCCCTTAGAGTGCATTTTTACGTTATCATCATCATCTCTGGTGATCTCACACTGCTCCTTCCCTTACTATGGACAGTGTCTCCACTAGAGAGACTCCATTTGACGCAGACTCTGTTGGAGATCTCATTATCCTTCCAGGAATTGACTTATGTCAATTATTTTTAAGATGACTGCGGGAAGGTTATTATACAGCTCCCAAGTGGTCCATGAAACCACTTGGTACATCCCTTGCCCTGAAATTCTAGATATCTATGACTTTTGCAGCGGACTCACCTCTTTTTTTCCCACCATCCATCTCAGCAGTGATCTAGTCAAAATCTTGCAACTTTAGACCTTTCTAGAAGAGGATTTGGCACCAGTTGCTATGTTTTCACAGACACTAGGGAACAAAGATCAAGCTCTTCAATGGTCTCCTTGAATGCTCTCTCACTCGTCTTGAAGGGAAATGGAAGCAATCTTTCCTTGCTCCACAAAGAACAAAGTGTGTAGCATCTCTCTCGATTGCTTTTCCAGAAATTTTATCTCCCAGACTTTTAACCTTCATTCTCTTATATATCCTTGAGTGAGTGCTAAGCCATGGTTGGAAAAAGAGATATAGGTTACTTTCTTTATAAATTCTACTAAGGTAGTGTAGCACACCTTTTTTGAATGTCAGGGCACTTGGCATCTGTGATCTTGCAAGTTCGGTTCAAATTGAGACTGAAGTAGTCTTATTTTACAGTCTTTTAGATTACGCAACATTCATTGAGGAGATAGTCTGACAGAACACAGGAGATGTATCAATCCTGACCTGAGATCAGGGAAGATTTTCCCAAAGAAAGCAATCACCAAGCTGAAACCTAAAGTATAAGTATGAGTAAGCAGAGTGAAGGAGATAAGAGGAGCAAGACAAACAAAAGGGTCAGCAATAAAAAATTATGGTGGAAAAGCAAAGTGGTATAGTCACTTGGGAAAACCATTTGGAAAACAGTTTCTTATAAAGTTAAACATATACTTATTGTACAATTTAGTAATCCAACTCCAAGGTGAAATGAAGACTTATACAAAAACCTGTATGTGAATGTTTATAGTAGTTTTATTCATAATTACCCTAAACTGGAAGTGATGCAAATGTCCCTCAATTGGTGAATGAATAAACAGTGGTATATCTATACAATGGAAGACTGCTCAGCAATAAATAGCAATGCATTCCTAATGTTCCAACATGGATGAATCTCAAAAGCATTATGATAAGTGAAAGCATTCAGACTCAAAAGACTCCATGCTGTATGATTCCATTTTTATGTTTTTTGTTTTTTGTTTTCTGGTAAAAAGAAAACAATAGGGACAGAAACAGATCATTGGTTATCAGGGACTAGAGGCAGAGACAGAGGTTGACTACAAAGGGTCATGAGGTATTTTGGAGGCTGATAGAAATGTTTGTTGATTATGGTGTTGGGCACATGACTCCATTCCTCTGCCAAAGGTCATAAAACTGTATAGAAAAAAATGGTGAATTTATCACATGTAAATTATACCTCAAGTGAAAAAACAGAGAGTATGGCTCCTTTCAGGAACTGAAAAATAGCTACTATAGAAGTAGAGTGAGAAACAGTGGAAGGTAAATGAGGCAAGAAAAATATATAGGCATCAAGTCGTTAAGAACTTTGTAAATAATGTTCAGGAATCCAGACTTTATCCTTAGGTAATGGTGAAGTACTGAATGGTTTAACTTGGTTACAAATCATTTTAGTGGGATCACCCATCCAGGAGAGTGAAAACAAGAAGACTAATTGAGATGTTAGGCAGAAATGTAGCAAGCCAGGTAGAAGACATAGCTTGCCTGAATTAGGAAAGTGTAGTGGGAACTTAATCCATTTTTTAACAAATATATTTTGAATGCCTGTTTTGTTACAGATACTGAACTGGTTCCTGGAAATAAAATGGTCAGTGAAAAGGAGACACATACTCAGCCCTCTTAGAGATCACGATCTGGTGGCAAAGACAGCAAGTGCATAATTTGTAAGGGACAAATTCTAAGAAAAACTGGTAGTTATTATTATGAAAGTATGTACTGAAAGGGGACTGTGTCAGACATGGTTAGTTACTGAACCAAAATCTATTCTCCCTTTCTTCGTAACAGAAACCCCCATTTGTGTTTGTGTCACCTATATGTTAGCTTTTAAAGAATAATACCATGTTTCCTAACTTCCCTAGTATTTAGGAGTGGTCATGTGACATAATTTTGGTCAGTAATATATAAGTGGAAGGGTAATGGATATTTCTAGGTAGGTTTTGCTTACCTGATTACAGTCTCCCCTTATTGCATTACTTATTTTTCTTCCTGTCTAGTGAAAGGGATAATGGTCAAATTAATGACAGCATAAATATTTGTGTTGGCATGGCAACTGTTTAATGAATTTTTAAATTAAATGCATGATAATAGTTATTGATTGTGACTTTTATGGGACTTGTGTTTGTTCCTTTGTCATTCCCCATCCCTCTCCCAATAGCTCACCAAAGACATAGACAAAAGGTCCCTCATGCATGGCATGGTTTACCCTATTAAATTCTTGAGATCTCTGTCTGTTATCCACTACCCAAATAGCACTGTTGAAAGACTTGAGTTCCTCAAACCTAGAGCAGGGTGAATATAGTGGTGTGTGTGTGTGTGTGTGTGTGTGTGTGTGTGTGTGTGTGTGTGTGTTAGGGGAGGTGGTGGGGGGAGTTACTGTGTTTCCCTGCAAAGCAATGCTAATCAATTGGTTCTAGCATTCTCAAACATTATGTTGAGAAGGATTCTGTGTCAGCAGGAAAGAGTAGTGTCTTAATTAGTAATGTCTGTCATGTACACAGGAGGGAAGATTTGCAACAAATATTTTTTATCATCATGATGGGACCATTCCCTTTGCAGAAAGGGAGGTGAGGAAAGCCTTTTAGGTATGGATTGTATGCTCAAGAACATGGAAACAAGATAAGATACCTAGTTCTTCCGGAGCATTCCCTAACTGACACAGTTGTTGGTCTATGCAGATAGGCCAGTAGACAGTGAACACTCACCAGGAACAAAGGAATGGGGTGACACCCATGGCATGGGTGACATGCCATGCAGAAACTTTATATCATCTACCTTCACATCAGTGAGTTCTAAAACCCTTTGAGCAGTTTCTCTTGGCTGAGCTCATTTACTGCCCATTGAAGCCATTTTCTTCCTTCCTGAAGGAGGTCGGGAGCCATAGGGAGAGGTACAGAGAGGTGAAGTGGGGCCATGAGTGAAAGCAGCTTTCTCTGCCAAGCAGTCAGGTCACAAACTGAAAGGAGAACAAGCCATGAGGTTAATTTTGTCTAGTTTTAGGTACAAATTATTTTATTTTACTTTTGGGGGAAGTAAAATGAAGCAATTCAGAAAGAAGAAAGAATTCCGGAAAGAAATTCTATTCTTACCAACCCAGCAGGGATGTACATTTCAATTGCTGAGAGGAAACAATATTAGATGTAATAGGAGAGGCTCATTGGAAGCGGAAACAGGAGCCCTAATTTGAAGCGGGAGCCATTCATAAAATGACTCACGAACTTGCTCACAAGAATTAAACCAAGTTTATGAAGAATAATTCTTGTTTGCATTGTTTTTTCCCTTTTCAAGCAAGTCATGAACAGTAATGTAGCCCATACCCACGGTCACGTCCGTCTTTCTCTGGTCCTTAATCACAGTCACTATTAATGCGATACATATGTTGAGTAGCACGGGACTGACTAAAAACAGAAGAGAGGATATTGGAAAATCCTGGCTTCTGGCCATACACTGGATTAATAAGAGGATAGAGCAGTTAGTGGTATTTCATACTTTAGGTAAATCTGAGGCCCAGATTTCTCCCACAAAGGACATCAGGCAGCAGTTTAGCCAGTGACGGTTCCTTTCATATGCTACCTTGACTGCCTCAAGGGATCCTCATGATGAAAGCAGGTGATTAACAGAAATCATGTTGTCACTGTGGGACTTTTACACATTTCCTGCCTCCCAGATAGCTCAGTAGTCACAGGGCGCCCTTTATTGAATTAATTGATCAGATTAGTACCAGTGTCTCAGTGTTCTGTGTCCTCCCCTACATTCATGGATCTGGGACAGAAACAGCTTTGCAGGCAGGGGAAGCCAGCAAAGCTTCTGCAAGTCGGAACCAAAAGAGCAATATCTCCTTCTGACTCATTTCTCAAGAATCCTGACTATTACCACTTTGTAACACAGTAGAGGGCAAACAAGCTGCTGTGGATCACAAAGTTGCTATGCATCCCAAACTTCCTCCCCAAGAGAGAAAACACAGTGCAATGTAACATCATGGATCGGAATGAATTTCTGTGCTCCCATAAACTGCCATTGTCTTATGTACGCGCCAAAGGGAATGAACCTATGTCACTGTACTTTCTTAAAGCTGCTCTCTTGCACGTTAGGACTTTATTGTCAGAGAGAGAGAATTAGGCATTTAATTCCATGGGAAATTCAATTCCAGAGTGTCGAGGCTTTCCCAGCTGAAAATGGGTCAGATGTCAAGTTTGTCATTAAAATAAAGAGAACTTAACCTCTCTTATTGGTTTCATATTCTTGTTTCTCCTCTGCTATTCCCCATCTTTCTCTATGAAGGTGAAATTTCTGAGTGTCGTAGGGAGAAAGATGGGATACGGTCACTCTGTAGGGTGATAACAAAGTTGAGAAAATCATAAAAATAGTTGACATGTATGTAGCGTGGTTCCTGTGTACTTTCCTCAGTAATTAGTACTTAAAATAGCCATTAAGTCATCATAAAAGCAACCTTGAGGTCAACATTATTTTTATCCTCATTTTACAGATAAGAAAACTAAAGCATGGAGAAGCTAAGAAACTTGCCCGTGTTCACAAATGTATAAAGTGGTGTACCTAGTATTTACACAGTGTGGCTCCAGAGTATATGCTGAGTGGCTTCTGGATAGAGATGTTCTTGTTAATTGGCATATTTCTCCAAGTACTAGATCCCTGCTACTAAAGGTTTGGTGCTAATGAATATAATTAGCTAACGGAGGGAGCCAGATAGAGAAATAATAGGAGCTGAATGGTGTATATTTATCATATCTATGTGTGTAATATATATAACACATAAATACTATTCTCTGAAGCACTTCAGCTCTGTCCTTACAGTTCCTTAAGTAGCAAAGAAAAATCCATCTTTTTTATATACTTTTTTATAGACACAAAGTGGGAATTTACTGTTAGGAACTTAACAATTGGCTAAGTATGCAAATTAAACTAAGAGAAACCCAGAGCAACCTGGTATGACCAGGTTGGTGATATGCTAATAAGAACTCAGGACTTCAGAAAGCTGAAGTTTTTTTCCAGTGTTTTTTTTTTACTTCTTTTATCTCTTCTAAAAGCTAAATATGGTGAGCGATAGTAGCTATTAGGCTAACTGGATTATAAACATATACATCCTTGTGTTTATTGACCGTTTAGTCATGTATTGCTTTGGAAAAGCTTCTCCAATTTCTCTAAGACTTTCCAGTCCTTTGTCAAATGGAGATTTTAAAAGTAAATATAAACTTTTAGGGGGATTTAATTGAGATATAGCATCTAAATCTAGCTCATAGTATGATTCAATTACTATTTATTTAAACTAAATACTTTTTACTGATGATTTAGAAAAGAACAAGATAAACAAGCAGCTAATACTAATTGAGCCCTAATTATGTACAGGGTCACTGTGTTTAAAGAACAAGATAGTTACCATGTTTTTCATCCCTGTTTATATAATTTCTGCATATTGTCTCTCTCTTTCATCCCATCCATAGTCCTCAATTGATTTTTAAGCCTTTGGAGTGGAGCACTTTGGTCATTCGCTAGTTTGTATCACTTCTCTTCTAAATATCACTTTTTTCTCTGGCTCATTTTATACTTGGTTTATTTTCAAAGGTCTGACTTTACTTTCAGGCTGTTTCTGATGATCCAGAGCCTCATTCAGTTCAATCCAATTTAATTCAATTCAGTTGAGTTAAAAGAAAAAACAAATTATGTGGCTTCTACAATATGATACAGAGATGATTAAGACAAGATCCTACATCAAGTTCCTTATAGCCTTTCCTTGTTCTACTTCAGGCCATGCTATTGATAATCTTCCTTTATAACTGGAGCTTTGGCTCCGTCTTTATCATGCCACCGTCTTACCTCTAATAGACCTGAGCAAGCTAGAAATGTAAAGACAGCTAGCTGACCCTTAAGGGGTCAAGAGTAACTGTCTCTGAAAATTCACTCATTATGTGCAAAATGCATTCACAAGGAATTCTTCAAAGGTATGGCTAATTTCCAACTACATCAAGTATTTAATAAAGCTCTATGAGTCAAGGGCATTTTTCCAGGCATTAATGAACATGGTATTAACTGGCCTTGCTCTCTGTAAGTGGAATGCATTCCAGTTTCCTTCTAGTGTTTGTCTACATGAAGCTAACTCAAAAGCCTCCATCGAGACCATGTTCTTCCTCCTTTCTCTAAACTTCCACCCTTTGGTTAAGGACATTATCACTCCGACTCCATTTAGTAGCCTAAACACTTCCCTTTGTTTGAATTAGAACATTAACAATCCAAATACCACAGCCATGAGAAAGAGTTGAGTCTTAATAAAGTAGGTATACATTCTGCCCAGATTCCATTGTTTTCTAGTGAAGTAACATGTTCATTTATATCTAATATTTCTGCAGTCCTCTGACCATTTATGGTGAACAGCAGACTTCGAAAAGGCAACAGCCCCATTAGGATAAGACTTAATTATGTCCAGAAATGATTTAATGGAAACATCAGACAGATAAGAAAGAGAAGGGAAACTGAGATGCCAGAAACAAGACTCAACTATTTGGTAGCACGGCCATATTTTGTTTCTTTTGCTATATTGAGACATTACAGAGAATTGTTAATATTCCCATGGCCCTGATGTTAAAAAAAACAACCCTATTTTGAATCTTGTGAATCCCTCATGTGTTGCCTCCAATACAGAAACTGTTTTCTTGTTCAGATAAAGAGTAGTTTATCAATCCTAAAATATTTCAAAACAACTAACTATGGGCCCTTTGTGTTTTCTTTATTGTGCATTTACTTTATAGTGCATGAATTTATGCTTTTATCTATGTTATTTCCTTGCCCTAATTTCTGTGGGCTTAATTTGCAATTATTCTTCTAAGTTCTTGAGGTAGTTGCCTAGATCATTGATTTTCAGCTTTCCTTTATTAATACACATATATAAGGCTATATATTTTCCTCTAAGCATAGCTATAGCTGACCAATGACTCAGAAAAAAATAAAACAATGCCGGGGAGGAGCCAGAAACCAGTTTCTGACGTGAGACAGCTTGACACCAGCTTTGTGGTTTAGAGTAGAGCTGTTAACTGCCATGGTTCAGAATCTGAATAGTAGCTTCCACTCTGTAGTGACTTTCCATTTCTCACCCTGATTATAACGAAAGAGACTGATATTCAAGAAATGCTCACACTTTATGCCCTCAACCACCTCTTATTTCTAGGATTAGGTAGAAGGAGGACTTTGCTGCTGCCCTAACCAAATGTCCCCCTCCCCCCAATTAAATCTGGACTATGTTTGTAAGCTCCTCAGTGTACTTCCCCTCTGGATTCTTCAGCCACCACTAATTCCCCATTTAAAGTAAATCCTCTTACTTTTTTCAAATCATAGTCCTCCCCACCTACTCCTTAAGAATCATATTTTGATCAGCCTATTAATTTTCCATTGCTTCAAAGAAAGAATAGCATTTTGCTGTGATATACATCTAAAATTCACGTTTTAAAATATGCATTTTAGAAACTGATACCAATGAGATAACTAGAAAGCTGTCCCTCTATGCCCTCAAATCCTACCCCCCATGTGATAGAAAAATTGTTACATTTTGTGGTCCTACCACTTAAACACAAAATGAAGAAAAAGCCTATGAAAATGTAATTTTTTTTTTCTTACACTGATTCAAAAACACCCAAATACTTAAATAAAATCTCCTGTTTTTACTAACAGGAATTTCACCTATCCCATCTCCCTTTAACAGACCAAGATTTTATTCAGACATTAGGCCCAAATCATGACATTTGAGAAGATAGGCCCAACTTCAATTTCTGGGCAATGGAACTATAAGAGGGAATTTTTAAAAGAGTTTTTGGAAAAGATTTCCTTCCTTACAAAGAGCATAGTTTCTAACTGCTTATCCCAGGCTCTCCTCTTCCCTAACTTCCTGTTTTGGCTATGATCATGCTTCCTAGAGCTGGGCAGCCATCTTCTGATTGTGGAGCATAACTTAAGAATGAAAAGCCAACCCACAAAGAATAGCAGAGAAAATATAGAAATGAGCCTGGGTTCTTGATGAAATTGTTGAGCCGTTGAGTCAATGCCCAGAGCCACCTACCTCTGGATTTCCTTTTATGTGAGATCAATAAACCCCCCAGTTGTGTAAGCCATCATTAGTAAGATATTCCATTACCTTTGGCTGGAAGGCTTTCCTAACAGATAAACATAACTTTTCCTCCATCCAAACTAACTGATACTTTACTTGTTTCCCTAGTCCCAAAGCTAACATACTCTCTGACTAAATTGACAAACTCTTTTGTGCACAGCTTAATGGTTAATGGTGGCTTAATGAGTTATATTGTCCCAAGAGGCATTCATATTTTAACAGTTGGCTTCAAATTCTCAAGAAAAAATAGGGAGCATAATAATAAGGGAGTAGTTGAACCAGTGAGCAAAATGTTTTGGACCAAAAAATAAACTACTTACACCTCAAACACACCTTTGTTTGAACTATGTTTGAGGTCAACTTAGATATGAGATTGTGTGAATTATGAAAGTGAACCTCATTATTTTATGATCAACGTGTTGAGTCATATGTCAAATAATGACATAAGACTAAAGAAATCGAAGAGTTTGGGAGATTTCCTAAGATATCAATTAATTTTCTTTAATTGTTATTCACAAAAGACATTTCCCTTCTCGATTATAAGTAGAGACTGAAGATGACAACCTATTATCTTCCTTAACAGAGAAAAAGAAAAAATCAGAGTATCAGTTCAAAAGATTTTCCATAGGCATCTCAAATTCAGTGTTTTTAAAACTGAATTCAAAATCTTCTTTACTGAAATATTTTTTTCTCATTCTCCAGTAAGTTTTTCTGCTCCTTATAATTATTTCCTCACATCCTTGTTCCATTGTGTATCAAGCCTGACTAATTCTCTTAAATTGTTTGGAATTCATCTCCTCCTTCTACTCTAATTGTTTGACTTCAGGCCATTTTATTTCTCCTAAGGGCCATTTGCAAAAACCCCACATTTTGTTGCCTCAGATCTCACCATTTTTCATGCTATACTCAGTGATTTCTCTAAATCATGTCACTCACATGAATAATAATAATAAAAAAAATCCTCCCAGATATTTCTTACGATCTAATCCTATTAACTTTTCTAGTAACGCTTCCTGTCATTTCACTTATGTACCACTTGTTCCAGCCACACCCCCCCAGTGCCTGGCAGTTAGCTATGTATGCCACACTCCCTTTGCTTTGCATGACTTCAAATATGCTCTTTTCTCAGGAGACTCTCTCCCAACCCTCAACCCCTTTTCAACTTAGAGAGTATAATAAACGTGGACTCTTGAAGAATAGGACAGTGGCATAGTTTGGGACTGCTCAGATGTCATTTCTCTAGAGAATCCTTCCCTTTACTACCAGTTTGCTTAGAGGGTCCTAAAGTACCTGGTAATTATCACCACCAATATTGTATTATATTATATGATAAAATATAATTATGTATCTCTTATTACTAGACAAGTGGTTCTCAACCCTAAGCTATACAATCTAGGGGATTTTTTAAATGCTGATACTTGGTCTCCATTCCAGATCACTTGCTATGGTTTGTAATAGAACAAATCTCAGGCATATGAAGAGACTGTTCTTTCACTGCCAGTGTCTTCCATGTGCATAGAGTCTGTAGCTGGCAATCTGATTCAACTATTCTATACAGAGTTTTCAATTCATGACACTGAATACCATTTCAGAGTCAATTCTTGATATCTGTGCCTGCGTTTTCCAAGTCTAGAGTCCCTGTGAGGTCCTGATACAATAACAGTTTCCACTTCTGTGATTCTTATTACCTTTTTGATGTTAGAGATGCAGCTTTCTTTACTCTGATTTATTTTTCAATGAGATACAAGTAGTTTTCTCTCTTGCAGAAATTATTCAAATTGTCTTATGTTATTTTCTACTTTCTATTCTTGGAACTTTATGTATTCATTCCTTTTTCAGTATTTTAATTGTGGTTCAATGAGATGTGAGAGGGAAGGAAGTAGACATATGTATAGTCTGCCATTTTGTCTTCAAAGGCTATTAGAGCCATTTTAGTGACCTTATCACTTTTAACATTTTGTGGTAGTATATCAGGTAGGAATGCATCAAGCTGCAAGTAATAAAAAATATGACTTAATGGGTTAAATAGAGATATATTTTCTCACACAATAGGAAATTTGAACATAAGCGTACAGAGACATTGCAAATTTTTAGTTATGTTATTGAAGGTCCTTTCTGAGAATATCATCTAATTTTCTAAGATGACTTTACAATTCTAAGCATCACATACAAATTCTGGACTGAAAGAAAAATAGAAAAACTGAATAGATACCACAGTAGCTACATGTCTATCTACTTTTTACTAGAAAAAAATGATAGTTTTCCCAGAAGCCCTCTCGTCAGACTTATTCTTACCTACACTATCACACGTAGTTAGTTCAGGATAAGGAGATTGGGAAATTAAGTATTGGAATTTGTAGCTTTTGCATAGAGAAAACAAAATAAGAAAGTAGTAAGAAATTAGTATTTAGTGTACCAGCTTATGAGGCCGGTACAGGTACTGACTGACTCTCAAAGTTTACAAGCAGTTAAAACAAAATCAAATATCATCAGCAGGTTTGTGTCTAGTTAGGAGAGAAGCTGGGAATTGATTCCCTGGTCCGGAGGGAGAAAGTTGAATGATAGAAGTGAGCCAGAAAGCAGTCAGATGAAGGGCAAAAATGGAGCACAGGTATCTCCAGTGCTATAATCTTGACAGGGGTAATACAGATGCATGTACTGTGCACATTTAATGACTCTTGAATTTATTAATTTATATTATTATTTTAAATTTTCATCTACCCTCATCTACCACCCCCCTAAAGAGAACTGGCTCTGGGTGGTGAGCACACAATGTGATATATAGATGATGTATTACAGAACTGTACACCTGAAATCTATGTAATTTAACTAACAATTGTCACCCCGATAAACTTTAATTTGAAAAAAAATTATTTCACTTAGAAATTTTCCTTCGAGGAGCCAAAAATCTGAAGTTCCTACTTTCAAGATTTGTGAGAAAATTTAGTGAATGTACCTATTTATTGCTATCAAAGACCCATTTTTGAAAGAGACTACTGAAGACAACTCAATGATGGATTAAATTCACATTACCAAAAGGAAGTAATGTTTCCCTTTTTGTATGCCACAGAAGGCTCTTCTATTACTATTTCAGCATAGAGTTCAATAGTTTGCTCAATCCAATCTCTAAGTACAAAGTGTAAAAGCCATACCTTAAGAGATGTCCCAGGTTTCCTCTGGTTATACTGTTATAGTGCGGAACACTTGGAGTAGCATCCTCAAAGATGGCGGTAGAGTGGCAAAATAAATACACATGGCACAATTAGATGTCACTTTTTCCTGAATAATCAACTCAAGTGGAAATTTGGCATAGAGATTGGGAAGTTTCTATTTATACAAAGACTAGATTACAACAGGTCCTGAGTACAAAGATGCAATGTTTCAACTCTCATAAAAACTGATTGCTATTGATGGTTTTGGTCCAACATGCCTCTGCTATATGAATAGTTCTCTTTCTGTCCCACTTACCCAGTATCATCTAGATCTCAGCAGGGATCTCCCTCTTAGCTGGAGTCTTACAGTCCTGTCCACCCATCCCACTTTCCAACTCACTTTTTCATCAACATCTTCACTATACCCAAATTTATTTCTCCCTTCCAAAAGCTGCTTTAACTCATAATTGCATACCAAGAAGAATCTTTTAAATCTTTGCCTAAACCATTAGCAGTAGGCAAGCTGGTTTACTTTTCAAGGTGTGAATTTAAATTTCTGGAGGGATGAGTTTTTTCAAATTTGGAGTAGATTTTCCTATGTTATGAAATGATTCCAAGACTCCATTTAAAGCATTGAAGGAAAAATCAAAACAAGCAAACAACAAAACAAAACATCTTGAGTTTTCAAATATAAGCAAATAGCAACCATGAGTCAGATCATGTTATTGACACCTCTCATTTTATTCTATTTGTAGATATTTATTTGATTGAATTTCATTGCTGAGTTAAGGCCCTGAATATACCTCTTTCCACAAGTCAATTGAACTCGCTGGGCCTTGGTTCTCTCAAAAAACAAAACAAAACAAAACAAAACAAAACAAAACAAAAAAACATGTGTGAGACTTAGATAAGGCTGGTTGCTAACAATCATAATTCTAATATATTTATGAAAACAGAAAATATGGCAAATATTTATATTCTCACCAGTCAGAATTTAAAATACTATTATTCACTTACATTTTTCCAGTTTTTATGTAAATAATTTTAAATTATTTAAAAAATACAAATGCAAGTCACGTCTCCATTAACCATATTTCCCTAGTAATAAAGTCAATTTCTTTCTTCAAAAGGAACCACTCTATTGGGTAAGCTTTAGCTATCTCCCATTCCTAACTATCGAATATCTAAAATGCATCAGTTCTTAAATTAAAAAGCAAATGATTAGCAGGTTCTCTTTTTCTTTAAAAAGTAGTGAAATAGTATATATAGTGACCACCTGTCTTAGCTTTGGAGTAAATAGATATTGATGTTAATAAATATTAACATTCTGAAAACTCAGACAAGTGCATGTTACTTCTGGGCTTAGTATCTTCCTCTGTAAAAAAAAAAAAAAATTAGCCCCCATAATTATTTTATAAGGTTGTTATTTTTATTAAAATGAATTAATGAATCATAAAGTGTTTAGCCCAGTGGCTGCATAAATAAAAATGTGTGATTGAGTCAGTATATGAGTATACACACACACACACCACACGCACACACACACAAACACAAATACACCAAGAATCGGTGATGCGTAGTTGTATTCTCTTCATGCGATGCCTAACAAATTAAGGAGAAACATTCATTCAACTGTGAGGATGGTATGATTTTATAGTGTTTAGAAACATACACCCATATTCTAGGCACTGGTTTAATTTTCTTATTGTTTATTTGTATATGTAATACCATAAATATTTAGATTTTCCCTGGTTTCCCCATTTTTTATTCTGGAGTAATCTATACTGGGGGTGCCAAAAAAAAAAAAATGTATACAAGTGGACACTTTAGTCAACGTTGCTCAAGCAGTCATTCGCCATAATCAGAAGTGTCTGGATGTTGATGGTAATTTGAGCAACTCTTGTAATTGCAGAAGTCAAACATGACTTGTATTCATCTTTTGTTATCGGTAAACATTGAGTATTACAATTTTAATACAGTTTTCCTTTCTTAAAATGTGTATACATTTTTTGGGGACCCTTGGTATGTATGCTAGTGCTCAATCAACATGTCTTGTGTTAAATTGAATTGGTTAGGGGGTTAAAAGTACCAATATTTCAGAGCAGCTTACCCAATGTTTTAAAAAAGCTGGAATACGTAGCATAAATGTTTGAAAACTCCCCTCACCACAATGAACTATTGAGAGCATAAATAATCCTTCTCTCTACCATATTTAATCACACACACACACACACACACACACACACACACACACACACACACTAGCAAGTACCAGCAATTGGAGTGTGTATAACTCTCAACCTTTATTAACTAACAGGATGCACTAATAAGAAGTGATTACAAGCTAAACTCTTTGGGATTAAATTACATATAAACTTTCATTCCTAAAAAATTTAAGTCTTCATCCACACAGACAGATCTTCTAATTGCCATTGCAGGTGGTATAAATGAAACTTTTCTTTAGCCTAAGAAAAATAATAAATTTAGGAGCACTTGTTCTCCTTCCTTTTCCATTTATTTTAAAGTATTAGATCCCCACTATTGTCACCTTCAGGAATAATAATAGCAGTAAATATGATGAAGCTAGACTGTTCATACTTATAATTAACACATAATCTTAGACATTATTTAGCACAGTCCTGTAATGTTTAGCTATAACTGTGACAGGTTATGATAAACACATTCCAAGTCATCCAGATGAAACAAAAACCATACTGTGTTTCCCCCAAAATAAGACCTAGCCGGACCGTCAACTCTAATGGGTCTTTTGGAGCAAAAATTAATATAAGACCCCGTCTTATTTTACTATAATATAAAACTGGGTCTTAATATAATATAATATGATATAACATAACATAACATAACATAACATAACATAATATAATACTGGGTCTTATATTAATTTTTGCTCCAAAATACGCATTAGAGCTGATGGCCCGGCTAGGACTTATTTTCAGGGAAACATGGTATCTCTCGACTCTTAGATCAATGCTTTTCTACTATACACATTGTCTCCCTTAACAGATGCCAGAGAAATTGATTTCCAGTTCTGCCACAGCTCAAATCCAAGGCTGCAAGAGATGAAACTAGTAGCTGCCAACTTGACTCATATCCATTCTCAGAAAAGTTGTAACTTAAGGAGAAAAGGCTCAACCCCTAAAGCAGTAGTTCTCAATGCTGGCTCCATGCTGGCCTCACCTGGGGAGTTGTCAAACACACTGATGCCATATCTGGGTCACTCATTCAAAGATCGTGATTTAATTGATCTGGAGAGGAACCTAGGCATTATTGTTTTTCAAAGCTACCCAGGTAATTCGAATGTGCAGGTAGAGTTGAGGCCCAATGCCCTGAAGCCTCCACTGTAAATCATAGGAAGTTACACAGGTAGAGGCCAGTTTTATCTGGATCTAATCAGCAAAAGAAACCCCGGGAACAGTTAGAGGCAACAGTAGTAGGTTGTATTTTTCTATACTGCTCTTCAAAATACTTTGCTATTCTATTCCCAGGTGTTCTCAAAGAAACTAATCATTTATCTATGGTTAAAAATTAACTGTATTAACTCATGACCAAGAGGAGTCTAAAACGACATGAAGTCTAAATGTAAGGTAGTATCCTGGATGGGATTCTGGAACAGAAAAAGGACAGTAGGTAAAAACTAAGGAAATCTGGAAAAATTAACGACTTTAGTTAATAACAGTGCATCAATATTTGTTCAGTAACTGTAACAAAAGGACTATACTAATGTAAGATATTAATAATAGAGGAAATTGGATACAGGTTGTTTTGGGGAACTGTGCTATCTTTGCAATTTGTCTTTAAATCTAAAACTGTTCTAAAATATAAAGCCTATTTAAAAAAGTAAATGTACTAACATGATCTGTTCAGCTTCTATAAATACGAAATTTCTGTCAACATTCTTTTCAATTTAACAGATAGTATTATAAAAAAGTAAATGTATTAACATTATATGTTCAGCTTCTATAAGTATAAAATTTCTGTCAATATTCTTTTCAATTTAAGAGATAGTATATCATTAGCACTTTTATTTAAAATTTTTAGAGTTAATATTTCTCTAACCATATAAGCTCTATACTTATTATTCTGAATTTTATTTACAGATCATCCTCATTTAAAATATGTTATAAATTATTCATATTTTTGACATTCTTTCAAAAAAAATCGAGAGGACTTACAATAAAAGACATACAAAAATAAAATATAAAAATGAAAACAAAATATTAAGACTGTACAGAAAGCTAATAAAAAAGAAACAGTATTTAGAGGGCAGGTAAAAGCAATTGTCCTTAGTGGTAGTAGTAATAAAATCAATGCAGTCACCTAGGAGTATTGCCAATATTACTTTAAAATTCGCCTCCACCGCTAGATTATTTGTAATTCATATTAATATATTAAATACTTTTTGATACATCAGTTGTCACTGTTTTCAAAGTCGTAGAGTTGAACAGATGGAAAATACTAAATATTGTGGGTGGCTTGCTTGGCTTGGCATTGGAGATTGAATTCTATAATGTGAAAAAAAATCTATTGAATTCAATTTTACCTATTCTACCAACACTCCCACTAGCCTGCCACTCTGCCCAGAAGGGGACAACCTGACTACTTGGGGCTTTTATGCATACATTTGTCAACATCATTTCTTTCACTTTCCAATCCCACAGTCCCTCACAAGAGAATTAAAAAGTGAAGCTTGTGGGTGGGCTTCACAATCTTCTCATTCAAACGTTGAAACCAATATCAAATTACTAACTGATGAAAAAGAACAAATAAAACAGGGAAATCCCATCTCATTCAAAATGAAAGAGCTTGGGTGGGGGTCGCGGGGGCGGGGCGCGGTGGAGGTGGAAACTAGGATGGAGTCTGTAAGAAATCAGCTTGAAAAAGAGAAGTGCTTTCATGATATCAACACTGGTCGAAGTTTTGGAACATCTTTGATGTGACACTTATCACAGGTATTCTGTTTGGTCAGTGCCTTTTGGGTGAGCAGTCATCTGTCAGGAAAACAGAGTTCCTTAGGAACAACAACAACAAAAAAGATAATACTTTGTGTGGCTTCAGACAAAACTAAGCTTAATTCTTCTCTATCCCTTATCAGCTGTGTAAGTTTTGGTAAATTACTTTATTTCTCTAAGTTTCATTTTTAAAATAGATAAAAATGAAGACACGAATACAAACTTTATAGTATTTTTGTAAGAATTAAATTAGATAACATTTCTCAAGTGCTTAGCACTGAGTTAAAATTTCAACTTGAGTTGCCTAACTATATATGTGCTCCATATTCTCACAGCACATAGTGATTCACTTGTCTGTGCATTGGGTTTTCTGGCCCAAAAAGTAGAGTTCTATGGTATGTGATATAGTATCTCCTGATAGCTTTCTCTGTAACAATTATATACTAGGATTTTGTAGAACACTCTGTGCTCTTAGCTACTATGCAATTCAGCTAACATGTTAGGTCTGCTTTGAGGGCAGAGATTTTTCTTGTGTTTATATTAGGGGCCACACATAGTAAAATCATCTAAGAACTACTTATCATAGAAAAGCTTGTATCTACTGAAAAAGTTGTAATTTTTGGTAATGTAAGGGAAATGATATTGGCATTTCTCTTTCACCCTTTACTTCAGACATGCTAGAAAGATCAGGATAAAAATTAATGTTCAAGAGCAATAGTTATATTTGCTGATATTGGTACAAATGATTTCCTTTCTTTAATGTAATTTGGATAATATATTTCTATGTTATTAAGGAAACTGTATGCTTGTATTCACTGCAAAATATAATTTGGAAGTAGGTGAAGTAAAATTTATAAATAAATAACAGATCTACCTTTATATGACCGTGCTGCTTAACACAGTGTATTTTGTGTAGCACATATACAACATATATTGTTTGATTAAGTCAAACAAATATGTGTGTTTCCTGATAGAATATAAATAATATACTGATTACCATAAATGCATCTACTTAAAATTCAATCAAACTTCTTGGAAAAGTATCAGAAGGTTAAATGAAATTCCTGTAAGAATGTGGAGTTTCAATTCACATTTTATCCGGTATCTCTTTTCAAATTTTCCTGCCAAAACTATTGTATTATGCTACAATTATCCAGAGGTGCTATTTTACACTTGGGCTATTATTTTAGAAGCTCTGCTTCCGATGTCTAATAAGGTTTCCACACATAACTCCCACACCCCTGAGCTGCCTTCAAAGGTCATTTCTTCATCCAGTTCTTTGCCGGCATAATTGCACCTGCCAGGTGAACTGCAAAACAAGTCCCAGGCGAACAGGGTGAGTCAGTCGCTGTCATCCAAGCCGCTTTCCTGTTTATGCTCATCCTGAGCATTATGGGCTGGGAAGGCTCTGGGACCATTTGTAGCTTCTCTTTTTGGTAGCCAGAATTTTCCATATATTGGTTCTCAATTCCCAATTTCCCATAACAGGAAGTCAAAACAGACTTGATATCAAAGAGGAGAGTTGCAATGATCTCAAACAAAGGAGAGAGAAAGAGAGAGACAGAGAGACCCTCAACATTTCCAAAGCATCCCCACTGGAAGAGGGAAATATGTCATGTTCCTGAAATGGTTTAAAGGAGCTTGCAACTGACTGGCAAACCTTTTTGCTCACATTTCCCTGTCATGTTTACCTTGTAGTCTCCCAGGGGCTCTTTCAGTTGAAATTCACATTTCCTACTGCCAGTTGCAAATCTCAGAGCAAAGTCGAGTATTTCTCTATGAACAAATAGATGTGCTTAGTATCTTCCCGTTATCTCTGCAATTGGGCTGGGGGGGGGTGGAAAGTGAATATTTTCAAAAATCCTATCCCACCATTGAAATATGATTTGATGGTGTGACTTCCTTAATGAGTGTATATTGTCCTGAAAATGAAGAATGATGTGAAAGGCATAATCCTATAGCTAGTGATACCAACTGTTCTCAGTCCACAATTACGTTTCTAAATATATAAAGTGTTTGCAAAGCCTTGAAAAAAATGAAGACAAATAGGCCAGTGTTCATGGAATGGTCTCTGACTTTTATTTAAATCTTGGCACTATCTGGGAGTAGATTATTCAAATACAAAATAATATGCAGCATAGCATGAACCACTGTAATAAGTCAGATGCTTTCTTTTCATATCATTCAACATAATGGTTCCATTATTTTGTTAATCCCACTAGAAGAAAGGTTTCATGTGAAATGACCATACGAATGACCTAATTGTGCTAGGTATCTCAGTCCCCCATCCCTCATGTCATTCCCCTGAGATACGGGTAAGTATTCCTGTTTACATGTGAAAAATAGACGCTCTGGTGTTGGCTGCACAAAATCACACAGCTAAAAATAAATCAGTGTGTACCACACCTCAGAAAAATCTGATTCTAAACATTGAGATTTTTTTTAATCTATACCAGAGCTGCTTCACCCACAATATTATATCACTAAAATATTACATATCATTATAAAAATGAGTATAATAATCGCATATGATATTATATACCATTGCCACAATTTGATATGCTAATTACAATATCAATATAATGACCCAAAGGAAGGTCATGACTGGGTGGGAAAATGGTCTGCGGATGAAGTCTAGCTGGTAGCGGGTCAACTCAGGGCACTCTGAGGATGACTACTGAGAGAGCAGAGGATGACAAATGCTTCAACAGATGGCAACAAAATCCAAGGGGGAAGCAAGAGATGGAGTATGGTTGCCTACTTGGAAAGCTGATTCAGGATAGAAAGTAGCATGAGGTCTTTCAGAATCCAAATTTTTCAGAGAGAGATCGTTTGCAGGTACTTTCTGGAACCTGATGTTCTGGTATGCTCCTTGTTTAAAGGTCCCAGGTCAAGATGAACAAGTCACAGGTCAGACGATCATAAACCACGGGTCAGATGGCCACAAACCGACTTCTGAACTGCAATGGTTTGGCTGATTAATTGCTGAAGTCCTTGCAGTAGAACTGCATTGATACTTCAATGGTTCTTTTTCTTCTAAGCTCAGCTTTAACACCCTTACAAAGAATCAGAAAATGATCTGTCCTTTTCCCTTCTCACCCACATTTTTAAAATGTAAAAATACATTTAATTTTTAAATTTAAAACCAGGTACAGATAAGGACACAGGGAGATGCCATTTGATCAGAGATTCGTTGCCCAGAATTTATTACCTTTGTGCCTCAAAAACGAGCTCCTGGTTTAAGCCCGTCTATGAAAAGCCATGACTATTCACGCCTGGGATATTTTAACAGCCATATAACTGGTATTCCTTCTTATAGTCTCAACCCCATTCAAGTCTTTCTCTACTCTGCTCACCTATGATCTTCCTAAAAGGGAAAGATACCATCAATCCTATGCCGAAAAACCATCAGCGGCTCCGCTTCATTACTGTATGAATTATACTTATTTTAATATGGCAGACAAAACCTTTCATAACCTGGACGCTGATATTTTAGCAATACCAAAAATAGGCGTGACTCTCAGAAAATATCATATGGTTTTACCCACTGCAAGCATTTTCACTTGCTATTACTTTGATTTTTAAGGCCTTTTTTTCTCTTGTCCAATATATGAACCCCTTTAGAGTAAATCATTCTTTTTCACGCCCCTGTAATAGTTTCTGGATACCTATTATTGCATTTTTTTTTGTACCAACTGAAATAATTTGCTGCCCTTTTGGACTAATTTCTTAGACTGTTGGGTTCTTTAGAGTCAATTCCATGTTTTACTTATTTCTGTTTTCCCAGAGCTATTCTTGAAACATGGAAGAAGCACAATTAACTTGGTTGTATTGCCTTGAATTTAATTGTGCCCCAGTAAATTCTTCCCACAGGATTCTAGCATGTTTTGCAAATGATCAGAGTCATTGGCACAACATAAGGAGGTCAGGAAACTGCTTTGGGTTAGTGAATCTTTGCCTCAACTGGTACAGAAGGAGGGTCTTTTCAGAAGGATAATGACCTTTCTGTTAAGCTCAAAGATCTCCAAATAGAGCCTGTTTATAACTTGGCCATCTGATGTCTTGCATGATGCGTTGATCTGCATAGACAGAGTCAAGGAGATATATTTCAGAGCAACATTATCTTCTTTTTTTGTTCGGTACCCTAACTTAGTGGACCTGCTGTCTGTGTCAGTGATGGAAAATTCATGACACAGATGTTACCAATCATCTCTTGCAAAACTGATCACCATGAAGTCGATATGATGAATTTTTCTTTGAAAGGGAAAGCTCGATGTATTCTTTGGACATGTGGTTTTAGCTGAATAGAGTAATTTATACCATGATACCTGTACTGTACAATTATGTAATGAGTCAAATGTTTTTATAAGCATTGTCTAAATAATAAAACTGAGGAATTATTATCAAAAGCCTCATGGTTGATAAGACCCAAAACAAAACCCCATTTTATCTGACTTCTAATCCAAAGCATTTTCGTTATGATACCCAGTATATGTTTGGGTCTTCTTTCCCCAAATTTATCTCATTCCCCTTAAAAGGAATTTTCTTTTTTTCTTTTTTTTTTTTTTTGTCCTTTCAATCTTAGTTGTGAAGGGTGCCGTTTAGCTTCAAGTTGTTGTCCTTTCAGTCTTAGTTGTGAAGAGCTCAGCTACAGGTTCCGTTGCTAGTTGCAGGGGGCTCAACCCACCATCCCTTGTGGGACTCGAGGAATCTAACTGGCAACCTTGTGGTTGAGAGGACGCACTCCAATCAACTGAGCCATCCAGGAGCTCAGCAGCATCTCAGCTCAAGGTGCCGTGTTCAATCTTAGTTGCAGGGGGTGGAGTCCACCATCCCTTGTGGGACTCGAGGAATCGAACTGGCAACCTTGTGGTTGAGAGCCCACTGGCCCATGTGGGAATTGAACCAGAAGTCTTTGGAGTTAAGAACACGGAGCTCCAACAACCTGAGCCACGGGGCCAGCCCAAAAAGGAATTTTTTTTAATCACGTCTATATTTATTAAGTGCCTAAAGCAGTGCTGTGTACAGAGTAGGCATTCAGTCAAGAGCCATTCCGTGATGCCAGTGGTTTCTCATGGAAGTAAACTTTCTTTAGAGGGTTGATTGTATATTAACATTGTTGGTCTCTGTCAACTGTGCATTTTTACTTCCTATAGCTTTTGATCAATTCCAAGCAATAGTTAGGTGTATAAGAAGATGTCCTGTCTTTTAAAAATTCATTTAATTGACTCAATGTAAATATCTGTAAAGTAAGTTCCTTTAGTTGCTTAAAATGATGACTTAGGATTATAAATGTCTGTTAAATGATGTACTTTTAAATATAGATTGACCTAAGAGTATGTCACTTTCTTTCAATTTCTCAATCCAGCTAAAAAAAAAAAAGAGTGTTAGTTACATGAGCTGAAGGTTTTTCTAAATTTCTGAAATTCATTGTGCAGACACTTATTGCTCAGAATTGCAAACATTCAGGCCGGCCCGGTAGCTCAGGTGGTTAGAGCTCCATGCTGCTAACTCCGAAGGCTGCCGGTTCGATTCCCACATGGGCCAGTGGGCTCTCAACCACAAGGTTGCCAGATGAATTCCTCGAGTCACGCAAGGGATGGTGGTCTCCGTCCCCTGCAACTAAAATTGAACACGGTACCTTGAGCTGAGCTGCCTCCCAGATGGCTCAGTTGGTTGGAGTGCATCCTCTCAACCACAAGGTTGCCGGTTTGATTCCTCGACTCCCCCAAGGGATGGTGGGCTGCGCCCCCTACAACTAGTAATGGCAACTGGACCTGGAGCTGAGCTGCGCCCTGCACAACTAAGATTGAAAGGACAACAACTTGACTTGGAAAAAAAAAAAAAAGTCCTAGAAGTACGTCCTGTTCCCCTTCCCCAATAAAATCTTAAAAAAAAAAAAAAAAAAAAAAAAAAAATTGCAAACATTCAAGAAGTGGCTTATTTTTATTTTCGTTGCAACTTAATTTCAAATTTCAGCGCACAGACTGCCCATTTACCAAGTGATTCAATTTTATTCATTTTCGATTCAAAGAAGGACTATACAAAAGTCTCAAGGATTTATTTAATCTCGAGGCTTTGATGATATTTCTCCATCCATTACTTATTAGTTCCTATTGGCTAAAAAGAAGACGTATGTTGTACAGCCCACTTTGTCTCTCCAAGTCCTGGAGCTTTGAAATCACGGTATTTATCACTTTCTTCAGTCTCCTTGCCATCCTCCACTGTCATCTTCATATCATCTCTCTCATTATTGAATCACCTCCCTAGTAGCACTAGAGTTACAACCATCCGTGCCGTATCACCAGTATTGTCCAGCAGCAGCACTTCATTATTGTCTACATTGCTACACCCTTGTCATTGGTCATTTTAGCACTAACCCATCCTAACATCACCGTCATTGTGCCGGCACCTGCTTCATCATCACCAACATCCATACTCTCCCAATAACCATCTTCACAACTAGCTGTGGCAGAAGCCTCAGACCCTGTGGTCTCAATGAGGTGCTTAGATCACACATATCAAAGATAATTGTTTCATCTGTTTCTATTTTTCCCACCATAGCTCTTTAATGATTAAAACCTGCACATTAAGCTTAATATTTGAAAATAACAAGGCAAGGTGTCTAATCCCATGTTTCAAGATTTTTAGCTCAAGTTAGTAGGTGTGCTTTTCTGACCGGCTTTCTTAGAAGACCCTACTGCTTTAGGAATGATCTCCTTTGGAAAGTGACCCTATACTGTGAGATCATTAAATCCATAAGCTGATACCTAATGAGCAATTCCTCTGTGCCCAATTCTTTGACAGTTGGTAAAAGCCAAAGATACTAGCAAAAAATCAATCTTCTAGCCTCAAAGAGCTGACATGAGTTCCTTAGACAGAAACAAGTGGACAAAATTTTGAAAATACTTGTAGAACACAATTGATGTTCCAGGCACTGCACAAATTATTGTATGGGACAAGGGGATGTATGGGATATGTTACTTGCAATTTAAGAGTCACATACTGTATTATTATCGATGTACTACCTTCCATAATAGCCTGTGATCTTGTGGAGTGCAGAGATCTCTATATCTCTAAGGCACCTAGCACAGGAATTCTCTGATAGTAACAATTCATTATGGTTTCTTTGAATGAATGCTGTTTCAATGAATTGTTTAACAAAACCAACAAAAGTGTTTGCACAACTTAAATTATGACAGCTAAGGGTTATAACAACTTAAATAGTAGATATTTAACTTACTTAAAGCTGTTGGGGAGATATAAAAACTAACTTTAAATCTTGTCCATAGATATTAAAGTATGATGTCTGTTGTGAAGCACTTTAAGTTGAAAAAAAAAAATTCAGGGCGAAGTACATGGATTACCAATTAAGAAACATTTCCTTGAAATGAAATTGAAGGACTGCTTTACCTAAACTTTCTGGAAATAGTAGCCCACAGGAGACTCTCTAGATCCCCATTTATCAAGCTCACTCCCACCCTTTTTTGAATATGATCCCAATTTTCTGCTTTTCTAATAAAATCAAGGTCACCAGGAAAAAAGAGCTCTCTTCTGACTCTGGAAATTTGATTTTGGAAAATTCTTAAAAGAATCCACAATTTTATTCACTTCTTATGGTCCTCCACTATTCCAGGAACTATGGGACTTGTCCTCCATTTTCACTTCTTTGGCTTCACTATTTTCACTTATACTTAAACGAATAAAGCAACTATATTGAATAGAGGTTTTTTAAAATCTCCACACTGCCTCCTAACTCTTAAAAGTTAATCTCCAGGTTTAGAAATTCCAGGACACTGGTCTTTCTTCTTCCTCCACTTCTACTTCATGTTTTTTTGTTTGTTTGTTTGTTTGTTTTTGTATCTTTACTCCAGTTTCTGTTGTTATTATTTTACTCCAATAAGTTGCTATCCCAGGTTTGAATATATTATATTAGAAGAAATGACGGTAGCAATGGAGATGCAGGCAAAGGACATGTTTTGAAAAATATCTAGTGCCAACATGTATTTTCAAATGTTTTTAAGTTTTTGCTGTGTGTTTTGAAGACAAATAAAATTTGAATAAAAAATTGAAGAATTGGATAATATGATGTGAGTACATGTACAGGAGCCAGCCTAAATATAGGAGGTAATAAAATAGAAGAGACTTATACAAAGGAAGTATAAAGAAACTACAAGTTCACTCACAGGATTATAATGAGCATTAGAAAATGTAAGGTCCAGAATCGACAGTGCACAACAACAACAAAAGATGTGAATAACAAATCTACGAAGCTCCCACAAAATAAGGAGGGAAAATACTAAATAAATAAGTAGTACAAAAAAATGACACAGAATAATAGAGATGTAGCAACGGAGTAATAGAGACCAGAACATCAATAGATGAAAAAAAATGTGTTTCAAAAGAGGAGAATAGAAGATATTCACAAAATTGTTTTAAATGATAATTGGAGTATAATAGAAGGAAACTTTGCTGAGCTGAAAAAGACTGTCTCCAAATCACAGGTATCCATTGGGGAGATTAATGTACAATAAGCAATACTGCTATAGACTAAGTGACTCTGCCCTTTCTCCCTCCCACCCCCCATTCACATGTTGAAATTCTAACCTCCAATGTGATGGTATTAGAAGATGGAACCTTTGGAAGAGGATTAGGTCATGAGGATTGAGCTATAATGAATGGGATCCCGGCCTTTATAAAACAGATGCCACAGAGCTCCCTTTTTTTTCTTCCACTATGTGAGGACACAAGAAGGTGTTTGTCTATGAATTAGGAAGTGGGCCTTCATCAGACACGGAATCTGTTGGCACCTTGATCTTGGAATTCTGAGACTCCAGAACTATCAGAAATAAAATTGTGTTGTTTATAAATCACACAGTCTTATATGGTATTCTGTTACAGCAGCCCAAACTGACTAGGACAAACACCTAGAAATAGCCTAAAGAAGAATATTTTAAAGATCAAGAATAAAGGAATTCACATGCAATCACTCAGGTCAGAGAAGGGAAGTGAGAATCGGTAGGAGTATCCACTGTGGAAGACAAACTGGATTTGCCAAATCAGACTTTGTCTCCATAAATTTAAGTTCCAGGAGACAATGGAGCAGCCTGTGGTGAGTTTTTATACCCAACTAAGCTTTATTTCTTCTGGGAAGAAAAAAAAAAAAAAAGATACAAATACTAAGAAAGATGACAAACATGTTCTTCCTTGAAAAAAAGTACTTGTGACAAATTTCAGGCAAAACAAATAACAGCAAAACAGAACAAAACAAAACCCCACAACATACAAAAAAAGAAGAAAGGAATGGAGATTTTTGGTGTAAAATGACAAGTGTGAGTACAAAATCTAAAACTCATGAACTAAGTATAAATTACATTTAAAAAATGAAACAACACGATAACTACTTGATTTCATTCATTCTTCATACATTAATTAAATGCCTACTAATCTGGTAGTTGGGACACTGCCCTTAAGGAATTCATTTTGTAGTTTGAAGATGTACTCAACATAAAAGAAATATGACAAAAATCAAGGTATGATAAGCACATAATAGAAAAACGGATGCAATTAAGAATGACTCTTACCATTTGCAACAACATGGATGGATCTAGAGAACATTATGTTAAGTGAAATAAGTCAGACAGAGAAAGATAAGTTCCATATGATCTCACTTATTTGCGGATTCTAAAGAAAAGAATAAGTGAATGAACTAATCAGAAATTGTTTGGGAGACAATGAGGAAAAACTGAGGGTTGCTAGATGGGCGGGGGGAGTGGGGGGTGGGGGGGAGGGTGAGGGGATTGGAGGGCAGTCGGTGACCACAGGATGGCCACGGGGTTTGAAAATTAATCTGGGGAACGTAATTTGGTGGTTACCAGAGCGTAAGGGGGTTGGGGGGTGGGGGATGAGGGTGAGGGGGATCAAATGTACGGTGATGGAAGGGGAGCTGACTCTGGGTGGTGAACACACAGTGTGATTTATGGATGATGTGATACAGAATTGCACAACTGAAATCTATGTAATTCTACTAACAATTGTCACCCCAATAAATTAAAAAAAAAAAAAAAAAAAAAAAAAAAAAAGAATGACTCCACTCCGTATAATTTAGGATGCGCTGTCAATGACGGTTGTCTTAAAAGGTGACTTTAAGTTGAGGCATCAATGTTATAAAGCGTCTTTCTATGTAACCATCTGGAGGAAGAATATTCAAACTAAAGGGAACAGTAGCTGCAATGACCCAAGATAGAAATGAATGTGATATGTTTGAATAATCAAAAGAAAGTAATTGTGGCTGAAACATAGGAACCAAAGAGGAGACTAACTAGGGGACCATACATATATCCCAGTTTGTTCAGGGTGGTCCCAATTTGTACCTGTTGTCTTAATGTAATTTTAATAACACCCCTTTTTGCATTCAGTAGTGGCCCAATTTGGACAAAAGATTATGAAAGGAAATCTGAAAGGTATACAAGCTCATAGACAAAATTGTTAACTCCCTACTTACTCTTTCCAAGGCTTAATTGCATTCGTCAATGGATCAGAGACGAGTGGACTTCAACAGAGATACTCAAAATATTTAGTTTACAGTACCTATGACTAAGGTCAGTGAGAATGCTGTTAAAGCCCCAGTTAACCTGCAATTACATGATTTTCCTTTTCATATATATTTTTTTAATCTGGTGCAGAATCTCTAGAAATCCTCCCACATACCTTTCTCTAAAATCTACCTACGAGTATATAGACCGTGCTTTGATCCACCTTGAATTTGCATGTGGCTTTTCTACTTATTGCATAAATATCATTATGCAGACACTCCATCACCAAGGCAACAAGATGTGGAGGATGAGCAGTTCAACCTTTGCAGATAACCCAGATTTAATTGGTCAGTCTTCACTCTGTGGTGAGAAAAATGTAAACATTCTGCAATTCTTCATTATTTTTCAGCTCCTTTACTATTTGTTACAAAAGAGTGCATTTTCCCATGAATCTTATTTAATTTGTTTTATCTCTACCAATTCATGTTGTAGTTTTCTTTTTCAATGCTCCTTTCTGATCAATAATTGTGTAGCTAACAAAACTGCTGTAGGGCTTTGTAAACCAGGGTAAAAGATTTGTGTTTCACTCTGAATGTCAGAGGAATATCATGGCAAAATGAAAACAGACAAATCATATGACCTGATGACTATTCTGACGTGGTGAGAAACATGGAACAGTGGAGAATAAGAATAGAAACAGAGGGAAGAATTACAGGGTTGTAGCAATATTCCATTTGAGAGGTGACAGTGGCTTTGAACAGGATGAGGCATTAGAGAAGGGTAGAAATGGAGGAATTCAAGATACATTTGGAAAGTATAGTGAATAAGACTTGTTAATGGATTGGCTGTGGGAAGAAAGGTCATGTGAAGTAGAAATCAAGGATATAGCCTTCATTTTTGCCTAGCTATTTAGATGGGTAATTGACTACTTATTTATATGGGGAAGACAAAAAGATGAAACAAGTATGGGAGGTGTTTGAAGAGTACAATTTTAGTCTCGTGTTGCGGATGCCCATAAAATAGCTAATAGAAATTAAGGAGATGCAAGCCTGACATGAAAGGACAGGTAAAAATTTTGAAGTCAGCAGCATCAAGACATTATTTAAAACCCTCAAACTGAATGGAATTATATATGGAAGAGTGTAACTGAAGATGAGATAGTGTCCCAGGTCTAAGCCATGGAGTACTCCAATATTTAAAGGGTCTACTAAAATAGGATGAGCCAGAAAACCCTCCAAGGCCACACCAAATAGCTGAGAGATATACACTTGACTATAGAAAGATAGGACAGTCACAATACCCTTTTCTGACTACAGTGCTTGGTTTAAAAGAGAGTGAAGGAATAGGTTTGGCCAAAGCAAGGCTATTAAGAGTTTTCCCTAAGATTTTTTTCTTACTAGAATTTTCAGAAAAGATTATCTTCTCTAGTCTGTGAAAATGTGAGAATAGAAACCTAGATTTCCACATACAATCAAGACTCCAGCTTCCTAGAGGAAGCGGTGTTGAAGAATTAAGCTGATGTTTATGTAATTTACGTATTTAACTAAGAATTCTATACCACTCAACAACACCTGAAAAAGTATAATTTTATTTCCTATCTCCCTCTACTAAAATGTTAGGTCCCTAAGGGAAGACTTTGTTTTGCTCATGTGTGTTTCTAACACCTAGAATGGTTCCTGGCACACAGTAGATGCTCAACAGATATTTTGAACAAATGTAATATCCATATGTTGCATTGTCCAGAACAGAGGAAGTTCTCAAAAAAGATTTTTTTACCTAAATGAACCAATACCTACCCTTAAGCATTACCATCTGTATTACTAATCTCGTACCATTTTTTCTGTCCAAAATACTCTCCCTACTACTTTTCCAACTCTGAATTTCCCTCTCCAAATCCAAGGTTAAATTCGTATCATCATCTCAGAAGATGTTATTTGCGTTATTCAACAATTCACATATATTTCCTCACTATATTTTGCCTTCTTTTCTCACCTAAATATGAGCTTTCAAGGGTAGGTATAATAGACATATTCAATGGTCTGCCCCATCCAAATCTCTTCTTAAAGACCTAGCCATTCCATAGGTCAAAGAAGGACCAAATATACATATTGCATATGGACACACTCACAACTCAGTCTTTGCTTTCTGGAGAGAGACAGACACCTCGCCCCAAATCACCAAGTCTATTATCTGTTCAGAAACCATAACATTCTCTCTGAAGAGAGAATTTGAATTGAGAGACTGTGATGTATTCTCCTCTGATCTAACATTCCTGTGACGCCTAGGCCGGACTCAATACCATTATAAGGCAAAGTCACACGTTACTCAGGGTTATACCATGTTTCCCCAAAAACCAGACCGGGTCTTATATTAACTTTTGATCCAAAAGACACATTAGGGCTTATTTCAGGGGATGTCCACCTGAAAAATCATGCTAGGGTTTATTTTCTGGTTAGGTCTTATTTTTCTGGGAAACACGGTAGGAGAGCAAAGACTATGGGATGGATACATATAGGTAAACTGAGGCTATAGACAGAGGAGGTCATTTGCTTCCTAGTTGTTGTCCACTTCCCAGAAAGCTGATTTGTTTTTTGTTTTGTGCCCTTGGATTATATGGGATTCTCCTGTACTCCCTTCCATGAATCCCCCTTGTTGGAACTACTTCAAGTGAATTTCTGCTTCTTGCAGAAATGAGCTTCAACTGCAACCATAAAAACTAAGTTCTCTACTAATTTGTTTCCTCTAAATCTGTCCAGGTGCTTTGGACATAGTAAGGGTTTAACAAATCTATGGCAGCGTGTTTATCTCCTGGCGCTGAAATACTTAGTTCAGTGTTTGTCCCCAAAGGCCATTATTATCTGTTGTTTCTTACTGCATGCATTTCATGCAACAAACAGAAGCAGTCCTTATTCATGTCTGAGTCACCATATTGATAACGTGCAACTTCAACCTGCTCTTTCAGTTATTGGTGATAAAGCATAAATACTAGATTTTGCAAGAGCAGATTAAAAATGTTTCTTTAAAATGCCAATGGAAAAAAGACTCTTTGAAATGATCTCTTCATACAATATGCATCTCCAGATCTCTGCAGTCATAGGTGCCACCTTTACTTACGTATAAAAGGATTATTTTAAGTCAAGTTGTTTTCCCCAATGCTGTCAATATTCACTAGATTTATTTGCCAGCTGAAGTATTTTTATTTTTTTACCTTTTTGGTCTGTATGAAAACATCTCTCATCCTTGCTGGGCTGATGGTCGAGGATCAGAAAGCAATATTCCAGCTGTTCTTAAAAACCATCATTTCTTAGCAAGGTTAAGCAGTGCCTTTTCAAACTCCCCGTGCTGTATGCGTCATCTCCTGGTGAGTCAAACCTGTTATGTTAGTGCATTGCACAGAGAAAGGCCAGCAAACTTTAAAACTTTGAAAAAGCAGATTCTCTTCTTGGTCTACCTAAGTTGGCTTCAGATGTGTTTATCTATACTCCACCTGCCGCTTTCGCCTCAATAAGCCCTTTCTTTAAACAGCTGATGCCACCTTTTGTTTGTCTACAGGCTCCTCAATTGCCAGTACTTCCCTAACTGGGAAGATAGAAGGAATGAGGGTATAGAATCAAATCTTATTTTGGAAGAATCTCACTTGGGTGGGTTCCCATCTGTAAGAATTTGCCTTTGAGAGAAAGCCCTGATCAGCAAGACAATCACCTTTCTGCTTTCTAACACCTGAGACCCGATTTTGCCTGGTAACATTTCTGATGCCCTAGATCCTACACCTTAGAGAGACTCTCCACCACACTAAAATGGCACATGCCCTCGTGTTTTTGTTGATAGAATGTAAATAAATATAGAGACAGTATTCTAAGGCTAAATAATTTGGGAAATGCTGGGCTAAACAAAATTGGTGGTTTCCTCACTGCAGAAATTCCCTGTGTCTTTAAAATGTTAAAGTACGTTCCGCATTTTCAGGAGGGAGATATTGAATGTCTGTTTGCCAGGCTTATTTAACCACAGAACTATTTATTTGGTGTGAAATATGTTAGGAGGCTTTTCTTAATGCAGTTCCCAGCTTTGATCTCTTGGACTCATGACCGTGGATCAGTCTGGGCATTTTAGTACCTATTTTGATCTTTGGCAATTTTCGTGTTCCACGTCCCAAATCCCTCATGTCTTTACTCATCTCTCACTACTTCTTTACTAGGATTAATCATCCAGTCCCACTGACTCTCACCAAGATATCGTAACTTATGTCTTATTAGTTACATCCTATCAACCTACTGCTTCTCCGTTCAAAATCATTTATATCCCTCTTCTTTCTAACAAAATTCAATTTCTGTTGTAAGGGTCAGCTCAAATATTATTGCCTCTGTCCTCAACGCATCGGATGACAGACTGAAAGAGATCTCAGTAATTATTGTGGTTCAAATATCTTTCAGATGAGAAATACTTAATAGAGGCAATGTAATTCACCCCGAGTCACATTTGAAGGGTGTGCTAGGAGTAGACCCTCGTGTGCAGAACTGGACTACATAAGGGATAAGGCTTCTATGAGCTGTCAGGACTGGGTCATGAGTTGTAAAGCAGGGGAGAAAGAGGCAGAGTTTGGGCAGTGTCCCCCAAAATCAAAGGGAGTCACATATTAAGTTCAGTTGACCAAATATATAAAACAGAGTTGGGTTAGGAAAAGCAGTACTGCCTGTGATTAAAGCATAGATTTAAAAAGTAAAATTCACAGCATAGGAAGAGCATACATTCTAGGTTCTTCAGATTAAATTATTCAATCATTTCAATTTGTTCACTGATGACATGAAGCCCAATCCTACAAGGCATAAATCACTGGTATTTACAGAGAGGGGCTTTGGAGTTCTTTGAACCTCACTTCTGACAGCTAATTCTAAAACCTAGGTTTCCTGACTCCAGTACAACATTCTTCAATATACCACACTTTCTTACTAAATGGGAATTTGCTAGAACTTCAGAGAAAGACATTCATTGGTTCTTGGAGGGATAGGACAGAATATAAGACGACAGCCTACTTCAGCCACAGCAGGAACTGTAGTGCAAATTTTTCTTTGCTAGTTATGGGGATAAATCTTTCCTGAGTCATTCTTGTTCTATCATCTGGTCCCCTTGTGAACAGAATTAAAAAAAAAAAAAGCAATCTGCTAGTTTCTTTGTTGGTATGTAGTTAAGATCTGCCTTATCACCAATAATTACAGTATAATACACGTTTCAAATAACTGCTTTCTACACAGACATTTTCAACAGAGACATTGGATTTGTAATACTGAAGATCTATTATTTCATTATGTCTTTGAAATACATAATAGCATTCACAATTTAGGAGGTCAGTACTCCTTTCACATGCTCTAGATGTGAGACCACTTGCCTGGGTTCCTCATCCTTAGGTTTAGATGCTACTAAACATTTCCTCTTGAGATCCCACTGGTGCTTAAAACAATCCTTTCAAAGCAGAACATCTTTTTTAACTCTTAAACATGTTTTTGCTCCTGCACACCTGTCTTAGGAAATGGTATCACCTTCCCCAAACACCTAAGTTCAACCTCCTAGACTCAGCCTTTTTGAAAATCTCCACCTCTAATTAATTAGAATGTCCGATGTGTTGCTTTGGTATCTAAAATGTTTCTTGAATCCTCACCTTCTTTCTTGAATCATTGTTTCCTTTCTATATCCATGGCCATTATCTAAACCTTCATCATTCTAGCCTAAAATATAGTAATGTCCTCTAGAGCAATCTCCTTCTCTCAAGTATTTACTCGCCACTGCTGTTAGGAGTAATCTACCTGAAATGCGATCTGACTGTGCCACTTCTGTTCTTAATGTCATGCAGTAGCTTCTGATTCCTATGGGGCAAAGATATCAAACATCTACGGCCTTCTCTCATTCTTTATTTTTCCCTCTGTCCAGTACTTTGTTGGTGATTATATCACCAGGTTTATATATATTTTTTTTAATTTTTCAATTAAAAATTAAAGTTGATAATAAATATTATATTAGTTTCAGGTGTACAGCATAGTGGTTGGACATTTATACAACTTATGAAGTGATCTCCCTGATAAGTCTAATACCCCTGACTCCATCTATAGTTATTACCATATTATTGACTATATTTCCTAAGTTTTACATCCCCATGAATATTTTGTAATTGCCAATTTGTGCTTCCTAATCCCTTCACCTTTTTCACCCATCCAACAATTCCCCTCCTACGTTGAAACCATCAGTTTGTTTTGTGTATCTATAACTTTGTTTCTGTTTTGTTTGTTCATTTATTTTGTTTTTTAGATTTCACATATATAAGTGAAATCATATGCATTTGGCTTTCTCTATCTGGTTCATTTCACTTAGCATAATGCCCTCTAAATCCATCCATGTTGCTGCAAGTGGTAAGATTTCATATTTTTATGGCCAAGTAATATTCCATTATATATATGTATCGTATCTTCTTTAACCAGTCATCTCTCACTAGACACTTAGGTGGCTATTGTAAATAATTCTGCAGAAACATAGGGATGCATATATCTTTGAGAATTAGTGTTTTGGATTTTTCAGATAAATACTCAGAAGTGGCATTGCTGGGTCATATGGTAGTTCTATTTTTAATTTTTATGAGGCATTCCATACTGTTTTCTACAGTGGCTGTACCAATTTGTCATTCCACCAATAGTACACAAGGGTTCTTTTCTCTCCGCATTCTCACCAACACTTGTTGTTTGTTGATTTATTGATGATAGCCATTCTGACAGGTGTGAGGTGATATTGTGGTTTCAATTTGCATTTTCTCCGATGATTAGTAACATTGAGCATCTTTTCATATATCTGTTGGCCATGTGTATGTGCTCTTTGGAGCAATGTCTTTTCATGCCTTCTGTCCATTTTATATTGGATTGTTTGCCTTTTTAGTGTTAAATCGTATAAATACCTAATATATTTGGGATAATAACACTTTATTGGTGAATATCTTCTCCCTTTCAATAGGTTTTCTTTTCATTTTGTAGATGATTTCCTTTGCTGTACAAAAATTTTTAGTTTGATGTAATTCCATTTGTTCTGTTTTGTTTGTTTATTTGTTCATTTCCCTTGCCTGAGGAGACATATCCAAAAAAATACTACCAACAGCAATGTCAAAGAGTTTATTACCTATGTTTTCTTCCATGAATTTTATGGTTTCGGGTCTTACATTTAAGTTTTTACTCTATTTTGAGTTTATTCTTCTACATAGTGTAAGAAAATTATCTAGTTTTATATTTTTTTGCATGTATCTGTCCAGTTTTCTCCACACCATTTATTGAAGAGACTCTCTTTACTCCATTATATATTATTGCCTACTTTATTATGAATTAATTGACCACATAGACATGGATTTATTTCTGGGCTCTCTATTCTGTTTCATTGATCTATGTGTCTGTTTTTATGCAAATACTATGCTGTTTTGATTATAGCCTTGCAGTACAGTTAGAGATCAGGTATCACACCTCCAACTTTGTTCCTTTTTCTTAAGAATGTTTTGGCTATTTGGGGTCTTTTGTGGTTCTACCTTCTCTCATTTTCGAATCATCTCTTGCTATAGCCCATATCAATTTATCTTATTATCTAGAACCATTTGCAATTGCCTAATTTTCCATTCCCCTCACTTACATTGGTTTTGTTTTTTTCTCTTGTCTGGAATAACATTTCCTCTTTCTTACTCATATAAAAATTCACTTTGTACTTTCGTTGTTCTAACAAAATTTCTTTGGATCATCCAGACTATGATATGTGCCCTTCCTCTGGACCCTACAGCAAATATCATTTGTTCTATTAATAATTGTCCTGTAATCAGCTATTTACGTCTGTTTTTCTGAGAGTTCAGTGGGTCTCCACAAACCACAGGTCAATCAATCATTTGCTAAAAGAACTCACAGAACTCAGAAAAGAGTTATGAGTTCTAACCATGTACTCAAAATTATGGTTTATTACAACAAAAGGATACAGATTAAAATAAGCAATGGGAAAAAATACATGGTGCAGTGTACAGAAGAGTTTCAGGCATTAGCTTCCAGTTGTCTTTTCCCAGTGGAGTAGTGTAGACAGCATTTACTTCTCCCAGCACAGAGTACTGCCAAACAGAGAAGCTTGTCTGAGCCTTCGCGCCCAGGATTTTTTATTGGAGGTCAGCCACATAGAAACAGATGACCACTAGCATGGGCAGACTTTAGCCTGTAGCCCCTCCAAAGGTGGAGCTGATATCTATAAATCACACTGTAAGCATAGACAGTCTGTAATGGCCAAGGTCTCCAAGTAAACAAAGACAATCTTCCCTGGCAGAATATTACAAGGACTTAGAGGTTAACTCGTAGGATCCAGGGACAGAGTCCCAAATCTTTCTTTCAGCAAGGTTAATCTCCTGCCCATATTCCCACTACAGTATGGTGTGCATAAGGGTAAGGACTGTGTCATGCTCATCTCTGAATCCTCATTGTGTGTACATGCTTAACCCAGAGTGAAAACACCGTATACAATTGTAGAATGAATAAGTCAATTAATATAAAAATGAATAAAATCTTTAACAGCTCTTCAAATCTTTGTACAATTGACTCACTACCACCTTCTAAGACTTAAACTCAACTTACTAAAACTAAATATATCCCTTTACTAATGTCTTAATAACTATCCAATTTCTGTCTTTCTCATATTTCTCAATACATAAATGAAGTGTACACTGTTAACAGATGAAGGGAAACACAATAGTCAAAGGAATAGACCCAGTTTGTGATATTATCCCATGCATCCCAGATGGACCAACTCTCATAGGGCAGTTGTGTCATGGAACCCTATAATGAAAGATTGGGAAAAGCACCTTCAGCAGAGGTAAGCAATGAGGACTCAGAAGGAATGTGCCAGCATCTTCCTTATGTAGGGCATAGCCAATAAGCGGACTCAGGAGACAGTTGACTATCACGTACAGTTCTCAGAAGGCTTTCTTGCTTCCAAATATTTACTCCATATATATCTCACCCTGTCATATATACCACCATTGGCAATTTATTTCTCTGAATTAATATGCTTTTTCTTTTTAAATTGCCCTTATTCTTCTCAGACATAATGCTACCCCCTTACTCTCAGTGTTCCATCTAGTCTCTCCTCAGGGGATCTTTTAAAAATGCAAATCAGTACACATCACTACTCTGCTTATATTCTACAGTAGATTTGTATGTCATTCAGAAAAAAATGAATATTTTTGCTATGGACTACAAAACCATAAATCCTACATAATCTACCTTCTGACTGTCAATCTCACATATTCATTCTACTATTTTATTTCTTAGAAGCAACTTACAACTCTCTAGCATTATCTTGTTCATTTATTTGTCTATATTCTACTTCCCTCTGACTAGAATAAAAGCTCCATGAAGTCAGAACCCTTAATTACCTTGCTTGCTGATTTAGCCGCAGTGCTTAGAATAGTGCCTGAGACATAATAGTTATTATCTGTCACTGCCAGTTATTCATATGAAAGCTCTGTTAGGTTTTATCAGAAGGTGAGAGAGCAGCTCACTGAATGACAATTTGTACAGGAGGGGTGGGCAAAGTCGACACACGTGCTCAGTGCCATGGGTAAAGCTAAGCATGATGAAACTTTGAGTACCCAATTAGTGCCCTATGACAGCAGAATCCTGAAAGTCCTCAAGCCTGCAAAGGAATATGAGAGGGGAAAGCACAAAGACAAACTACTGCCATTTTCACCTTTGCAGCCTACTTCCATGCCCTTCCAATCCACTCTCTGCCACCACTCCCATGATGCTTCCAATATCCAAGAACAGAAGGAAACAACATTAACAATCATATTCTCTCTCCAATGTGAATGCATCATTGGTACCCAGAAATCCTTAGTTTTTAAACATCTTCAGTAATTCTTTATTACCTATAATACCGAGATGCCAAAAAAACGTATACACATGACTTGTATTCATCTTTTGTTATTGGTACGAGTATATATTGAGTATTACAATTTTCATGCAGTTTTTTTCCTTTCTTAAAATGCATATATATTTTTTGGGCACCCTCTGTATATAGCAAGGTACATGCAACCCTTAATAATATGATTCCAAACTATTATTCCTGGCTCAAATGTTGTCACTACTCCCAATGGTCCTTTGTATCCAAGGATTCTCTCAACTACTAAATGATTCTGATAGCAATTGTGAGATAGAATAAAGTTTCTTCATCTCTAGGAGGAAGAAACAGATAAGAAAATAACAAAGAAGGACATTTCTCCACTTCACTATGATGGTAAAAGGAACAATCAGTAGAAATCAACTTCATGCTCACAAATCCTGTTTTACAAATGAGGAAACTGAGATTTTAGCTAGAATAAGAAACAAGAGGAAATCAGAATTTAAATAAGTGACAAGGCTAAATTGTGAATGTATGTCTATTAGCTCCCAAAGCCTTTATTCTGGATGTCACTTCAAGGATAAGCCCAAATGGAAGAAAGAGCATTAGGAGGAATTTTGTGTCTGTGCTAATTAATGCTGATATTTAGCAGATTTGTCTTCAGGCCCAGAATATACATATGCAGGTATATGACAGCTGGGATTCTAGAAAGCATCGTGCTTTGCATTTTATTTATTCTTTTCTCAGAAAAGAAGAGCAGAAAGAGGCACCTGACCTGGCACACTGAGAAAGAAACATGCTTGGTTTGTTCCCTTCCTCCAACCTGTGAGGAAAGGGTTAGAAGAGAGTCTGTGGCTCTGGATAGAGAAGCAGCTGTCTCTCTGGGGGAGATGAGCTCTAGTTCAGCCAGGCAGGCAGGCAAGCAGCCCAGAGCTGAAAAAGAGAATCATCCTCCTCCGAGTTGCTATCGTGGGACGCCTCCAGGGGTTAAGAATGGCAGATTTTTTTGTTTGCTATGTGCAGCCAGAGAACAAGCAGATTTTTGCTGACAACTTCGGGAGCACCCCCTTTAACAGGTGAAGGGTGGACTCAACCACACCGCATCCGCTGACGTGCAGCTGATCCCCCGAGACTCCAGGATGTTTTGTGTGTGATCAGTGTAATATTCCACTGCTAAATTTAGGGACCCTGCCTCCTATGACAATGGCACCTCACCATGTCTAATTAGCAATAAAAACTGTAGATGGTGATAGGTTTAATTATTTAATCTTTAGTATTTTGATTAAATTAAAATCCTTTACCACAGACTGAAATTTGATACTACATAAGTTAAAATTATAAAACAATGAGGCTGAGACCACAAATCACAAGAGGAAAAGGGTCTTATGACCCAAACACCTCGTGTGGATGCGAGATTAGTCATCTGTGTGTGTGTGTGTGTGTGTGTGTGTGTGTGTGTGTGTGTGTGTCCTGTTTTGGAGAAGGTTTTGGGGATGCTTTTGCATGTATTTTGTGTACATATAAATTCTATACGGATATGTGCAAATGGTGTGTATGTGTTTTATATGTAATCGGTATATAATATATATTCAATATACATTAATATACAACATATATATGCAATGAAAACAGATTAAGTAATATATATTAAAATGTATGTGTGAATATACTATTAGGTATAAAGGTGTATGCATAAAACATTTCAGATGTATTTATGAGTTCAACATGTTAATCCTGTAAAATGTTACCATGTGAATTTATATTCAACGTTGAAAGTTGTGATACATATAATACTGAAGATACATGTGATCATGTTCATTATATTAGAGATACATGTATAAATATTTACCACACAGGAAGTATGCATAATACTACAGAGACCCTATGTTTGCATGTAATGCTTTTTAATTGTGTGAAATATACATAACATCAAATTTACAGTTTTAATTACTTTTAAGTATACAGTTAAGTGGCATTAAGTACATTCACATTGTTATACAAGCACAATCACCTTCCATCTCCAGAACTTTTTCATCTTGCAAAGCTGAAACACTATCCCAATTAAACAATAATTCCCCATTCCCTCTTGCTCTCAGTCCCTTGAATGCACCATTCTACTTTCTGTCTCTATGACTATTCTAAGTACCTCAAATGAATAAAATCACACAGAATTTTTCATTTTGTGGCTAGTTTATTTCACTTAGCATAATGTCTAAAAGGTTCATCCATATTGTGGCATGTGTCAGAATTTCCTTTTTTTTTAAAACTGAGTAATAATATCCCATTGTACGTATATAATACATTTTGTTTTTCCATTCATCTATCGATGGACACTTGGGTTTCTTTGACTTTTGACTATTGTGAACAATGCCGCTATGAACATAGGTGTACACATATCTATTCATGTTCCTGCTTTCAATTCTTTGGGGTACATACCTAGAGGTGGAATTCCTGGATCATACAGCAATGCAATTTTTAAATTTTTTTTAGGAACATCCATACTGTTTTTCACACTGGCTGTATCATTTTATATATATTTATGTATGTGTGTGTTCACTATGTAGGGAGTATATACAACTATGAATTTAGATCTTTATTTATAGAACTACAGATATAAAATGTGAATGTAAAGCACTGGCTATATGAGTGTATATATAAAGCTGAAGCTAGATACCATGAGGCGTGTGTGTGTGTGTGTGTGTGTGTGTGTGTGTGTGTGTGATGTTAGTGATTTATATTCAGTCATATTTATATTTATATTTATTCCTGTGTTGTATCAGTGGCCTTTCTATATGTAAACAAACATCCTAAAACATAGTAGCTTAAAAGAATGACAGTAAATTATTTTGTTCTTATATACCTGATACTTTGCCAATGCTTGGCAGGGAAAGCTCTTCCCTGTTCCAAGAGGCATAACCTAGAGTGGCTTGATTGGAGCTGGAGAATCTGCTGTCACGATGGCTTGCTCACATGGCTGGCAAGTTGGTGTTGTCGTTTGAGGGCCCCACCACGTTTGTGGCTTATTATCCGCTTCAGGTCCTCTCCCTGTGGGCCTCTCCAGGGGCTGATTAGCCTTCCTCATCACACTGTGGCTGTGTTCTAAACTCAAGCATCTCTAGGAACCTGTGGAAACTGGATTGCTTTTCATGACCTCACTCTGGAAGTCATGTAGTATCACTTCTGCCAATCAGATTCAAGGGAGGGAACACAGACCCTAGCTCTTCATGGGAAGGGAGAGTCTAAACCTCATGCTAAGAAGAATATGTACTTCTTAGGAGTACTAAGAATAGGAGATACTGTTGTGGCCATTGTTAGAAAGGACAGTCCGTCACAGTCACAAGTTATTATCTACAAACAGTTTGAAAGATCCGTCATCCATTCATTCATGCAATAGGTATTTATTGAATGTGTATTATGTGTCAGCACTGGGAGTTAAACAGTAAAAAAACACACAAAGTCCTTGCTCATGTGGGGCTTATATTCCAGTGCAAAGAATCATGAGAAAAACAAATATCTGTCATGTCAGATGATAATAAGTGTTAGGAAATTAAATAAAGCAATGTAATGGGTGAAAGGAATGATGAGGATTGGGGAATTACTATTGAATATAGGATGGTCTGGGAAATATTCTCTAATAATGAGTTTTGAGCAGATACCGGAAAGCGGGGTAGAAATAAAGGCATCAGGAGGGAGTAGATTTAAATGGAAACATGGAAAAGCCTTGAACTCTAACCATACTTTGTATGCTTGAGAAATAGCAAGGAGACTAGTATGCCTGGAGCATGAAGGGGAGAGCGGAAGGAAATGAAATCATAGAGGTTACGACTGCCAGATCATGTTGAAATAGGAGGAAGATGATATTGTTCTTCCTGTAAAAAAAAAAAAATCCCAAAGGAAACATACCACAAATAATATAATTCTTTTTAGCCGCATTGTCTTTGTTTCAATCACATCCGTTCCACAAATGCCGGATACCAAAGAACAAGCCTTTGTGTGATAAGTTAGTGGGCATCAGCTGTCATCTGGATTGGTAGGAAGTTGGCCAACTGAGGGAAATTGCCTCTAACCTTGGAGATGAAAATTCAGGTCTCAGAAGGCTATGAGACATCCCTTCTGTCTGAATGTGTTTTCTCTGCCTGCTTCATGCCACATCTGTGCACATAAAACGCCAACATATTCATTGACCTGAATGACAGAGGTATTAACGGGTTGGCATTCAGATGTTCAGGTTTGTAATCACGAACAGGACTCACTGCAGAATTTGAAGTTTGGTTTGATTGTCCTTCTGTGCATTTCCCTACTCCCCAACAGCCTAATAAACCTGGGTGAATCCTTGCCTTGTTGTCATTAATGTCGGAATAAATAGAGAACAGCTGCAATCAAAGCAACCAAAGGATGTCACTCTGATAAGTCACTTGAGGAGTTTCTTAGGTGGCCAGTGGTTTTCAAACCTCATTGCGGTTTAGCACTGCCTAAAGAGCTTTGCCCACCTCAAAGCTCTAGAGTTGGGCTCAGGCATGGATTTTTTGTTGTTTTTTTTCCAGCTTCCAGATGATTCTAACATGCAGCCGTAGTTGAAAACCACCACTATTGCTATGAAGCTATGACTACTATTAGGTTGGTGCAAAAGCAATTGCGGTTTTTGCCATTATTTTTAACCTTTTAAACTGCAAATTTTTTTGCACCAACCAAATAGATGGTATAGGAGGACTCAGATTTCATTTTGTCTTAAACAACATCATACAAAGTAAAGGCATATGTATGAAGATTGATACATAAAGCTTCTATTTCCAAATGGTTTCTCTGAAGGGCCATTCTTGTTAAGTGCTATATTTACAAATATCACTGAAAATGTTTGCAACATCCTTTGGTCTATCCATTACTGTACCCTTTCTTTCTCAACTCTACTCCTCATCTTCTTTGAGAGAGCAAGCAACATCATTCCTTTCTTGTGAGAGTATCTTCTGAATAATCCTGGCCCCTTCAAAATTCTCTAAGGGTATGTTTTCATACTTTGCTATTATGATACACATATCTTGATTGATTTTAAAATGTTTCTTCCATTTCTTTCTTTTTGTTTTTTCTCTCTCCACTTTTCTATTTGCAAGGTACTCAATTTGTTGATTCTAGCAAATGAGATTAAAATGTTGATTCATTTGGGCAGACATGTGCTTAAATTACTTTGAGGGGTTTGGGGTCAAACTATCAGTAATTAGAAAAGAAGAGCCACACTAAAAACATTTCCTCCATTGAATTTTATGTACATCTTCTGTTACCTCCTTTTTCTTCCCCCCTCACCAACAATGATAAGGCATAGGAACTTCTTAAAGAACCATCTGGGCCATATTGTATTAGCATATCCATTGACTTCTTCATCCCATCTGGATCTACACTAATGTCCTATTGGATCTCATAATGTACAAAACCAAAGTCAACTGCGCTGCCATCTATCACCAAGCATGCTCCAAGTCTATGACGTCACCTCACGCAGAGTTCCAAAGCTAGAACTTATTAGAGTTATCATCTAGCCAAATTCTTTTCACACATTTTCTAAGGATAATTTTTATCAAACAAAATAGTATTTACCAACATAGTAAATGGATAAAAATAAAACTTTTCTTTAGGGTGTTGGGGATCCAAGTCTCATCATTTAGACTCCCACCTTCTCTGCAGTACTGTCAGTATTAGGATTCTCCAGAGCAATAGAACCAATAATGAATCTGATATATTTCATAATATATCATATATATTTCATACATACTACATATGGGAAAGGAGATTTATTATAGGAATTGTCTAATGCAGTTATGGAGACTGAGAAGTCCCACAATCGGCTTTCTGCAAGTTGAGTAGGTAAAGCTGGTAGTGTAATTTAATCTGGGTCTGGAGGCCTGGGGATTGGGTAGCCAAGGATATAAGACTTGGTCTGAGTCTGAAAGCCAGAGAACCAGGAGCTGCAGTGTCCAAAAACAAGAGAAGATGGAGGTCCTAGCTGAAGCAGAGAGAGTGAATTTCCTCTTCCTCTACCACTTTGTTCTATTCAGGCCCTCAATGGATTGGATGATGCCCGTCCACGTTGGGGAGGGTAATCTTTACTCAGTCTACTGATCCTGCTAATCTCTTTCGGAGACATACTCATAAGCACACCCAGAAATAGTGTTTTACCAATTATCCTGGCAACGCTTAACCCAGTGGAGTTGACACATAAAATTAACCATCACACTATCCTTGCAATATCCCCATGAAACACTAAATGATTTGCAACATCCTCTCCATATCTAGTCACCAACGCCTCTCATTTTACCTTAGAACGAATGCCTGAATCCAGCATTTCTTCTCCATCTCTGTTAACCCTGCCTATCTCTCATGTGGATCATTGTGATTTCATCATCTTCTTTCCCCCAAATTTTTACCCTTTAAGGTCCATTGCTAACAGTTTTCTTTTAAAAATAAAGTAGATCATGCCATACATAACTCTTTGCCTTTAAAGCTCTAGATGATTTCACACTTCTAATGGGATTGATTATTGCCAAACTCCAAAACTTGGTACAATAACTCTTCATATCTATTTTCTACCTATTCTCTAGACTCACTGACACTCTCCATTATCACATAATGATCTCATCAAACTTTATGACTTAAAATGCCATCAAACTGTTGAAAACCCACAAATTCATATCTCAAGGTTAGAACTCTCTCTGAATTCCAGTATCTTGCACCCAATTGTTTGCTCAGGATTTTAACTTGGGTCTCTAGTAGATACGGAACACCTCAGTGGTCTAGAGCAAAACTCTTGATTGTCCCTTTCCAGAATTTCTTTCTTCTAACGTCCTCTCCACTTAGACAATGGTAATTCCATCCTCTCAGTTGAGTCGGCCCAACTCTTGAGTCATCTTTGAGTCCTGGTTTGTAATCTATTAGCAAACCTTAATGTCTCCCTTCCCCCCAATAAAGCCCAGAGTCCCACTATTTTTGCCACCTCCACTGCTACCTCCCTGGTCTAAACCATCATTGCTTCTTTCTTAGCAAACTCTTCTTGCCCCTAAACTCTCTTCTTCACGAGGTACCCAGATCATGAGTCAGATCAATAGACATCTCTACCCAAAAACCTCCAAAACTGCCCATATCTTTCCTAGTAGAAGAGTAAGTAAGTCCTTCCGATGGCATCCAGTGCCCTCACTATCTATCTGATCCTTATTACCCCTCTGACCTTATCCCTTCTGATTCTCTCACTCTCACTCTGCTCCAGCTATATTGGCCCCCTTGCTATTCTTCCAAAGCAATAAACATGTTTCGACCCCTAAGATTTCTGGACTGTTTCCTGTGTCTGGCATGTTTTCCCTCAAATATGCAAATGACTCTCTCATTTTCTCTCAGTCTCTGATCATGTCACTTCATCAGTATGGCCTTCTAGATCATCCTATTCACTATATCCAATATTCCTGGCTGTACACCTTCCCTGTTTTAATTTTCTCCTTAGAGCTTTTCCCCATGTGATAGACTGCATTTTTTGTTATTGTTTTTCTCTCCTAGATAGAATATAAGTTCCACAAGAGCAGAGAGTTTTTTTTTCTATTTTGTTCACTATTGTACTCTCAGTGATTAAAAGGATGCCTAATAAGTTGCTAAATTAACACTAGTTAAATAATGAGTGAATATAATACCCTGAGCTATAGCTACATAATTTCATTATTATCTGAACACACTAGATACTTTTCTAATTAGTTGTTTGCACACAACTCATTTCTTCTGCTTTGAGAGCCATACCCACCACCTCAGCCTTTAAGACCTCTGCTGTTACATATTTTGTGAAACTTCCAGCTCCCTCAGACAATTGTAGATAAGATTAGATATTGTATTCCAACAGATTAGCTTACTGTTATTAGAAGTATCTATTAGAACAGGACAACATGGTCTCATAAATATTTTTTCCTATGTCTATCTTCCTTACTATACTACAAAGTTCTTCGGAACCGGGACTGCACTGACTCTTCCGTATCTTTGAATAGAGCACAGAGCATAGAATTTCAATACATATTTGCTAAATTAGGGAATCAATAATCAACAATTCAAATCTATATATCAATCTGTGACATTCCAGGAATGCTGACTGGGAACAAAAGTCCAGAGCAACAAGAAGTACAGGGAAGAATATAGGTGAAATTCCTTCCTAAGAGTGAAAAGTGTTTGTTTTGTGAACTTTATTTACATTAAGAGAAAGGAACTGGAAATTAAAGTGAAAACCAACTAGTGGAATTTGAAAAGGCAAATTAGGGTCAGACTTGGGTCCTCCTTTTACTTTTTGCCAACAAAGAAGCTGTCTCGTTGGAACAAGGCAGGAGAAATGCCTATTTAGAGGATGCTTATGTCGTACTACTAATGAGTGCTGGGTCATAGGTGAAAGCAATTTTCCAAGTGTGGCTGAAACTTTTCTCTTTTGTCTTGAAAATTGTGACAGTAATTTTTATGAGTTTTATTCAGGGACTCTAACCAAACTCAAAACTCTTGTCCAGGCAGACAAAACTCAGATGTGATTGATTGGAAATAGCCCCTTTTTATAGTAGGTGTGAGGCGAAAATGTGTGTTGGAGTCTCCTTCCTAAGTCTCTGCCCAAGATGAATACGGGAAGGCACTTGGGGCTGATAACTCCAGAGCTACATCTAATAGTAAGGAACACTAAAGTCACTTCATTAGAGATGGAATTGCACCCAAAAAAATCATAGTGCATGCTCACCCAAGGTAGACTCAGGAATAATTTCCTGTTGATCACTCTATGTATCTTGACACAAAACTACTTCTGGAAATTGCAGCAACTAAAATAATTCAGAACAATTCTAGTTCTCAAATGAACTGAGGGACATGGAGGATTATCTGTTAATGATATACTCTTTGCTTTGATCAACGTTTAATATGTGACATGAATAATGTTTATGTAAAATTATCCAGATAGTATTGTAAAACCTCATGTGATACATTCCTTTCATAACTTAGTTCCATGGGTAAGATACAGTTTCATAACAAACATTAAGTAATACCATCACTTGCTTTCATTTTACCTTGACTGCTAAGAAGCTGAGCAATAAATGTTCTGTTCAATCATGGTAACTGTATTCGGCAAGGTGGTTGATAATATTTTCTTTTTCACGTTCTTTGATGTTTTTAAGATAACGTCACAGATGTATAATTGTGCATAATATTGATTAATCTTATGTATATAGCACAGTAAGTTTGATCAAATATTCATAGACATACAACCATAATCAAGATACAGAATAGTCTATCACTCCAGAGTTACCTTACTGTACTCCCAAGTCACTACCCCTAGACCCAATTCTTAGCTACTTGATCTGCTTTCTGCCCTTACCATTTGCCTTTACGAAAATGATATATACAGGCCATCATACAACATTTAATATTTTGTATGTGACTTCTTTCACTTAGCACCACCTTTTTGATATTTATACATATTGTTTTATGTATCAGATGTTAATAAATTTTTAACGCTGTGTAGTAACCCATTGCTTGGATATATCACAATTTGTTTTTCCATTCACAAGTTGTAGAATATTAAGGTTGTTTTAGCAGGTATAAATAGTTTACTATAAACAATTGAGCACATATTTTTATGTGGAAAAAATATTTTCATTTATCTTGGGTAAATGCCTAGGAGTAGAATTAGTAGGTCATGTGATAGATGGATATTTAATTATATAGGAAAGGAACTGTCAAATTGTTTTTCCAAGCGGCTGTGACACTTTGTATTCCCACCAACAAGGTATGAAAGTTTCAGTTGCTCCAAACCTTTTTTCCCACTTGATTTTGTCATTCTAGTGAGTGTGTAGTGATACCTCATTGTGTTTTCATTTGATTTTTTGTAGTCATTAACAATGTTTGCCTTTTTTTCATATACTCAGTTATCATCTGTACACCCTCTTTGGTGAAGTATCTGTTAGAATCTTTTGCCCATTTTTTTTAATTAGTCACTTGCTTTTTTATTATTTAATTTTGTGAGCTCTACATATTTTGGATAGAGTATCTTTATCAATTTTTTTTTGCAAACATTTGCTCCCTTTAAAATGACTTATGCTATAACTTTGTGAAATCCACTTATTAGTTCTAGAAGCGTTTTTGTAGATCCCTTAGTTGATTCTATACAGATGAGCATCACCTCTGCATATAATAACTGTATTTCTACTTTCTTATCTGTGTGTCTCTATTTCTTGATTTATTGCATGGCTAGGGCCTCCAAAACAATCTTTGGTTGTTGTTATTGTTTTAATTTTGCCATATTTATGATCTTATCAGAAATTATTCTATTTATCCCTAATAACTATGGTATTAGGTATAGATTTCTATTAAATGACTTTTACCAATTTGAAGAAATTCTCTATCATTTCTACTTTGAGGGATTTTCATTATTATTGTTATGAATGGGTATTAAATTTGTTGAATGCTATTTCTATATTTATTAAAATTATAATACAGTTTTTCTTCTTTATTTTGTTCATATAGTGTTACATTGCTGGGTTTGATTTGTTAAGTTTCTTTGTTTTGTTTTGTTTTTTGTTTTTTTGTTGTTGTTGTTGTTCTTGTCTGGGTTCATGAGAGATATTTTTCTGTAGATTTAGTTTCTTGCAGTATCTTTGTCTAATTTATGTATAGGGAAATCCTGGCCTTGTAATGTAAATAGAAAGTCTTCTTTGCTATTTTCTTGAAGAATTTGTATAGAATTGGAATTATGCCTTTCTTAAAATTTTGGGAGAAGTCACCAGTAAAACCATTTGTACCTGGAGTTTTCTGCATATAACAGTTTTTAACTACAAATTTATTTTGTTAGTATGTATGGAGCTATTCTGATTATCTCTCTCTTCTTTAATGAGACTTGATAGACTGTCTTTCAAGGAATTTGTCTATCTCATATATATTGATAAAAAGTTGTTCATTATATGTAATGGCTTTTCTTTTAACAACTGTGGGCTCTATAGTAAAGTTATCTTTCATTCTTGATATTAATAATTGGGCTTGTGTTCTTTATTTGGTTACTAGTTTGTTTGTTTTTCATTGGTCTGGTTAAAGATTTATCTATCTCATTGATCTTTTCAAAGAACCAGCTTTTGTTGTCATTGATTTATCTCTGTTGTGTTCCTGTTTTGAAGAACAAATCCAGTCTCTATTACTCCATTATGGCTGGAAGTTAAAGTCCTATATATTTATATTTGGATAATTCTGTATTTATCAGTCTTACTTTAAGTACCCTCAAATTGTTTCTCAAAAGTTAGTGGAGTTTATGTTTCTAGTTTAAATAATATTGAAGAAATACTAAAAATAATTCAGGAAAACTAAATGTTGAGCTTTTAAGTGGAGTCAATCTGCTAATCACTCTTAAAGAAGAGATATAGAATCATAAATATATTTAAATTATACTTACGTGACTATCAATTTTCTTTCCCTGATCTCAAGTAATTTAACAAATGCTATCTTGATTGCAATACACTATCAGGGATAAGTATGTAACTAAGACTCCAGTATTGCCTTAGAGTTGTCAAGCTAGAAGATGAAATTTAAGGAAACTATCAACAGTGCAAGGTAGAATCAGATAAGTGTCATAAGAATATAAGGATAACATATTACAGCATTTCATTTTACTATGTGTGAAAACAGTTTTCATGACTCATATCCAGAATCAGTCTGAAAATCAAGGCAAAACTGAATATTTGCATTAGAAGCTCTAACTTTTTTTTTTTCTGTAATAGATATCAAGTTGCTGAGATACAGAAATATTCCTAATTGCTCACTGGCAAAAAGCAAAGACTGAACACAGGGGGAAGCAAAAAATTAGAGTGAGGTAAGGAAAAGGAGTGGAACTCATAAATTGTCTTAATGATGGTTACTTCATTTTGGATGTCTCAGTAAATGTGAATATATCAAATAATTGCCTAATAAAAAACTCTTTTAGACAGAATACAATTATGAAAATATCTGTGTGTCTTTATTTGAAACTGAGTTCACAGTACCCGATTTGGTCCAGAAACTATTTTCTGATTTACTAAATTAAGATATTTCAAAGACATCATGAACATGGAAATTACTGCTTATCGTTTAATTGTGTCCATATTCCAGGGGAGTTGTTACTGGAAATTAAATATCTGAGATGAATCCACCCTGTTGCTAAGATGGAGGAAAAAAAATAATCTAACAATTAGATTATTTTTTAAATAAAATCTTAAATAGAAAATCAGACTGGCCCTATATTGTCATTATTATCATATCTTATTATAAGTGGTCGTATCATTTTGTCCTTAGAAAATGTTTGGGAATAATTTTACCAATTCAGAGCAAGTTCTGTGTTGTTGAGAATGTAATGTTCTAAAATAGAGACAAATTGCAAAACTCCACACTGCAACAATTAAAATATATTTTCAAATATTTTAGTTTGGGAAAATGATTATAATCTAATGATTAAGTTTACGAAACAAAATTAAACAAATATAAAGTATGATGGAAACTTTTTTGTAAAGAAAAAATATATTTAGAAGTACATTTAAAAATATATTAAAATATTAGAAATACTTCTTAGTGGGATGGTAAGATAAAAATGTTTATAAATTTTTTCATTTAACTATTCTGGATATTTAAGGTTTTTAATTTAAAAACTCTTTGAAGAATTTACAATTTTAAAAATCCAAAATTAAAAGATTGGCAACAAATGTGATTTAGTGGATCATCATGTTGTAGAAAAAGAATTCCAACTAGCTAGTCTTCCAGTTTTAAGATGATTTCAGAATTGTACATTTTATTTCCTAGGTTACTATTCTGTGATAAAGATTTCACTTTTGAGTTTATAAAAAAATGTTGCCTTCATAATTTTTGTTTAACTTTCAAATGCTGTTCCTAAAATTGAGGTGTGTTGCCCCTAGAGGATACCTATTTCAAAAAGTGGGCCTTCTTCTCAAAACTATGTCAAATTGTATTATCTCTCTACACTTAAGATAATAATAATAAAGTGTTCTGAGTGTTAGACTAGATGTAATGGAAAAATGTTGATTACCTAATCCTATTCTCCGTGATAAAAGAATACTAATTTTGTTCCAGGGGTGGTCCCATTCAATTTATGCACTTAACATTTCCTTCTCCTGATTATAGACATAGGTTCAGAAAATCACTTGACCCAGCTAGAGTCAGCCAGAACCTAGAGTTTGCTGGCATCTTTTGGGAGAAACACTCCTTAAAAAAACACAGGAAAAGAGACCCTTTCTTCTGCAGATTGTGACGGATGTAAATTGCAAAGGCATGTCTCTCCCTTTCCAAGGATAAAGTTACACACAGAGGAGAGCACAGCTAAGGAATTTGAAGGAAATAGAGCCAGAACCACTTGATTAAGTCTCTTCTAATATCAGATCTACTTCTCTAGCTTTCTGTTAGATTAGTCAAAAATAGTTCTATTTTTTTCAGGGATTTGGATTGTGATTTTCTGTTACCTGTGGCCTAAAGCCTCCTGACAAACCTACAGTCATGACCTAAGGGCACTCTTTATATTAGTGCAGGCACCTGAATACCTCAGGGCCACTCATGGTCCCTGGCTTTCTTCCTTGGTTTCTCCCTAAAGTTTATTTTTCCAATCACCATCTCTCTTAGGCAGAATTATAAAGAGGACGTCCAAAGGGAGTTTTTGAAAATTCTCCCAGTCAAATAAATTTGCTAATTTGAACAAATATTACTGATATATATGCCTGTGTGTGTGCCTGTGTTTGAGTGTAATATGTATACATATATATACAGAGGGTGCCAAAAAAGTGTATACATATTTTAAGGAAGGAAAAAACTATTAAAATTGTAATACTCAATATATACCAATAACAAAAGATGAATACAAGTCATGTTTGACTTCTGCAATTACAGGAGGTGCTCAAAGCATCCAGACATTTCTGATTATGGCGGACTATTGCTTGAGCAACGTTGACCAAAATGTCCACTTGTGTACATTTTTTGGCACCCCTGGTATATAGTATATAGTGTGTGTGTGTGTTTGTGTGTATGTATGTGTCGGTATCTATATATAATTTTAACGTGTTTCCTAATGAAACTTTGGAAGACCAAATGTCATTTACCAAAGTTTTCCTCAGAGAGATTAGGCTGCAAGTTCCTGAATAAAGGGTGAAATTTAATTGAAATAGTTTATGAAATAAAATAAAATCAAGTGAATCCCAGCTCAGTTATTTCCTAGCTATATGCCCAAGGCAAGTTATTTCTTATTTCTATCTTTAGGAATATCCTTGTTATTAGTGATAATAATACCTACCCTACATGGTTGTCTGTGGGTTTAAATAAGGTAACATTACATTTCATTATCTTAGGTCCCAGCACAAGCAATCAACTAAATGTTTATTCCGTTCTTTTTGTTTTCTTTGCTCATGAGAGAGGCCCATGTGATTCTCATCATCTAGTTATTCCCTCAATTGAAAAACAAAATCCACAAGGCCTACAATCCTTCCAAAATTTGAAGGTACAATACTTTACTCCTATAATGATTTGGTTTTCATTTTTATACAACAGAGTTCCTTAATTCTTTCTGAACTTAAGGTAAATCACTTAACACCATCTCTTGAGTTTATTTCTCTGAGGAGAACCCAGTGACTCCAAAGGAGTTCTGAAGCTTCACAGAGATGGAATCTTTTGAGCAGTCTAATTAAACAGAAGTAATCAATAAAGAAAAATCTAATCCTATCATGACCCTTTACTCTAGCAACAGAAATCAAGTTCCCACGGCCACCTACATCTTCAAGGTATAAAGATATTTACATGCTTTTCTTTTTCTTAAGAACTTGAACCAACCAAACACTTTGTCTTTCAGGAATATTTTGCGTATTTATGTGTAAGTCCTAAAGTTCCCATGGCCGCACAGTTTGCTATTAACATATTCTACAGTCTTTGTCCTAGCTAAAGATGTATGAACACATTGTGCACAGAGTCCAAATGTTGTCCAGACCTTCCTTATGCTTAAGACAGATCTTTCCTTTGAAATTAATTCCCCCCTAAGATACATTACAGAATATCTAACATTTTTTTCCTGGTCAGCAAGAAAACCACATTCTATTCAGTATCAACTATGTGAGTTGATACACTAAGAATTTTCAATAATTGTGGGCTTCTAGACTGGTACAGAAATGAAGCCATTTTCCATTTCTAAAAATCTGTTTATAGTACTAGGACTAGATTAACAAAACAACCAATGTCTTCTATTTATTATATGCCAAGTGTTATGATCATTTGTGCTTTATGTACATTTTCTCAATTAATCTTCAGAATATTCTGTGAAGTAAGTCCTATTGATATGTCTATTTCACAAAAGACAAAAGCGAAGCTTAGTGAAGTTAAGAAATCTGACCAAGGTGATGGTGCTAGAATATGGAAGAAGGAATTTAACGTATTATGCTTAAAATGTTTAAATGTAGACTCAATATTTTAAATTTAGATAAGATATACCCTCCAAAAATTGGTTGGGTTTATACTTCAGTTTTAAAACAGATCAAACAATTAGTCCAGTTTGAAATATACAAGAGAAATTTGTGCAGAAGAAATGACAAATGTGTCCTAATTTAATTCATAAGAATACATGACTTTTCTCTTAGTCATAGACATTTGCTTATTTGAATAGCATTTACAGACACTTCTTCAGAGCATCAAGTATGCATTTCCATCATGTTTCCAATGAATACTTCCCAATCAAGAAGAGCAAATTGACATGTATCAAATTTCAATTGACTTATTTTATTAACTGCATACAACAATGATCTAAGATTTTCCAGAAGTTCATTTATATTCCATCTAAAACAATTAATCCCTGGAGATTTGATTTTGAGCTCCCTTAAAGCTTGACTTAAACAAACTTGTAATATATAATTATTGAATAGAGATAGTGGAGAAAAGGCTCAAACACTAGTATAAGTATTGCCTTAAATTACTATGATAATTTTAATCCTCATATACTATTATCAAGAAACATCTCTACTTCCGTAAATCAGCTATTATCCAAGCTTTTAAAAGAGATAATTAAACCTTTCAGTTAAAAAGGAAAGATTTATAGTCTACTTTGGTGTCACAAATGCTGTGTTTTCTTTTAATTGAAAACCATTTTCCAAAACCTTTACATAAACCAATAAAATCAATTTGAATGTTTTCCAACAAATCTTGTAGTACATCTATTTTAGGCAGTGGATCAGTACCAGGCTTGATTATAAAATTAAATTTGTGTCACCTAGGCAAAATCCAACTTTATGAGCCAATTTTATAGGAAGGATTACTATGAGTTCCAAAAAAACCTGGAGTATCTTTTTCACCCTTTTCCTGATATTATTAATGTTTTGCCACTGGCTCTATAATATAATAATCAAATCGGATTATGATACAGTCAAATTAATTTCATCTGGAATGTTTGAAGAATCTGTGAAGTTAAGCTCAGCTGTAACTCTCACCAAGAAATGGTTTCAACTAAGCCTTTTCCCCAAATAATACAAAAAAGCAAATGATCTCAGAAATTCATGCACAGTTTCTGCATATAACAAGAGAATCCTATGGTAAAATCCAAGCTTCCTTCTTTTCTGATAGTTTAGCATGGTACATAGACTCATATTAGATAATGTGTAGGAATTAACCAAGAGCTCTACAATCTTAATGCTAGATGGCCTAGAAACTTCCAGCCTGCTCTTAAATTCTACACTTGAAAAGATGAGACTCCCCAAAAGTTTACTGGCTACACAACTAAATGGTGATGGAGAAAGCATTCTGACATTATGGGTGAGAAATTTATTAATTTATTAGATAGATTTCCAATGAAACAGCTAGATGAAGGCGAGGTTTAGAGACAAAGGTGTGTACATTTTAATAGGGAAAGTAAAAGTTTCTGGCGTAAATCTAGCCATTACCTTACAAATATCATTGTGGGAAAGGGGTGTAGCTATCCCAAGATAAACAAGCAGAGGGAATTGCACTGGAAATACTTACATAAATTTCATATCCTCCGATACTCGAATCCCATGCTTGTGTGTCCCATTAGCTAATCTCAACCAGAAGCCAGGGAACAAATGAATCCACTGAAACAGTCTAAATGGGTCAGCCTCCTAGGGTATGGGGCATGGTGAAGAAGTATAAAGTATAGAAATGGGAGATGAAAATGGAATATGTCCCACGTACTAACATACCAGATCCCTTGTGGATTTGGGGTTGTTTTATTTTCTTACATAATTGTGTTTATGTCCTTTGATTTTCACCTTGGATTTAATACCAAATGCAGCACAACTATGTTTCTAACTACCCTGTTTCCCGAAAATAAGACCTAGCCGGACAATCAGCTCTACTGCATCTTTTGGGGCAAAAATTAATATAAGACCTGGTCTTGTATAATATTATGTTAGATAAGACCTGGTCTTATAGAAAAATAAGATCGGGTCTTATATTAATTTTTGCCCCAAAAGACACATTAGAGCTGATTGTCCAGCTAGGTCTTATTTTCAGGAAAACACGGTATGTTTCTACATGCCAGTTTCTAAACTTAAAGATATAGGTTTTCATAGAATAGAACCTGATAGAATTCTAAGGAAAGACCAATGCAATGTAGAAAAGGAAAACATGAAGACTTAGCTTTATCCCTCCTCCTAGTACAGAGGGTAGGAACCTATCTTACACAGAAGATTGCTCAATAAAGAGAAGAGTTTGATGTTCTTGCCATTAATTTGGGAAGGAGGTGAGATAATGGTTAACATTTAGCACATTCTGAACCATTGTATCAAAACTGGAATGAGTGGGATGAAAACAGCATCTGTTACTCCTGATTTGCCCTCCCCCAGAGGCTGGGCAGCATTTGAACTTGTGATTAAGAGGCAACACGTTTATCACACATGATAAATCCCCCAAACTTTCTGTTAGTCTTTAGGAAAGTTCCCAGCAAAAATAACAGAAAGAACCATGAGTGATCTGTATGCACATTTTGTAAAATGTAGGCACTCATGTCTAGGAATCGGTTGGAAGTCAGGGAAATAACAAGATATGTAAGTCTTCAGCCCATATATGAATCCAGGGGAAAAATAATAAATTTCTATTTTAAAATATTAACTTTTGCAACACATTGAAATAGAGCATACTTTTGCGTGTAACTGAAGACTCTGGGAGGCCAAGATGATAGGAAAGATAGAATTCAACTAGCTCATATGCAAACCACTATAGACTTTGGCTTAGGCACACTCTCTTTCCCATGGAGTCTTAATTTGTGCAAAATTGGAAAATAAGCCAGTCTTGCCCTTGACATCTTTTCTGGTGACTTTCATCCGTTTTCTCCACTTTACAGTACTCTTTACCTAAAATATTCATTATCTTTTTTATTCCCACCCTCCTTACTTGAGTGTTACTTCACTCAGGACTAACATGGCTTAAATATGGCTGTGAGCCAAATCAATCCCTCTTCCTCATGGTCCATTAATTTATATTCTGCAAATCATTAACGAGGGCTCAATTGTCTCTTTGGATATTTACAATGGACAAAGATCTTCTAAAGTCTAAAATCATAAGGAATATTTCTCTAAAGATCTCATTCTAAATAGCCAGGAAGCAATTTACAGTTAGAGGGACCTATATTATGTACACATCGGATTATGCCTTTTCATCATACTACTTTTGATACTTCTTTTGTAAATCCTGCCTTAAATCATGGGGTCAATCAATAAAGGTATTGAATATTCTTGACTTCTGAGATTTTATTTTTTATACTGAAATTTTGCCATCAAAGTTTCGTATGTGTTAGATACTTATACATCTTTACCTATTAACTAAAATTTCTTCTCAAAGATAATGTGAGGTAGTTCTGTCCCTTTAGCAGCTGTGCAGAATTAAGCTGATACCGTAGAGACATTAGTCTCTCCAAACTGTTCAGAATCTGCACAGAAAAACAAACAAACAAAATAAGCATCAAATTTAAGCCATAGGTTGAAAGCCAATGAAAATGAATCCTCTCTACCACAATCTTCTCACACTGCTGAAAAGTAGGAAATCAAGAATGAAATGTGAGGGGGAAACTTTTAAAAGTCAAAATGCTCAGACAATTTTGCCATTCTAGCCCACCCAGATAGCCACTAGCAACCCTATGCATTTTTTTGGTGTTTATCAATTTGTTATTTATTCGGTCATTTATTAATTTAAAAATTATATATTGAACTCTGCTAGATATTTGGATATACAGAGGCAATAGACAAAGTTTCCAGAAGGAACTTACTGTAGTTTAGACTCATGATTCCAGACCTGAGTTCAAATACAAACTCTATCACTTAAGATTTATGAGCATTTGAGCAAATAATGGCTTCTCTGAGATGGATATCTTATAGCTCTATGGAAAATCACATTAGGTAATCTATATAAGCCAGTGATATCTGGCATATATTGGGCTTTGTGAATACAAATTATAGTCTAGTGGTAAAGAGTAAAGAATCTGGAGTCAGATTGCCTGGGTCTGAATCTACCCCCTACACCTTGACCTTTAACAAGATAATTATCCTCTCACAAAAATTAGCTCAAAAAATGGATTACAGACTTAAATATAAGACTAGAACTTCAAAACTCCTAGAAGAAAACATAGGGAAAGAGCTCTTTGACATTGTATTGGCAATGGTTTTTTAGATATGACATCAAAAGCACATGCAACACAAGCAAAAATCAACAAGTGAAACTACATCAAACTAAAAAGCTTCTGCACAGCAAAAGAATCAACAAAATGAAAACGCAACCTATAGAATGGGAGAAAATATTTTTTGCACACCTTATTTTTTACAAGGGGTTAATATCCAAAATGTATAAGAAACTCATACAACTCAATATCAAAAGAAAAGAAAACAAATTTAAAAAATGGGCAAAGAACCTGAATAGACATTTTTCCAACTAACACATACGAATAGCCAACATGTATATGAAAAGGGGCTCAACATTACTAATCATCAAAGAAATGCAAATCAAAATCACAATGAGATATCACCTCACACCTGTTTGAATGGCTATTATCAAAAAGATAAGAGATAACAAGAATTGGCTAGGTTGTGGAGAAAAATGTACCCTTGTGCACAATTGGTGGCAATATGAATCAGTACCACTGATTTACGGTTAATAGAATGGAGGTTCCTCAAAACATTAAAAATGGAACTACGTATAATCCAGCAATACCTCTTCTGGGTATATATCTGAAAGAAATGAAATTACTATCTTGAAGAGATATCTGCACACCAATGTTTATTGTAGCATTATTCACAAGAGCCAAGACATGGAAATAACCTGTCAATCAACAGATGAATGAATCCGGAAAATGTTTCTTTATATACACAATGGATTATTATTCAGCCATAAAAAGGAAGGCAATCCTGCCATTTACAACAACATGGATGAAACATGAAGGTATTATCTACGTGAAATAAGACAGAGAAAGACAAATATTGTATATCTCACTTACACGTGGAATCTGAAAAAGCCAAACTCAGAAACAAAAGGTAGATTGGTGGTTGCCAGGGGATGGGGAGATGGGGAAAATGGGAGATATTGGTCAAAGGGAACAAACTTCCAGTTATAAGATGAATAAATTCTGGCAATCTATTGTACAGCATGGGGACTATAGTTAGCAATACTGTATTGTATACTTGAAAGTTGCTAAGGAAGTAGATCTTAATTGCGTTCACCACCTACACAAAAAGGTAACTTATATGAGGTGATAAATGCATTAACTTACCTTATTATGGTAATTATTATACAATATACGTGTATACATATATAAAATAATTATGCTGAATTTTAAAACTTACACAATGTTATATATAAATTATAGCTCAATAAAGCTGGGGGGAGAATACATTTATCCTCTTTGTGTTTCAATTTCCTGTTCTGTAAAATGAGGATTGTACCAGTTTACCAGGAAGTTATGAGCATTAAATGAGATAATATATGCAAAGAATTTAAAACAGTTCTTTGCCCATAATTAATTCTACCTACTGTTTTTCCCCGAAAATAAGACCTAATCAGAAAATAAGCCCTAGCATGATTTTTCAGTATGACATCCCCTGAACATAAGCCCTAATGCGTTTTTTGGAGCAAAGCTTAATACAAAATCTGGTCGTATTTTCGGGGAAACATGGTACATGTTTCTGTCATTTTTATAAATGAGAACAATTATCACTTTCATTATTGTTGATGAATGTGATGTTGACACAAATGACCAAAATACAACACCGAAAATTGTGAGCTCTATTAGCTATTTAAAGATAAGTTACTATAGGATTTTGTAAAAAGTAAAATATTTTAGGCAAAGAGATGAAGCAAAGTTTCAAGGAAGTAGGATATTTTGAGAAAGGTCAAGTTGAGAGGTAAAGAGAAGACCTATGGACAGATGGAAGAATGTGAGCAAAATTATTCATAAAAATATGCATATGTGGGTAGTTCCACTATTGGTATATGGGGAAACACAGTGAGTGTATAGTGTTACGCTATACATGATACACTATATAAATATTGGTTAGGGCAGATCATGAAAGAACTTGAACAGTGAGCCATACACTATAAACATTATTAAGTCAGCAACAGGGAATCTGTCTGGGCCTGTGGGAAGATTTACCTTGTAGAATAGATTGTAGAGGGAAGAACGGGAAGTAGAAACATCAGCTAGGAGATTTCTGCATAACACAAGCTAAATGTACAGGAGAACTTCACTGGATTGAAAGGAATGAAAAATAAAATGAACATATATGTCAAAATATATTCCTTAACAAAATGGTTCAAGTAAGTGTTGGATTAAATTTTTTAATGATACTGCACAATCAAAAATGTCTTTCCATTCTTTTCTTCCTTTCTCCATTACTACTTTCCTTTTTCATGTAAGACATACAGCCTTTACTTGAGGTGTTTACAAACTCAAATGCCTATATGAAATAGGCAGCAGATAACCTAGAAAAATAATGAGTGTTTGCCAGAACGAGGCTGTGGAGAACTTGGGGTTTCATGACCTGTCTTAATTGTACGGTAGCCATCGGCCCTCAGAAATTATTGCCATGTAGATGTGTGGCCCAGAACTGACAGCTATTCTGAATTTTCCAGGAGTAATAGAAAACCAGGATCTGTAAAATGTGAAAACTACCATTTTTGACTGTTGGCTACTATTTTGAAATTTTAAAAATCCCTCTCTAGGCCAAACAAAACATGTTTTTAAGCCAAGTGTGGCATGTGGGTCACCAGTTTGTAAAATCTGTCTAACTCTGTATTCTGGCAAGGTAATGGAGCATTCTGGTTAGTCAACATTCTGACTGAGTTGTCACATATGTTATATAAGACTTCCCAACCTTCCAAAAAAAGGAATACATTAGATACGTTTGACACGAAAGTTCTATTTAACTTTATCAAACTTTTCCCACTTAATTCAAACACATATTCTCTCAACAAATATTTATTTTTCAGCTATGTTTCATATACAATGATAGTTATTTGGGGATATGGAACTGTAAATTAGATAGACCTGTTCTCAAGTAATTCACAATTTGGTAAGGGTATAAATAAAAGACATAGATAGTGACAACACAAACAGTTTGACAACTTGGAATCATTTTGTATTTCAAGAGCATCAATGATCATCATATAGAAAATGTGGAGAATCAAAGTTGACCTCATTTTCCAACTAAGAGATATTCTAGAAGCTCTATTCTAGAACATTGACTCTAAATACTTGACAATTTCTCAGAAACACTCTGTCAGATTTTCAAGCAAGATTCTGTAACTTCTGTCTTTTCTTAAAATGCTTTTTCTTAAGCCATTTCTTTAAAATTTTATGGAACAGGATCTGCTTTCCAAAGACTAAGAAAAAACTTCATTCTAAGATTGCTGGGCTTGTAAATTAGGTTCCACAGGTAGGAAGTAGGAAGCAAGAAGAGGAATGTCTCTGGATGGTTTACATGGAATACTCTATTCCCATTCAATTTGCAAAAACTTCTCTCCTAAAATAGTTCTTCCTTGCTACCCTGAAGAACAAGGTCCATTCTGATCAATATTGTTCAACAATGAGAAAATATTTAAGAAATAACTATATACATGAGCACAGAATTATTCCTCCTCTCTTCCATAACATTCTATATCCTTGGCTACAACCCATTTGTTTTTGTTTGTTTGTTTTTGTTTTTGTTTTATTTTGTCTGGATCAAATGAGTGTTTTCATTTTTATTTATTTTTAATATTGTATTTATTTACTTTTTAATTTTAGTTGACATAAAATATTGTATTAGTTTCAGGTATACAACAGTGATTTGACATTTATATATCTTACAAAGTGATTGCCATGGTAAGTCTAGTCATCATCTGTCACAGTACAAAATTGTTATCATACTGTTGACTATATTCCCTATGCTGCACATTACATCACTGCAACGTATTTTGTAATTGGAATTTTGTACCTCTTAATTCTCTGCTCCTTTTTTGCCCACCGCACCCTCGCCAGCAACCATCACTATGTTCTCTGTATTTATGAGTCTGTTTCTGTTTTGTTTGCTTGTTTGTTTTGTTTTTTAGATTCCACATATAAAATGAAATCATATGGTATGTGTCTTTCTCTGCCTGACTTATTTCAAGTAGCATAATAGCTCCTAGGTTCCATCCATGTTTTTGCAAATGGCAAGATTTCATTCTTTTTTTTTTCTTTTTCATGGCTGAGTAATATTTCATTGGGTATATAGATGAATATTATATCTTCTTTATCTATCAGTAGTCACCTAGGTTACTTCCATATCCTGACTATTGTGAATAATCCTGCAATGAACACAGGGGTACATATTACTTTTCAAATTAGTATTTTCATTTCCTTTCGATAAATATGCAGAAGTGCAATTGCTGGGTCATATAATAATTCTATTTTTAAATTTTTGAGGCGTCACCATTCCGTTTTCCATGGTGGCTGCTCCAGTTTATAATCCCACCAACGGTGCACGAGGGTTCCCTTTTCTCCACATCCTCACAAACACTTGTGCTTTGTTGTCTTTTTGATAAAAGCCATTCTGACAGGTGTGAAGTGATATCTCATTGTGTGAAAACTAGTGTTTTTACATTTATTTCTTCCTTGGGTATTACCTGTAGACCAAGGAGAGCACACACATTTTCATATGCAATTTTGGACAAATATTTAGGGTAAAAAGCTATAATTCTTTCACTCTTAATGCAAAAATCAATGAACCTCAACCAACTTCCCCAGCTCTCATCATTTGTAGTCATTAAAAGAATGTACTAAAAGTTAAAACTCTAGAAATAAATTGTTATCTCATGTTTATAGTTGATATATCCGAAGATATGAGCAGATCTATTATAAAGCATTCCACAGATCAAGAAAATAAGAACTAAAAGTATAAAGTCCTTGGCTCCATTGCATATGAAATAACTATTTTTTCTTTAGTGGTGTACATATAACAACACCATGTATTCCAACTTGTATAGTGAACATGAATTGAATGATGCAAGATGGATACTTCACTATTGTCATCCCTAGCTAATAACAACATAGAGAAGAATCCTACTGTTAAAGCCTCTCTGGATATATTTGTTTGCCTTTGGCATAAATTAGGGAAGCATACAAGTAGAAATACACACACACACACACACTAAACTTTGTGCCTTGGGAGGAACAGAATTTATTATTACTTTGTCACTGCAGGCAACAGGGTGTGAAGCCAGTAAGAAATCAAGCCAGTTCTTGACGTCAGTTATTCCTAATTTGGAGCAATTGAGTGCATCTTTGACTTATGTGCAAGGGCTGATCATTGATTAAGCTGCAGGGGTGTTTCCTATAGTGTTCCTTCGGCCTTATTACTGTGAATAGCAATGCTTTGCCGGTTGCTTTTTGTTTTGTTTTCTGTTTTGTTATTTTCTTTCTTCAAAAGATTCTGAATTAAAAACTCCCGGAAGTTGGTTACAACCAAATATATTAATTTCCAGAGTATTAGACACACAATTTCCATTGATTTTGACCTTCAGCTTTTGGAAAGCAAATGTAACATTTTGGAGGTTTCATAGATACAAAGGAATGTTTTAATCTCATGTTTTCAAATTGGAATAAACGGCACGAAAAGCAATCATTTTGACAAAAAAAAAAAAAAAAACCTCTTCAGTTATTACACATTCATAATTTGACTTTTCAATTTAAATGAAATATTGCTTAAAAGAAAACAACTGGTGCAAATCTCTTTTCAAGGTATAGGGAAGTTAAAGGGCATTTTAATATTTGATAAAATTAACAGCCATTATGCAACCTAAGGAAATGGCCAACATCTTGAGGTTGCCATGAAGAAAAATGGAAGGAATCTGGGTCTCCAATGACTGTATAGAGCTGCTAAATTACCCAACTGTGTTACTACAGCCCTTAATTATGTTATTTGAGACTCCCATGTCCTAAAGATCTCATTTTCTACTTCTAGAATGTATCAAGATAGTTTCCTAAATTCATACAGGTTCTTCCCTAAGACATGTTTGGAAATCATTTGTTAAGATAAAACTAAAAATAGTCATCCCCTCTACTGTGAAAATTTACTAAACTTTTACTTTGTGCTAGGTATTACGCTAAATATTTTACACAAATAATCATATATATAGTCCTGGATTTATGCACTATAATTATTCCCACTTGAAAGTGTGGAATTGTATTCCCCTTTGAAAGGAGACTTTACATTCAGTGAATTTTAAAGAAGTTGCCCATGTTCAAACAATGTCTCTGACTCAGCATTTAATTACTACTTTATGGAAAAAATCATCTCTCTTAGATTAGTGGATTTTAATGTTGAAAATACACGGGACTATATCCACTGCAAATCTCTTCATCTGGATGTAGAGCTTTCACTTCCCATAAATTACCATCTTCCCAAGAATTATGTCTGTATTTTGGATGCAAGCTAAGATTTCTCTGTTCTTTTTGTTTTGTTTTGTTTGTTTTTCCAGTTTTAAATTAAAATGGCTTGAACCCCCTAGTTTACCTCCTCTGAGAATCTAGTGACTCTCCAAGATTTTCAATGATATTGTCTCTCAGTTACTGATTCTTCTGGATTCTCTCACTTCCATAAGTTATCTCTTATTTCTTTTAGATTAATGTCAACTCAGATGCAGAAATTGGCCCCATTGTGATATTTGTGCAAATCTCTGACAAAAGGCATGTGGTACATACAATATTTTGCTAAAATTCTGGAATGATCGAAAAGGTTTTCCTTAAGCAATGAAGAGAACATATAATTAAATATTAGATTATTTTTAATAAAAGTCTATCTATCAATATACCACCAAAAATTTCTTGTGGACCATGTTGCTTTGCAGGATTATCTACCTGTCTTATTGGTTCCCACCGTCTCCTATCCCTTCTCCTCATTCACCTTCTTCTTTCTAAATTTTATGTGCATTTATTATACAGAGTACTTGAAATATACTATTCAAACTATTTTTAATATTATGCTTCTTTAACCTTAGTTCTACATCCAAACTCACTTAGCCAGTCACTCTTCCTACCAAAGATATTTCCTTCCCCAGAATGTACTCTTGTGCCAATTGATAACATAATTAGTTTTTTAAAAATCTGCAATACATGCCTAAAAATTTCTTCCTAATGTTTTTGTGAAGGGTGGTGTGTGGAATTGAAAAAGAGAAATATTTGCGTCTCCACTTTGGGCAAATAGCTAAACCAACACAGACAGGTAATAACATGTTAAGATGTGTAACATAACCTGAAAATAAATCCACCTGCATTAATTTCTTAGTTTTTGTATACCTAGATACTACCGCTATTGTCTTTTTTAACTTCTCAGAGACCGGCTCCACTATCAGTTGGAATATAAACATTTTTGATTTATTTAAAGATAACAATGAAATATGTTGCCTACTTATTATTGAATAAAAAGTATAATGTTTTATTAAGTATCTGCTCGATCATAAGTACAAAGCAAAACTATTTACATTCTTTTTTTATTCTTTATAATATGACTGAAAGATAAGAACTATTGCCACCAGAAGACTGATAAGGAAACTAAATTTTGGGTTAAGAAAGTAGCTTGTCAAAAAGCAGAGAACCATATGATTTCAGTGATATGTGGTATATAAACCAAAAACAACAAAAGAACAAGACAGACAAATGAGAAACAAAAACTCATAGACACAGACAATAGTTTAGTGGTTACCAGAGGGTAAGGGGGATGGGGGGTAGAGATGAGGGTAAAGGGGATCCAATATATGGTGATGGAAGGAGAACTGACTCTGGGTGGTGAACACACAATGGGATTTATAGATGATGTAATACAGAATTGTGCACCTGAAATCTATGTAACTTTACTAACCCCAATAAACTTAATTTAAAAAAAAGTAGCTTGTCACACAGCTATTAAGTGATAAAGTAAAATTTCCAACCAAATCTGTTTGATTCTAAACTCATGTAATTCCATTTGGTGATTGCCAGCACAGCCATTCTTATTCCATCTCATTTCTAATATGTTTCAATAAGAGGGAAGAGGTGGGAAGTAAAGACACCTTGCTGAGTCTCTGTTCTTTAACATGAATAGAGTGGGTTAATAAAATTATTTCCAAGATTGAGGAAAGATGGGAAAACTGCTTTACATCTTACAAGGTTAAAGGAAAACAGAAAAAGAATGAATGAAGGGGGAGGGAGAGTGACAGATGACGGGACAGACTGTGTACCTTCTCCCCAGCCTCAGACTAGAAAAGAAGGGGTGAAAAGGGAGAACAAGAGAGAAAAAGGGAGAGAACCAAACTTGACCTATTTCTGCATGAGCATTTTAGGTCTCCTCTGGCACAGTCGATTCCTATCCCCCACTGAAAGCACATCGCAAATGTTCTAGCATCTGCTTTATACCTCTCCTGTTGGCCAGAGTAGGATAACTGGTTCCTTTCAGACAGTCTTCAGATTTCTCACGGTTCAGTATTTCAGTGTTTGGTTGCAAGTGTCTAAAACACATCTCATGCTTTCCTCTGTCTCTGAATAAACTGGGCTTGTTAACATGCTCAGGAAATAAATGGAAACATATAAAAGCTTCCCCCCATATTTTCCCTTCCTCATTTGTGAGGCATGTTGAATTCTGCAATATACTCTTGTGGGGTACTGCTGCTTTATATATGGCATTACTTACTTACCTACTTACTTTGCCCTTGGTTTTCTTAATTCCATGTTTGTTTTTACGAGTCTCAAGAAGAAAAACAAATCACCATCATTTTGGTGTTATAAAGTGAATAAGAGTCTAAGAGAAAAACAATTTTACACAAAACTGAAAATAGTCAGCTGGGTCAATGGGATGCGAAAACATCTGGCTGCAATATGACAAGTTTAGTACATTGATGGCACTGTCATAACTATGCTGCATCTTTGTCTTTGGATTTGTTTTGTACTCTCTCTGGATTCACCAAATCTCTGAGTTGGTCAAATTGGTGCAGTATAAATCCAGCTATCGATTGATTTTCATCTTGTAGAGTACTTGAAATACGTAGAATTACTAGAACATGCTTTAAATAACATCTAGAGGTGAGGAGGAAAAAAGAATTGAAAGTTGGTGAACACTTGTTGAAAATTACACTATGATGTAGATGTTATAAATACAATTTACACATGAAAAGTTAAGCGAACGTAAATTCAGTCTACAGTCAGTTAGTTAAATGCACAATTGGATTTCAAATGTCATCTGTGGAACTTCAAAACCTATGCTTGTTTCACTATGCTAACACAATGCTATAAAATCGTGTTCCTGATCTTACACAGAACTAAATTTAAAAATTTATTTTCAACTATTTAATAAGGATCATTCAATACATAGTAGGTGAGCAAAGAGTGCGTACTCCTCAATAGATGAAACAAAAATTACTAATGACAATATTTCAATGCACCACGTATTTCAGCATAATTTAAAATGTTCTATTCAGATCTGAAAACCTTAAATTAATAATGTGAGACCTGAGGAAACAGCATTTCTAAAAGAGAGGGATGGAACTAATGTTGACGCGGCTCCTGATATGTGGGAGATGGTGTGATTTATCCAACTCTCCTTCAAGTGTCAGGAACATGAGAAGTGCTAAGCATTCTATGGTATGATATGATACATTATATGATATGACACATTATTAACCTCATTTTACTGTGAGAAAAGTGAGGTTGGACAATAGTGAAGCTTGAGTTCAAACCTAGGTCCTTTGTCCTTGTACTAGAAGATACATACATAGTCAGTAGCTCTTCCAAGCAAGTCTATTCAGAGTAGCTCCATGGTTGCTTTCTACAGGAAACCAGCAGAAAAGTTTCATCACTAAAGATTCATTACTCAGGATTTTCCTTCATTCACTTAATTAAGCCATTCCTCAGCTACTGTTAGTGTTTGGCCAGGCTTTCACAGTCTCTCAGCCTCATTGTGGTTATGGACGGGTCAACCAGCACAATAATTTTCATCCGACAAGCTCCAGTGGAATTTGTTTCCCCGGATCATTAAACACATTGGCATTTACTATTACAACCATTTTCTGCCTTGTTGGTTTCCATCTACTTCATTCACAAATTAATAAGGACGTAACGAGAGCTCAGTGAGTGCCTCTTTGCACACTACCACCAGCCTTCTTGGTGGCAGACCGTGAAGCTTTGATGTCAAGAGAGAAAGCTGGGAAATAAGCGGAACTTGGACTGAAATCAAGATTCGTTCATCTTTTTGGACTTGGAAACTATGTCAATAGAAATGAATCACAGATTTTGTCAAATGAAATTTGCTTTAGACATGTCCTATCCAGAGCCCCTAACCTGAGGTTCTCAACCTCGGCCCTATTGACATTTGGAGCTGGATAATTATGGGGGCCACCCTGTTCTTTGTAGGCTTTTTAGCAGCACCCTTGTACTCTGTCCACTAGATGTCAGTAGCATTCCCCCATGCTCTCCCCACCCCTGTAGTGACAATTGTCAAAAATGTCTTCAGACATTGCTGAATGTCTCTTTGGGGGAACAAAATATCCTTATTGAGAACGACTGGTCTTTCTTCATCAAGACTTACCTCTCTATGCTATTCTCCTGGACTTATGAAACTAACACAAGTCTTAAAGATCGCACTCATTTCACTGATAAAAGAACTAAAGGCTCAGAAGAGGAAGTGAGTTGCTTAAGTGGGCAATATTTGATGAACATATACTGTGTGCCAGTATCTTTCACATTTACTAAGGGGATACTCGTGGGAGAATCCGCCTTATTCTTCATTTATAAATGAAGCACTGAGGAGTAAAACTTGCCCCAAAATTCACAACTTCCAAGTTGCCTTGAGAAGACTCATGTCTTAACAACTCAAGTTTTAATACAATACAGATATCCCTCAACATTTTTTTTAAATCACTATAAAGACTTGCAAAAGTTTTTTATTGATTATTTACTATCTGAAATGAAAATCAACTCTAATGAATTCACATGGTCACAGTAGAAAAAAATATCTCAGTTGCCCTCAAGTTCATGCAGGAGGATATTGAGTCCTCTGCAGTTATAACCCAGTTGTTGTTTGCCATTGGGTATGATCTCCTGCTCTGTTGCTGAACATGTTTGCATTATTGCTATCATCTTACACACCTTTTTTCTTAAGATTCAACTCTTCATGGGTCTTAACTCTTCAAGAGTTTCCTTCGGTCAGGTCTGGAGACACTATCAACCAGTTCCAATTTATATAATAGCTTAAGATCTTTAATGTTATCTCATTGTTTGTTTACTTAAACATCCCTTAATTGCTTAAACATCCTTGAAGTGTAGGGAGAAGAAACCTAATGCATATCTGGTACCCTACAGTATTATAACTTACTGCACAGATATATGAGTTTCTTAAGTGTTAAATACTTTGATAATTGGCCTTTTAAATGCTGTATTTTATGCTTAATTCCTGCTTAAGAGTGTTTTAGTACTATTTGGGGGAATTTGGTGTTTGGGGATGGATTAGGAACACCATTATTTCCCCATTTGTAATATCTGAAAATTCAATAGCCAAGACATTTACAGGAACTCATTGAAAATGGTAAAACAGGATCCCGCTGATCTTTTTCTAAAAGCATCCATGATCCTCATACTTCTCAGAGTCTCAACAACCACCCTCCCCTGAAAATTTGCTCACCTTAACCTATACTCTGACTTCAAAGTTAACACCAATGAAAATGTCTGTGGAAGTTTTAAATCATGGATCTAAATTCTTTGATTGTCCTCCTATCAAGAATGAAGTCTGGGTCCTATCCTCTTAAATCTGGGGGGGCTTGTGACTGTTTTGACTGATAGATTTGGCAGAGTGATGACATATGACTTCTGAGGCTAAGTCACAGGCTATGCAGACTCTGCCTTTGTTTCTTGGAATGCCCATTTCTGGACATTCCCTCTTGGTATATTTCATTTGAGAACCCAGTGTCCATGTGGTGAGAAGCGTAAGCCTCATGGGGCTATGTGTAGTTGCACTGGTCAATAGATTACCCAGCTGAGGACAGCCTTGAGTAATGTTAGCACAGGGACATAAAGACATATGAGTGAAGAAACCAATTTAGACATGGATCTTCCAGCCCTAGATAGTTCATTGCATAGCTACGGAGCTCTAACAACTAAGTTTGCAAACTCATCCTCGAAAAAGTGCTACATACGTCATTGCTGAATATCACTACAGTCACCTTCAAAGCACTCCCCTTGGGAACCTATGTACCAACACCAGTACCTAGTTCACCCTGCAAAGCAATTTTGGAACTTTTTTCTGGAGTGGCCCTCAGAGCTGTCATCGTATTACCCTTGATGTCCTGAATGTCATCAAAATGTCTTCCTTTCAATATTTCCTGTATCTTTGGGTAAAGAAAGAAGTCATTGGAGGCCAGATCAGGTGAGTAGGCAGGATGTTCCAATACAGTTCTTTGTTGACTGGCTCAAAACTCCATCACAGACAGTGCTGCATGAGCTGGTGCATTGTCATGATGCAAGAGCCATGAATTGTTGGCGAAGAGTTCAGGTCATCTAACTTTTTAACGCAGCCTTTTCAGCACTTCCAAATAGTAAACTTGGTTAACTGTTTGTCTAGTTGGTACAAATTCATAATAAATAATCGCTCAAAGAATGTTAGCAACATGGTTGCAACAAGTTCGTGAACTTAATTGTCCAACCTCATATGTCAGTTACCCTCCGCATTTAGACTGTATAACTCATGTCCTTCACACTGTGGAGCAGAGACAAAACATCCCCACTCTACCTAATCTGGACTCTGGACCCCAGAGACTATGAATATAATAAAATGGTATCATTTTATGCCACTAAGTTTTTGCATGGTTTGTTATCAACAGTAGATAACTGGGACATTGCATATGTGCTGGCCCATTCCCTCTGGGTCCTGTTCTTTAACATGGAAACTATCTGGAATAATTAGAGAAGTCTCAATAGGTTTATCCTAGTCAAAATATGAGAAACCTTTTTCTAGAATATAGCTTCTTTGTTAAGCATTTCAGGCTGGTAATTAGAAAATAACTTGATCATAAGACAGTTCATGTCAACCCCTTTTCCAAAGTAGACCTAGTTATTCCCTATAGTAATTTCTAAGGCAGTAGGAGGAAACGGGAAGGTAAGTTCTAAGAGATATGAGTAAAAGACAAATGAGAATGTGAATAGAGACAAATGTTTTGAAATTAACAAAGAAACTGAAAAAACTTTGTCTTGCAAATCTTAACCTGAACTACTGAAACTGGCTTTTGCAATCAAGGTGCAGTTAGGTTTGAATTGTATTTTTCAAATTATGCTCTACAAAATAATACTTCCCACAAAGGAGGCATAAACGTTATATACATTTGTACATACTGTCATGGTTAAATGTTTGTCTAGATGTCACTGTAAAAGCGTTGTTTGATGTGATTAACACCTATAATCAGTTTATTGTAAGTAAAGACCACTCTCAATAACGTAGATAGGTCTCATTCAATATGTTGAAGGCCTTAAGAGCAAAAGCTAGTTTACGAATTAGAAGGAAATCAGCCTCGAGATTATAACAGAAATCCTGCCTAAGTTTCCTGCCTATCATCCTGCCCTGCAGATTTTGGACTTGTCATGTCCAACAACAGAGTGAGCTAATTCCTTCAAATCTTTCTCTCTCTCTCTCTCTCTCTCTCTCTCTCTCTCTCTACACACACATACACACACACACACACACACACACACACACACACACATTTTATTTCCTTGGATAACCCTGACTGATATTTGACACACACACAAATGTTGACGTGCGTATTTAAATACACATATCATACATATACATGTACATACGTATGTAAGCACTGAAATTAAATACATTTGAAAACCATTAGGATAAGCCAATATTTATAACATAGGAATGTCTCCAAAAGTTACTAGGAATGTCACCATATTTCATTGTATGTATACTGTTTCTCAAATTCATTTTACCATGGAACACCTTTGTTGCCAAGCATTCTGTGGCATTTGTGCTATATGTATGCCATTTTAAGACATTCTGGGTTAGCAACTTGAGGAAAGCAGAGGAAGTTTGGAGTCCCTACCATGGGAAACTGAATGAGGTAAATCAAATGCTTTTTGAAAGAACTGATGTCTCAGATATTTTATGGAGCCCAAATATCGTGCAGTTAGTTGGCCTACTTTATGACTTTCTTCATGGATAAAGTAGATAATGGAATTTATATACATCTCGATATTAGCAAAACGTGCAGTAGAAAATCAAGAGGGTATGTAAACGTAACTAATTTTTAAATTATATTTATAAAACAGTTAGACTATGGGAAAATATTCTGTCTACCCAAGCTATTTACCTAAGCCAGAAAGCTGGCAATCATTACCAAACTTCTCCTCCATTACCTTACCTCAGAAGAATGCAAAAGCAGATGAGTATACCTCTTAATTTCTCTTAAATCTGTATCCTTTCCTCAATCCATATTGCCTTTAATAGGTCCCATCATTTCTAAGCTATATGTATTTAATGGCCTCATATATTTGCCTTAGTTTAGTCATCAAAGGATTCTCCTTGCTGTAGCCAGAATGACATTTCTAGAACATAAATGATATCTTATTACTCTGAGGACTTAAAATCCATTATTTTCATAAGACCCAAATTCAGAAAGGCCATGGCTTATTAATAGCCAAAAGATGTCACCCCTCCTGATCTTCATTCAGCCTCCTCCCTCACCATATCCCACATTAGCCAAATCCAAATACACCAAGTAGAATAGTTTCCTAACTCAGGATAGGAAGTTTTCATGTCTTATGCATGATTTTCTCATTGCTTGGAATGCTAACCACTGAGCCGTTGAGATGCAAAGCCATGTCTAAAAAATATATTCACAGTTTTATAAGTTAATAGAAAAGAAATCTAGGAAATTGGAAAACTGTTTAGTCACTTCTTTTAAGGTACAGCGGACATAGAAATTTATTTTCAATTTACAAACATACATAAATATATGCAATACTTGTGGAGTACTTGGAATATTCAATAATTAGGGTCAAGTGCCAATAAGGGATGCCATATCTCTACTGTCTCCTTTATTGTTTTAATATTACATTTTAAAATGTATGTTAATATATTCTGAAGCTGGATAGCATAGTATACAATTAGTGTAATTGAAATAATTACATGTATACTTATAATGAAAACAGTGACAAATGTGTTATACTAATAATTATGTCTTAAAAAGTTAAACCTGCAAACCTTTTTGCTATCCAACTAGTTCTTTTTCAAAAACTAACATAATTATAATATGAATTCTTTATTTAGAAATGTAAAAACGCAGACACATTTAAAGGAGAAAAAAATTAAAATTTTTGTCCTTACTGTGTTACTGAAAAGTAGCCATTGCTAACATTTTAGTTTGGTTTATATCATTCTGCCACATTCTTTATTCAAATGTAATCTTTTGTATTAGCAAAATTGGATTAAATAGTAATATTATCTGATAAACTTCTTCTGGAGTAGGATATACTGTGTCGATCTTTCCATATCGTCATATATTTTTCATGGAATAATTTTCAAAGGCCTCATAATGTTGCATGATATGAAACTACTGTAATTTAAGTAATTAATTTCCTATGACTATTTTCTATTAAGTTTCTTTTCATTGTTTCATTATGATAATATTAAACTATAATAAAAGTCTTAAAGCCATGTTTTTGAATACCAAAAGGCCCCTTTAATATTGATTCCTAGGAGGAATCGCTGAGTCAAGGGGTATGTAAGTTCAAATATACTGATAATGTATGCCATGTTTGTCTTCAGAAATGCTGTAACAGTTTTCATTCCCATCAGCAAGGTACGAGACTGCCCATTTTCTGTATCATTGCCTGCCTTAGCTGTGTAACCATTTCTAAAATTATCGTTTGAGTTTTCTTTTCAACTTTTATTTGTAGCCAATTTCCCTAAGACCTTGTCTTTGCTATCCTGGTTTTCTTTTCTTTAAATAAAAGAAACATTTGATATGGAAACTATGACTAGTAAGAAATACAGCTCACTTCGCAATAAACCTAGAAGACACGAGCAATGCTAGGAAGAGGGGATCTTGCAAATTTTCTAGGAAAAAAATAACCAGAAAAAGATGCTAAAATTTAGCTAAGTGATTTTACAATGTTCATGACTGTTATTTTTAGCCAGTTAGATAGTATGGAGAAATCAGAGAATTGTGAGTATACATGTATATATATACATGACACACACACACACTCACACGTTATATATATATATAACTTCGGTTAGCACAAATTACCCGTGTTAGATCAGAATTAAGTACACAATCAGATACTAAATAAAATGCTGTGGTAAGACATTAGGATAGAAAAAGAAAATTCTACAGTATGTTCAGATTGGATTAATAGTCAAAAGGATGAAACACTTCAAAAAAAAGAAAAGGAATACATTGAATTATCTTATTGTAAAACATTAGTGACAGAAATAATCATACCTCTACATAGGTTTATAATCAGGACCTGTTAGCTCTGCAAGCTGACATTGCTATTCAGCTGATGTTGGGCCGAAAAAAACCCTCACCATCATGCACAGAGGGTGATGAAACACAAGACTGTTCATGTGTCTGTTTTCACACTTATCTCCCGCATTTTACACATTCTCACTATACCCATGTTAATCCTACTGAGCAGCCTTTACATTTACCTTTCGGTTTTCTCTAGGTCACTGCAAAAGAGCCCTTTTATCGGATGAATATAATTATGACATTCAAATCTTATCACTGTCTTCATTTTCCTCCCAAGAAAATATGATTGTTTCATTTCAACAAAGACTTGGGTGTGAAATGAAGAGCCGACTATGGAATTCTCTGTACTCAGAAAATAAATATTACATATAAGCTTTTCCTTCCCCTTGGGAGTTGCTCGGAGCTAGGCAGAACATCTCCCCTGCCCGATCAGCTCAGAGCAGTGCTTGTCAGCGAAGTAAAAGCAAGACATTTAATTATTTCAACAGGAGAGGTTAGCGGCAAAGGATAAAAAGGAAATATTATTAGCTGAGAAGGCTGTACTCCTCCCCCAGCAAAAGCTGGTCACCCTAATAAAAATATAAATAAATGAATCAGGTAAGAAGCACCAAAAGGCCTGAGAGGCCACTGTCACGTGACTGTCCATCATTTATTTAGAGAAGTCTAATATTTTCTAGTAAAATTAGTTATCAGGGTAAAAGGACTGCGGTTAGTGGGAAGAGAAACTGAGTCAAGACAAAGCCTTAGGTTCTTTCCACATTACGTCTTTTCTATGCGTGCTCTAATGCGAGTTCTCACGGTCCTTCCCCTGTGGGGGGCTGGGCTGAAAAGAGACAGAGCGAGCAGGCTTGCTCTAGATTCATACTAAAGAAACGTACCCCTGATTTCACATTAATTAGCAGGTGGTATTTTTCCTGACTAGATAGGAGTGTAACTAGTTTCCCTCCTTTCTTGTTTATTTTTTTAACCCTTTAGAGTACAGCAGTCAGCATCCTAGCAATTGCTAATTTGTTCATGCGCCTGTGTGTGCGCATGTATGCGTGTGCGTGTGTGTGATTTATCCGCATGTGAACGCTGACAATGACATCATACTTGATCATACTCTTTTCCGTGAGCTACATTCGCAGAGAAGACTAATTAAGCAGAAATCCGATTTTTATAATTTTTTTTTCTTCCTTTTACAATGCAGGGGTTGTTTAGAGTTTCTGTGCGATCACACATGGGTAGCTTTATTCCTCAGACGGTAATGCTGAAACCAGGCTGTCATTAATACTTGCACTCCCTTATTCTGAAACAGCATTTTAATTAAAGGGCCGTTGGTGGCAGTGGTGGGGTGGGGTGGGGGGGAGAGAGTGGATCTTAGCATGTTGAGGTATCCCGTAGCCACAAACATGTCGTGCTATTGAAGTTATATCTCTAACCCACTGCAGCTGGCAACCATCAGCATGCAAAGGAAGACAGACGGGGGGTGCGGGGGGAATGACATCTTTTACAAAGAGTGAAGGGATTGATTTTTACATCAGTCACTTGAATGAGTGATTCTCTCCAGAGGGTTTCAGGGAGCAGGCTCCTCTCTAAATGCTAGGAGTGTCTATGGATTTGAATAATGGATTAGGAAGTGCACAAACATCACGATTTTCGGATTTCTCCTGCTGAATCAGGACAGCTTGTCCAAAGCTTCAGAAAGAAAGCTATTCTTTACCTTGGAAACGCTACGACAGGGGGCCCAAATAATGACACCGCAATAGGGAGCAAGTCCCCAAAGACCAGTGTCATATGAGGCTGAGCTAGAATGATCAGAGGCAGTTAGCTATAGGTGGGTGGGTCTCGGAGCACTTTTCTGCTTGTCATTTTCTTTCCTTTAGAGCGGGTGTGTGTGGGGGCAAGGGACTATAAATTCAGAATGCTTTAGGGAGAGTAGGTTGTGGGGGGTGGGGGCGGGATCCTAATTATTTTCTGACTGGAGGCTTTGATGGTACTGTCCTTAGAGTTCCCCATGCTGCCAGCCTATTACTCATTCCCATAGTGAATATTACTCAGGAGAGGTCCCCACTTTATGTGACATCTGTCGTGAAGCCGAAGAATCAATTCTGAAAAAAAATAATAATTCTGTTCAGACTATAAGAATCGGAAATTGTGTTAAAATCCCCTCCTAGATCTTAGGAAAGGATTGCACATTAAAAACTGGTTACAAGAGCTAATGTAAACAATCCAGGCCTTCCACACTTTCTCCTGAGTGGGGGTGGGGATAGGGAATGTTTTACCTTGAGAGATGATGGGAACCGCTGTGGGGTAGGGTAAGCTGGTTGACAGCAAGAGGGTAAGACACTGAGTGGGAGGGAAAGCATTATCAAGGCATTTTTCTGCTCAATGAACAGCACCAAACAATTGTGAGGATGGAAGCAGACATCTCCCATCTCCCTCAAAACAAAAAAACTGAGTGAGCAGCCATATGCGAGGCTATGTAAACAGGACACTTCTTCTGATCCCAGGAGTTAACAAAGACAGTGCCAGGAAAATGAGTCACTCAGGCATCGCCAGGAAAGCCAAGGCTGAGGTTGGGGCTGAGTCATATGAGAAAACATTCCAAACTCACATCCCTGCCTCCTTGTCCAGCTCCCCCGGATGGTGCAGGTGAAATGGACTCAGCTGTGCCTCCAATGAACAAGGGCTATGTGGATAAATAAGACAGACAGAAAATTCAAGATTTTGAAAAGAATTTACTTAACGGTAATTTTCCCCACTGAATTAGCCAAGTGAGCCTCTCAGTCTTCCTTTTCTTTCTCTAGTGCTGGTGTCTAGATTGGGCAGAAACTGTATCCAAGACCACAGTTAGCACACTCTAAGGAATCCTCAGTAATTAATGCATGGAATTATCCACACGCCCACCTGGCCAAATCACCACTATTGGGTGACTAACAATCTGTGTACACAGAATACCTTTCCTCTGCCTCCTGAAGAAAGTCCTTAGGTCCCTAAAGAGCTCCCTTCAATCTCTGACCATGATGTTTAATGCTGGCTTAGTCAGCCAAAGTGTCTAAGACAAATAAGTCATTGGCTAAAACACAGTCATTGCCATCAAAGAACTAATAGTCTTTCTGGTAAAGATAAATTAAGTAAATATATAACTTTCAAGCATAACACTAAAATAAAAGAGTTTATAAGAGAGAATCAAGATGAGTATATAGACAAAAGTATAGGCATCTTAAGGATACATTTAAAAAATATATACGAGTATCCATATTGATCAAAGAGCACTAACCTCTAATTATAAGATGAATAGGTTTTGGGGATCTACTGTGCAGCATAGTGATTATAATTAATGTATACTTGAAAGTTGCTCAGAGAATAGAATTTATATGTCACCATAAAAAAAGTTAATTATATGACCTTATAGATGTATTAGATAACACTACAGTGGTAATCATAACATATAAGTGTATCGACTCAACATGTTATACACCTTCAACTTACTCAATGTTACATATGTCAATTATATCCCCCAAAAGGTGGAAAAATAAATAATAAAATATATATCTATTACACACACACACACATTTATAAGGGGTGTGTGTGTGTGTGTGTGTGTGTGTGTGTGTGTTTAGTCTGAGATGGATTTTAAAATAGAAATGGAATGATCTCAAAGCCCTTCAAAATGTGTAATATTGAGACAGGCTGAAAGGAAGAAGGAAGATACTACATTCACAATGGAACACAGGTGAGCCTGAAGTGCAAAGAGAATACTGTTTTTGACCCACAAGTAAGCACCACACGAACCATGTTAATATGTTTCTTTCATCTTTACAGCTCCTTGAAACCTTGGCATGAGATACTGTCTAGGAGGGCCAAGGTTACACATGAGTAGAGGAGTCAGGATTTGCAAGCAAATTATTTCCTGACTTCAAAGCCCATGCTGTCTACACTGCACATATTAAATTAAAGCAGATACATTGAGAAACTGGCAGCTTCTACTATTCCCATGTCTCAGAAACATGTAGTAAAGTCAAAGAAGTAAAAGACTTGCACATTATTAGAGAATTTCTATGTGTATAGGATAGAAATCTCTGCTTGACTTCAAAGTTTAGCAACAATTTTTCAAAGATGTGCTATTATTTGTTTTTTGTTTCCAAAATTGATACAGTCGATAGCAACCAGCTTGAATTCAATGAGAGTTGAACTGAAGCTAAACAATCACCTCTTTCTGGAAGCCTAATGATTTTCACTTTCATCTCTGCTTTATTACATTAGGAAAACCAAACTTCCTCTTTTATCACTAGCCTCAACCTTCTTTCTTCCTTGGTAATTTTTTTTTTTTTTAATTTAAGAGCAAAGCATGAATGAAGCATTTAAATAATTGTGGATACCATAGCCAAAGATGGTGATGCTGATCAAATTGTTTTGTGGGCCAGAAAAACAGCACCTGCATGTCACACTATTAAATATTCATTTGGGAGTTGACCTATGACAATCCCAATTCTGGGTGCATAAAGAAACCTCAAGTTGTTGAACAATGCACATGTGAAAAAGTAAGAGCTGTCAAGAGCCAGGTCTAGGCATGCCAGTGTTGGTTATTATAAAATAAGTCCCTGAGTTTTCAACAATGTGGAAATGAGAATATGTTCTTCTCTTTGAACATAGAATAATTTTTGTATTAATTCACTCATATATAAGATATTTATTGAGAATATAATTATTAAAAAAACAAAAAAAGCCTTTAAAGTGCTTCTCTAAATCAGTGCTTGAAAACATTTTTATGTTATGTTTGAAATATGACATATGACACATAAATTATCAGAATGATCATATTTTTGCATATTTGGCATGATATTTAATTTCCAATTTCTCGATGGTTTGTATGGGACTTATATTTCTCCTGGAGCAATAAAATTATAGGAGCAAGTTGCCTCGAGATAATTGAGCTAGAGATAAGTAGAATTCCTTACATTATATAAAAATGAATCTAAAGAAATGACATGCAGTTTTGTTGTGACTAAAACTAACTAGTATTCAGTAAGAAAAATGACCAAATTTATATGCTGGAATATTTTATGTATTTAATGTTCTGTAGAACTGTTATTAGTAAAAATGACCCACGTTTTAAATACTTAAGGTCAGGGATAGCTATCTTTTTATCTATCTATCTACCTCTTTATCAAATTTCCAGAGGGATATTAATGTAAATATGTGCATAAATATATGTATAAGTATGAAATTTAGTTCACCATCAAAAGATGCATGTTTTTTTTTCTCTAAATCAGATTTAATTGCCTCAAAGATTTCATCAGTGAAAAATAAGAATTTCAATTTGAGTATCTTTGGGACTCTCTATCCACCTACAGGGCTTTAAATGTAGAGGAGTCTGAAGTCTTAATCTACGGAAGTTGTCATTTTTTAAATTGTACCTATGGCCAATAAAGCTGTTGTCAACTGCCAGTCCTAGCCATCTGGCTCTTTAAAACTGCGGCTCTAAGCTGTCTCAGAGATGATCCTCATACAAACTCCCCTCCTGACCTGATGATGTCCCACAGCCATTCCCTTATCTGGAGTGCTGGGGCAGGCCAGCAGTCTCTGCCACCCCATCTTCTGTTTCCTACTCCCACCTAGGGAGGAGTTAACATTTACCCTCTGGAATGGGTGCCACCTCTCCATTCAAAGCACGTCCTTCTCTTTGTCCCCTTCATCTCCCCTTTATTTGGCCTTTAGAAACATATCATTTTGGTGAACTTCCTTTGTTATATATGGAATGTTCATACTGTATAATTTTTAAAGTTTACTTCTCACTAACCCTATTCTGAAAACTGTTTGAGGCAGTTTACTCCATTCGACAATGCCATGCAAATTATGTATATGCATTAGGTCAGCATGCATGTAAACATGCAATACTTAAGGGGTTGACCTCCAAAATCTATTTTTAACTATGTTAAACCAGGAAAATAAATTTGACTTCATTTTCATCAACAATCATAGTTTAGTGGACTGAGTTCTTTTCCAGCTCTCCTCTTTTCTTTTCCACCCTGGCCAAAGGGATCAGGAGCAGACCAAGCCTGCTTTTGAAACAACTGCTTTTACCATGGAATTGTCCAGATAATTTATTTAAAAATTAAACTGCTTGGTCAGGTATATACATATCTCTTTTTAAAGGTCATTTGATACTGGATACTAAGTATCAAAGACTCACAGTAGAGAAAGGAAATGTGGTTGTTAAAATAGCCTTGTACAGTCCCTATAAACAGAATTTTTTAACACGCAAACTGTACAGTGAGTACAGTGTCTAAAATCCACAAAGACTCTTTAAATAGAGTATTTCTGTAATGCAACATCTTGTGTTTTCATATTTCCCATCATATTCAAAAATATTCTTCGACATAAAGAAAACGTATGACATATTTGCATAGTAGGAATTAAAAGCTGAAAACACCAAAGACTATAAAGAAACTGGAATAATATTATTTCTGATTTCTGTATATTTTTAAAGTGAGTATGTATACTTATAAATCATTATATACAAAATTACTGTCAAATTTGTGATGTTTGTAAAAACAAAGTAGCAATGCTTTGTTTAAATGCTGGAGTCACAAGATTAAGTATGTTGATGTCAAAGTAATGAATATGTTTATTGATTAGTCTTCACAGAAAAGGAAAAACTAAGCAAAATAATATATGTAAAATAAATCTAGTAACCACTGAAAAATTAATTAAGGCCTTGTTTATACATCTATAGATAAGGAAACCTACTCACTTTTTGAAAAGATATCCTGCTTTCTTAAATAATCATTTATACTTATAGAAATTATTAGACATTTTAATTTTTATAAATAAGCTTACGTTTCATTCATGTTACACTTCCTTGAAGGAACAAGACAATGCTGGGGGAGAGGAGGAATGGTTTGTGGGCTGCTTCAGGCAGCATTTTCCTTATTCAGTCAATAAATATTTATTTTGTCAGTTACTAAGCATATACCTGAGAGTGAGACAGACACAATCTAAGCCCTCCTACAATCTAACCCAGCTCATTATTAAATTAATAATGATTATGTTTCAAAGTGTATGTAGACACAGTTCCTTGATTTTGAATTAACCGATTGTTCTTCTTAGAGGTGCATACTAGGAACACCTGAGTACACAAACATTTATTTCTAGCAGTAAATGTAGCTGTACATGAATGCGTTCACCACACATTACATGTGTCTTCTTGTCACTATGGTTCCATTATTCCAGGAAAGCTAGAAAGTCCTTCCAAGATAATAGGATAACTCAAAAAAGAAAATTCAACCACATTTGAAAAGGAATATTTTACAATTAATGATGGGCCTTATTTATGATCTACTCTTAAAGTTTGGTTCAAATGGTAATTCAATTCTTACACACTCTAACACTATTATTTCAAGTACTGCCAAATTGGAATATTTTTTGTTGTAGAATAGAACTGGAAGTTGTTACAATCAGTAGTTGCTGTGTAACAGACAAAACCAAACTTAACTGTATGAAACCAAAATCACTTTATTATGTTCATATATTCTGTGGGTTAGGAATTTGGAAAAGGCACAGCACAGATAGCTTATATCTGCTCAACAATTCTGAGGTCTCAGCTGAGAAGACTCAAAGACTTGAGGTGACTCAAAGGCTAGGAATGGAATCCCTTAAGAGCTCACCCACTCACAGGTATAGACAATGATGTCATCTACGGCTGGATCTCACTAGGGGCTGTCAGCCAGAATAGTTACATGTGGCTTTTCTATGTCATCTTTCTTCCTCTTCACGGCCTGCTGACTGGATTCTAGAGTGAGATTCTAGGCAGAAACTGTATCACCTTATGTAATTTAGTCACGTAGGGTCACTTTCACCATAGACAGGGGCCTACACAGATTTAAGGGGACCAGAGACCCCATATTTTAATAGGAGGAGTGTCAAATTACCATGTAAGAACATGGCAAATGACATAGCTTGTTGGGGCCATGTTGGAAAGCTCGATCTACCATATAGGCAACGAACGAAAAATAAAAGACCTGTATTTCTCATCACATGTTTTGTTTATGAGCATTATGTTGTGCTGTATTCTTTTTTCAGGACTGAAGGACTTTAATAATAATAAAAAGTAACGATAATAATAGATATATAACATATATTAATATAATTATGTATAATATAAACATAATATATATAATTAATACATGCATTATAATAAATAAAAATAAAATTAAAACAATAATATTATTTTTATATCATGGCTATGAGAGAATTTCTCTAAACATGAACTTTTTATAACTCACTAATACATCCTAAATCAATTTACTAGATAGAAACTTAAGGACTAGTATTTTTAAATAATTGGAAAGTCATGTGTTAGAATAAAATGGCAAAGGTGAGAATGCTGTACATCTAATAAGTATCGTTTCAGGAAATTTTCATTTTAATTGCGTGTGTGTGTGTGTTACTAGCTATGAATTAAATGTGTGCCTTCCCAATTTTCAGTCAAAAAGATGTGAAAGCCACTTCCCTAAACTATAGTAAGAGACTTTTAGATAAATATTACAAATTTTGAACAAGGAGAACTGAACAAGATGATTAATTACATAAGATTGTTGTTTATAAACTGGTTAAAATTAGGTTATTATCTGTCAGTGAAAATTATTTTACTTTTAAGATAGATCAGATCTCTCCATCTACAGAGACCACTAAAGGTGTCCATTGTGTGTTTGGGATGCCTTCAATTTAAGTAATAAAACCAAGTTTCCTACATATAAGTGATTGCTTCTCTCTTCACTCTGTATAAGGGAAGGAGGTGAGAGAAAGATAAAAGTAGTTCTTTGAAAGTGGCTAAAGATCGTAACAGAACAAGCTAAAATGGTGGAAAACATAGCTTTTATTTTATTTTTCTGAAATGGTATAGAACGTACGCTGCATGAGCATTTATAAATGGGGATCTTAGGGTGAATTTTGGCACCTTGGCCCATAAAAATAATTCCTGTCCAGAGCATGGAAGGTGAAGGGACATAAATGAATGCTACATATAGATGATAGTGGACTTTTCCACGTGAGAAAAAGTTTTAAAAATGTGGCCTGAGTGTCCTAGGTTGAAATTTGCTAGTTAAGTAGCTGTCCTACAATTGGGAGAAATGTCCAATAAACTGGAAGGCCTTGACTAAAAGATTAGAGAGTTGGTCTTTGCAAATACGAGATCAACTCTACTCTAGATCCTACTGAGATAATGATACCCATGAAAAGTAAAGATGATTATTCATACATGCCTCTACATGTTTATCAAATGTATGCTCACTGTCTTTTATATGCCAGGTACCATAACAGACCCAGGAAATGCCATAGGAAACAAAACAGGTAAATTCCTTGCTCTCATAAAGTTTGCATTGAAAAGTCCAATTGTAAAGAATGACGGTGAAAAGCAATTCTACGATGTTTCAAGTGTTTCTTTCTTATCTCTTGTGCACATACATTTTCCTAACCAACATATTTTGCATCAAAGCAGTCACCAAAAGTTACCATGAGCAACACTGCAGGTATGTCGTAGTGGGCTAAGAAGTCATATAAACACCGTTTTGCTTTTTTCCTTGTTAAGCAGTATGAAGTAGTTTAAGTGAAATCAATTAGTATCAGCAAAACAATTATTAATCTTCTTTGGTTATAAATCTCCATTATAAAACCACAAACATTAACATGTCCCTGGGGCTTATTTCCTTTACTAAGTAAAATCAGGTATCTTTTATTGTTATCATTTAAATGTTTTGTCCTTGTTTTGTTTCCTTTTCCCTTTGAAAGGGGAAGAGTGGGGAAATTATTAGGTGTAGCTTAGTCATGTTTAAACCAGTTATATAATTTGTATCAAGGGTGTTCTTTAATAGAATTTTGTTAAAGAAATTAACAGTAAGAATAAATTGCTTTTAGAGTTTGTGTACAAAATGGGAGGAATAACTTGCAACAAAAAAGTGTGTGTGTGTGTGTGTGTGTGTGTGTGTGTGTGTGTGTGTGTAGAGGGAGGGAGAGAGAAAGAAATATACTTATTCTTCCTGTGCTTTAGTTTTAAAACTGCTATTATTATTGTTGCCATTCTTTCTGAGGAAAAAACAAAGACTCTTAGTACCAATCCTTCAATATTATGACTGAAAGTCATGTTTAATTAACTGATATTTTGCCCTCACCGATCTCAAACACACCTATAGGAGGATTAATGAACAGGGTGATCACACTTCTAGTTTGCCTGGAAGAGCTGTGTTTTACACCAGTGTTCTCAGAGTAATTATTAATTGTGTTTCTTTTAACTCACAAAACTGTCCTCATTTGGGCAATGAATTCTGTGTTCACCTTACTAGTGAGGGATTGTGGAAGTTTCAAAAAAAACTTTAATGTAAACAATTCTATTTGATTTTAGCTCCTGTGTAAACTAAAAGAAATCACTAATGAGTCACAAAATAATAGACGATATCTGAATTTTAATCTTGAAAACTGTTTCCAAAATAGAAATTCTAGATTAATGCCACAACCTGTATAATAACTACTGATGCTTATTTTGGTGAAAGTCAGTAACAGTGAGGGGAAGAACCATTTGGGGCCAGACTTTTGGGACTTTCAATCCCAGGTGGATCAATTCTTTAATACAGTTCATATACCATGTCCCACTAAACAAAATAAGAGAAAACCCAAAGTGACATTGCTGAATTTGAAAACCTTCCCAGTAACAGGATGGGGCTGAATGATGAGATGGTGAAGAGCAAGGACGTGTGAATCCTTACTGTGATCCTGACTGGAAGTCAGGGGTTGGTAACCTTGGAAAATCACTTATTTCCTTTGGGGCTCAGTTTCATCATCTATTAACTGATGAGGGTGAACTCCATCCCGAGTTTTCAAACTTTGTTATTTGTGTGAGGGGTTGTGGGGGGAGGGGTGTCACTCAGAATATCCAGAAGTTCTTTCTTCTAACTATATCTCAGGAGAAACCCCAAAGAACGAAATAGATAAAAATGAACTATTGTACTCAGGTTAAAAGGGAAACATAAGGACCTGTAGTTCTGTCAGTTGGACTCTCTTTTATCTCCTTGTAACTTGTGAGAGCTCTGAGGTACACAGATGAAAAAAAATGCTAGAAAAGATAATTGCTAGGGGGCTTTATTCATCAAAAATTCATAGGCTCAGAGATTTCACTAAATGCTGTCACTAGAGATATTCCGCTGTGTTATTCAGGTGCTCATCAAAACCTCAGTCGTCACTCATCATTTCAAAACAGTGGTAGGAAATTAACAATTCTACAGGGATTAATAATACTGAGGCTGGAAGCTCTGTCTTACATAGTACCTCTTTTTTTTGCAACTCACAGCCACCGTGGATGGTTGACAGGGAAAACATGATTATTTCTGCTTTCCAGATAATGAAACTGAAACTCAAAGATATTAATTTAACATGCATGTGGTAAGACAGATAACTATGAAGAGATGAATGTAATTCATATTGCTTCTCTATCAAACATATCATGCTTTTACTTCAAGAGGATAAAAGAATGAACGTCATTTTTTTATTGATGTACCTTAAAGATGTGGAGTTAAATATCTTCTTGTTGAGAAACAGGGTGAATTTCCTAAACCACAAAATCAATGACAAAGAAGGAAAATCATGAGACTTTTGAATTTTTCTCTTGCAGACAACGTAACATGAGGAAGAAGGTGTAATTCATTGCTAGTCCAGTAGAGAGGTCATAGGAAGAAGCCATTAGTATAGAAGTCAGTATTAACATTATAGTACAAACAATAAAGTGGCAAGTAACAGTAGTGATGGCAGTGGTTACGCATTGTGTGGACCCCTTTAATGCTCTTGTTTCTATGGAAATATAGTTTACCAAAGGAAATACTATCATATACTCCTGTGATGGGAAGTGAATATGGGAGTAAATGGAGGCAGAATTAACAGTGAAATGGAAAGTGATGCATTGGAGGACAGAAAACCTAGGGATGTTTTCCCACAAAGTAGCCTTATAATTTGGGGAATATATCTGTCCATTTTTTTTAAGTCTCAATTTCCTTATCCCAAATAAGAGTGTTGAACTCAATAACTATTGGTTCCCTTTTAGCACAAATATTTTCTCATTTTAGAATCCCCTTTAAAAGTTGATATGACTATTGATCTTACTTAGGAGATCCAGGGTCAAAAGCCAAGCAGCTTCACCCATATGACAGAGCCATCTATTTGGGGGAAAAACAAAAAAAAAAAACATTTCCTTGCATGTAGTACCAGTTATCTCCATGTCGAGCTTGAGATGCATGTTCTGTCTGTCAGAAAATTGTGCCCACACTTCACTGCACGTATGCTTGTCAGGACTCTTTGTGGCAATTGACAGAAACACAGCTCAAACCAAAGTAATCAATAAAGGAAACCTATTGCCTTATATAATTAAAAATGACAAAGGTAGATAAGACTTGAGGTAGAAACTCCAGAGGTATCATAAGGACATAGTGTCCCTTTTTGACTCTGCTTCTCTCTGTATTTCATTTATTTTCAGGTTATGCAAGGTGCTAACATGGCTGCCAAAATCTTCAGACGTGAGTTATTCCAGATTCAGATTCCTAAAAATCTCTCTAGTATCTCTAATACAACTCCCAGAATTACATAGAGTGGAGCGTTTTGCCATTTTTTATCCTTTAATCAACCATTTTTGCCTGGAGGACGAAGTACCCTAACGGCCAGGCCTACTACAGAGGCAAATGTTAATTTTCATGGATTGACAATTACTGATCTAGCACATGTCAGGTCCTTCAGACTGACTTAAAATTGCAACAGCCCCTGAACAGCACTCTCTACAAAGTATTTTCTGGATTTCTTATTCTCCATATCACCTATCAATACCTGATATACTTGTTTTCACATAATTTGTTTATTGTCGGTTCCTTCTCAACTAGAACCCAAGCAGCTTGAGAGTAGGTACTCATTAATGAATAACCCTGTGAGGAACATATGTTATTATTCACATGCATCACCTTTTTGTAGGTAACGAAAGGAAACTGAGGCACAGAAATAAATGTAAAAGTGTCCAAAATCATAGATCTATTAAGTAGCTGAACTGAAATTCACACCGCAAAGTCTGACTCTGGCGATCATACACTTAGTCTTTATACTAGTTGATAGATTTTTTGTTGTTGTTTTTTGTTTTGGTTTTTTTTGGTTCTGAAATTATCAGTGACGTAGAGACCCTGAACCTCAGGTTTACAAACTTACATGAGGTCCTCATACAGAAATTATGTCATTTTGATAAAAGAACAATCCATCATCCTTGAATATTAGTTCAAATACCAGCTCCATTTGCACATCAAAATTTGAAGTGAATATTTCAGCCAAATCAGTATCATTAACTTTCACTTGATTGAGCTCAGACACCCCTAGGTAACTTTCTCAAACTTCTCCCATTCATAGATGACACAGCTGGGTAGAAATTAGTCTCTAAAAATACTTTCACACAACCGGCTTGTTTTCTAGTCACTGTCTGCTTATGTTATGCTCATTCCATCTGTCAATAGATGTGAGTCACACATTCGACCTTTCAGCTTCACTTGCGCACATAAATTTCTTCCAATTTCCTGTGAAACAAACACTTTTAACTCTTTAGGGTTTTGTAATTTGTACACAGGTCATTCAGGGATGATTCAAATAACAAAGTAAGCCCTCATCTGTGTGACTAATTTGTCTTGAGTCCTTTATTACAGAAATAAATTTTCTTTCACTATTTGACTAATAAATGTAGGTCAAAATACAGAGGAAGACATATATATTTGTATTTATTTCTATGTACATATATCCAAATCTTCCAGTGGCTTTCCATGATGTAGAATAACTAGAAGCAAACTATTTTTTAAAAAGGCTCATGTATCCACTAAGAACTTCCTGCTAAACCTCCCTAGTTCTATATAGTTTTCCCTCTCACAATTCTTGTGAAAGACTTGAATGTTTAAGTGAAAAAGCAAAGTTGATCCATCTCTAATATTTACCTGTGATCATGACTGACTCTTTATCAAATTGGTCTAATCTTTGTTTGTTTTTAATTCTGACTACACACAATAAAGAATCCATGTTAGAAAGATATGTTGGCAGAAACATATCTCTATTTTGAGAAATTTTGTTTGACTGAGTTTAAATTAAAACTGGTTCCGTGATGTAACAAAACCCACAAAACTCTCTCCCTAAAGTCTTTTGTGATAAAAAGCACACAAAAACTGAATAACAAAATGACAAAATTGACAAAGGTAGCAAATAAACAAAACGTGTTCTTATCTCAAAAGCTTTTTTTACCCTGAACAAAAGAAGAATAACAAGACCTTTCTCTTCTGTTTCCTCCTTGGTTGCCAATCCCTGAGTGGCTGATGCGATAGGGTCTGTTTCTTCAAGTACTATGGAGGGGAGCTATACTCGCAAAAGGAAAATGGAAAGGAGATATTCTCTCTCGTTTTGTGCCAAAATGTTAAGCACTATCCCTCCATGCCCATTTCTATTTTATTTTTTGTGTCTCCTTTCCTGTTACTTGAAAAACCTCTTGGCCCCTACTGTACTTCCTGTGTTATGGATACAGGTGTAGGATCACAGGGACAGGTAGCTGCTCAGGAGAAGGTCTATGATTATTAGTAACAGAATCAAAATACCTCATGTGAGATCAAGTGAGGTGAAGGGACTTTCCCTGGTCACACACTCCAGATGGAGAACCCCGAGGTCAGATTCACTGACAAGTGTTTCTTAGGTCCTGCCACATTATCTAATCCACACTTCACTGTTCAAAGTAGCAGTGGGTAGCAGTGCGTACTCTGAATCACCCTAGCAAAGATTACAGGCCACCATTTATCCTTAACTTACAAATCCCCATGATTTCCCCTGAAAACTGTTGGTGTGATTGTTGTGATTAATCTGAAATGAAGGAAGAAAGACAAAATGTCCAGGGACCGGGGAGCAACATCTAGCACCTGGGCACACGGATTGCTTAGGGACTCCACTAAGCATATGAGAGTAGGTGGGAGATTAAGGAAATTTTAATGTGGATGAATACAAGCATCTGTGGAAGTTTAGAGACAAAGCCCATTCTGGCTTTGCTGACCTGGAAGTGAAAGGAGACAGAACATCATGTGGTATAATAGAAATAATCTGTCTTTGATACAAGCAGATATGGGATCCATATCTCTGCAGCTGAATGGTCTTACACAAATGGCTTAATTTCCTCAGCTACAAAATGGACAGAATGGGGAGCCATTTCGTAATAATAACTAGCTTGAATTATTATAGGGAATAATGGCATAGGACCTTGTCTTTCTTATTCACTGGTGTATCCCCATTTCCTTGGTGCTGTCAAGCACCCCTCAGTTCCCTGAGTTTGGCACATAGATTAGTGGTTCTTCTCTGCTCTCTCTCAACATCTTTTTTTTTTTTTTTTTTTTTTTTTTTGCCTAAAAGTAATGGGTCTTCTTACAATTTTATTTATATTCATCATCTTTGGAATGTGTGAATATTGAAAAGACTAATCAATTTATTACCAATTATTTAATTATTTGTTTAAATTAATTATTATGGTATTCCTCAGGAATAGAAAATCCTAATGAAAGACATATGTGAAGCATAAGCAGTAATGGAGATGCCCAAGAGGTAAGAAGAAACATTTACTGTGTGACCAGGAAGTCAGTCACTGGGTCTGTTGTCACAAAGGCCACCTCATGAAGGAAATAGCCGTAATATATCCCCATATAGCTTTGGCAATACCAAGTTCAAAGAAACTTAGATTTCATTTTAAAAAACTAATGAAATTTATGACGAAGAGAACAACACTCAAATCCCAAACTAAAGAGAACATATTCTACACAGAAAATGTGTGTCAGTAGTTTGGAGCAAATGGAGAGCCAAAATGATGCCAAATCTGAATTCAGATCTATCGACAAGGGATAACCCTTAAGAATATTAGCTTCTTTACCTAGGCTCAAATATTATCATCCCCATCCTCCTCATTGTCACCATAATCAAAGGAGATTTAAGCAGAAAATGAAGAAAACAAAATCTTGGTTAAAAACAAACTTTCCTGGCAGGAAAGTCATTCAAAATGATGACTCCTTCCAAGAAGGTGAATCAGCCGGCTTCCCAGGAGGCATATGAACCCAGGTTGCACAGAGGAGTAGAAAGTACATTGTGGTGAACCGTCTGCTTCCCCAATTCCCTGGGTGTGCACTGGCCACACCAATGAAGGCTTTCCATTTGATTGTCTGTGATTTCAGCACAAATTGCTTTGGGGGCTTCCTGACCCCTGCTGGAGCTCCCAGCAGTTGCCAATAGGTGACTAAAGCAGTGGAAAAGAGTAAAGTAAGGAGGCTCCCAAATCAGATTACTGTGTAAATATTAGAGATGCTTCAGAGGGCCCAGTGTATTTGGACACTGGATTCTGACTCAAAAAACAAATTTGTTCTGCAGGTATCTGTGTTTATGGCCTCACTCTACTGTCCAATTGTCAGTGTTTTGAACAAGTCACTTTCTAAACTATATTTCATGACATCTTAGTCACATTGTAGGGTTATTCTCCATCGGCAGTGAGTCAAAAGGAAGTGACAAACAACATAACCATTTTGTACCCACTTTCCTTTGGCTAGAGCTTTAGTAAGAGAAGAGAAATACTTAAAGTGGTCACTCCCTGTTTCTTTTCTCTCATTTGATATTCTTGGAAGTCTAGTTACACCCTGTCTGGAACAAGCTGGGATATAACTAAAAAATGAAAAATGATCCTATTCTAGTAAAACAAACCACTACTACAAATTATGAACAAGAATAGATCAGGCAAGGAGAGACTCTAATACCAGTTATGTTGGCTTCTTATCCAGAAATTTCTCCCAAAATTAGACTCAATAAACCTGAACTAAATCAAATTGGCATACTGCAGAAGGCAAATGGAAGAATGGACACACTATCAGGAATTTAGCTTTCAAAGTTTATATTTCCACTCTTCATTTTAGCCCGTGTGTGCAAGATTTTCCACAAGATTGCCCCAAAGTTTAATTCAGATACAGTAAGCCCCATTTTCCTTTTATTATCTTCACTATAACTGGGGCAAATATCACAAATGAAATGAATAAGTGTCTTTTGATTGACGATTGGATAAAGACATGGTACGTATATACAATGGAATACTACTCAGCCATAAGAAAAGATGAAATACTGCCATTTGCGACAACATGGATGGATCTTGAGAATATCATGCCAAGAGAAATAAGGCAGATGGAAAAATTCAAGAACCATATTATTTCACTCATATGTGGGATATAAAACTGAAAGCAACAAATAAACAAATAAGACAAGCAAACAAAAAACACTCATAGGCACAGACAACAGTATGGTGGTTACCAGAGGGAAGAGGTGGGGGAGAAGGTAGAAATAGGTAAAGGGGGTAAAGTATATGGTGACAGAAGGACATTTGACTTTGGGTGGTAAACACACAATGCAGTATACTGATGAGTATTATAGAATTATACACTTGAAACCTTTATAATTTTATTAAGCACTGTCACCCCGATAAATTTAATAACATTTTTAAGAAAGAAGTGGTGTAGTTAAAAAGGCTGGCCCTATTGCAAATTGGGCACTGTAATCCTAAAATATCAATGTCTAGTTTATAAAGGTCTTTACATTGTCCAAAGTATGTTCACATGCAGTCATCTCCTGTTTTTACATAAACAAGAATCTAGCTGTCAGGAAGTTAATTGAAGTGACACAAGAGTTTGGAGACAGAGCTGTTCAGAGAACACAATTTACCCAAACCACCAATATATATCCATTCTTGTTAGTGGCACCCCACTTACAGAGGACTGTGTTTTCCTTTGGCATCATTTTGCAGCCAACATTTCTGCCATTGGCATTGTTTTAATCCCACTTTGCCTATCCAGATAATAGGTTTTCAGATCCCTGGTAGGTAAAATCTCAGAAAGTAATGCAGTATGGATACCTTGGGGCCAATGACTAGTGCCCACAACAGCCAGTTTTATTTGACTGCTCTTACCTCTCGAATCCTTGCTTACTCAATAACTACTCAAACGTGGCTGTCAGACAGATCTATATGTCAATCAAGATTAGCCAATTAATTGTGGGAAATGTACTAAACTGCTCTAAAATGGGCCTCATAATGACAGCTGTTAATAGTTGTTTGTTGGAGTAAACTACTGACAAGGCACTTAGCTGCATATCATTGACAATCAATAAATTATACCCTCTTTCACTCATTCCCACTTTCCCTACCTCAGATCTACATCTCCTAAATTAACATGAGACCTTACAATATTCTGCCTTACCCCCATAGGCAATGACTTGCTATAAATTGAGGCCCATCCCTAGTTACTTAAGAACAGGTTATTTCCAGACCCAACTGATAGACAGAAATTGCTTTGTCACAAAGATCTTGCTTTAGAAGACAATATTTACTTTATCATTTTTATTGCGAAACTATATCTCACAAAGAAATGAAAAAGTGCAAAAAGAAAGACCAGAATAGTCATCAATCCAAACAATTGTGTAATTAACACTCAAGAAATAGAACACTGCTATCAACCCAGATTTTCTTGTGAGGGTACAACTTTTCTTAGAGACAGTCACACACGCATATAAAAAGAAATTACGATACAGTGGAAAAGACATAGATTCTAAGATCACACAAACCAGGATTAATTTTGTTCCTCTCATTTATAAACTACATGACTTTGGCCGAATTACTTAATCTCTTTGAACCTCAGCATCCACATCTGTAAAAATGGGACATATTAAAAACTGCCTTTCAGTGCGGTTCTGAGGTTGGTACATATGCACAAACACATGTACGTGTAAATGTGTGTGGAGGGGGAGCATATATAGTTACACAATGAACAGTAACTATTACCATTAAAGATCATGCGTACTTCAAAGGCATCGTAATATATATCAGCTTCAATACATGACCACTCAGTCCAGTAATTTAAATTAAAAACATTTGCATTGGCTAAAATTTGGCTTTTCAGTGATTATGAGTCTGAAGAATAATGATTTTTTTAAGCAAATGTATATTTTAAATCAGCATATAGAAAATTTATTTAATAAAACTTTAGGTATTGTCTGTAGGCACTGCAAATTGAAAACATTTGTTAAAATATACCTAGCAAAATTTCCAATTACGTTGTACATTGTTATTTACTAAAATGTTAAAGAAGATATAATTTATTAAAATGTTCTAAATTCAGACTTTGGATTAATTGACCAAAAGACCCATCCCTAATTAATCTGACTTACCAGTGTTTTGATGAATTATTACTGCATTTCTATCAGTAGCCTCGTAGAGCAACACAACTTTTAAAATATTATGACTAAATTGACTGGTTATTAAATTATCTCCTTATAGGATAAATCCTGTATCAGAATATTCTGACATTCCATTCTTGAGAAAACCTATACATAAATTAAGACAATGAGAGAAATGGTCTCAAACTTACTAGAATTCCCAAGGACTACATACATTGTTGTGCTTAAATAACTTTTGCACCTGTGTTAATAAGAGCAAAATAAAGTTTAGATGCCTTTTATGATGGCAAGATTAGGAAAGGACTATGGGGGATATATTTAGAAGATTAGTATTTAACCCTTTATGTTTAGTTTTGACTTTTACCCTCCATCTGAGAAGACATGCAGGACAATTTTATTTTCCCACAACAGTGAATGTATTATGTCCTTATTATGTATTATGTTCTTGGATTTGAATCTCATCTCTGAAACTCTTCATATTTGATATTGATTTTTCAATGTCTTTTAGCTTTGCTTTCCTCACCCTCAAAATTAGGGTAGCATTACTAGTTGTACCTACATCATAGATTTATATTAAAGATCAGCTAATAATGAATGGAAAATGTACTTTTTACAAACCATGAATTGATATGCTAATGGAATTATGACTATTTTCCCATCATGTCAGAGTTTAGTTAATCTGATTTTTATAAGTTGTGATGTTCTTGAGATTAATTTTATGGATCTTACTGCACTGTTTGCCTAACTCAGGGGATTTTTTTAGACTATAAAAGGACAAGTTATGTTTATGGCTACATACTTTGTGGATTAATTGTTCTAAAAAGAATCTCGGCTGTATTTTTTGTTGTTGTTGTTAGGTCAATTAAGTGGGATCACACCTCTCAGGAATGCATTGGTTTTGATTCAGCAACTTTGAGAATTCCCTTTTACATTAAGATGGATAAGGCTGAATATTTACTAAGACTTGTAGCTAAGATTATTCTTTAAATCATCTGACTGCAGATTAAGTGTGGCTACAACATTAAGCACATGTGGACCCATCAACGAAGTTGCTATACATGACTTCCTCTGTTTGAAAGGTCCTTGTCCCTCTCTTCCTATTGAAATCTGACATACACGTCAGAGTCCAGCTCAGCTGTGTCATTTTTTATAATGATAATTCCTCAAACAGATTCAATTTATGGCCTTGCCTCATTCCCAAAACATTTCCTCTCATCTACATTTATGCTGCCTCGCTCTTTCGTTGGATCCTGGCATCCCTGAGATCAGGAGCATAGTCTCACTCATCTGTACATCATCCTTTGGGTTATCACAGTGCTTTGCATCCTTTCTCACTGTGGTGATGAAAGCTAGATTCCTTCAATTACAGTTATCCCTGGGTATCTGCGGAGAAGTGGTTCCTAGAAACCCCACCCCCATACCAAAATCCATGGATGCTCAAGTCTATTATATAAAATGGCATTGTATTTGCGTATAACCTTTATTCGTATATAGGCTACAGCAGGGGATACGTACACATCCCTTCCTTCGTGTGGATTCGGCATAGGGCTCTGCATGTGGCAAATTCAACTTTTGCTTTTTTGGAACTTTCTAGGGATTTTTTTTCTCCTGAATATTTTTGATCCATGATTGGTTGAGTCAGCTGATGTGAAACCCATGGATACAGACGACCAACCATATCTGACATCACCTTCTTTCTTATATGTCTGTCTCACTTGGGCATATGCCTGACAAGAATAATAACTATATTTCCCAATTTAGGTGTGGCCTTGTGGCAGAGTTCATCTAAGTATTGATCTGAGAGCAGAAATTATGTAAGAAAATTCTAAGTTGTTCCCATTAAAGGGAAATGTTGTACTTTTCTCCTACTTCTTTTCCCTTCCTTATGAGTCATCTTAAAACATGCAGATGAGGGCAACATCCCGTTGTGGAACAACATGATATAAGGAGACTGTTCTCAACACCATGGAGCCACCATCCCAACTCAGGTATGCTTATCCTCAGACTGTTAGATGAAACAAAAAAATATATATAACTTTTATGTTTACATTTCTATTGCTTTGAGTCTCTGTCAGAGTAGTCAAGCTTACACCCTAACAAATATACTTCTATACTGGGGGTGCAAATAATAAGGTTTGGACATAACATAACATGTTTATATAATAAAAATCGAAGCAATATGTTTATTAATTAATGCAACTACTTTAATACCCCTTTGGCCATTATTCATTGTTTTTGCTATTTTAGCTTACAGGTCATCTACAGTTTGAAGTAAAAATACATTCGGATTATTTATTTATATCATTGACATTTTTTGTGGTGTTTAACAGCAGGCCCTTTTCTTTGGGAATACAACTCCAAAAGGAGGTTGAGGAAAGAATATCATTTACTCTTTGACATGGAGGTGACTGTGAATCTAAACCTGGAACATATTGGAGATAATTTTATTTTCTATGACTTTGTATAGGCTGTTTCCATTTTCTGGGAAGCTTGTATACTTGGAGTTACTTTATATCTTATTCATCCTTCTGATCTCAATTTAAGTATTATTTCCTTTGGGAAAACCCTCCCTGCAATTGATTATCAAAAATTAATGTAATATGGTACCATTTTACAGCACATATTATTTTTACTGCAGTCCTATAACATTTTGTATACGTTTTATTTAATGCCTGGTCCTCCCACTAGACTAAGTTCCATGAGGACAGGAACCATGTCTATAATATTTACTGATGTATCTGAAGGGCCTGGAATATTGTATGTGTTCACTAATTATTTGGAGGAAGGAAGGAAGGAAGGAAGGAAGGGAGGGAAGGAGGAAGAAAGGAAGGAAGGAAGGAAGGGAGGGAAGGAGGGAGGGAGGAAGGACAGTGTGCAGCTATGAAAAGAACTGGAAGCCATTTGGGGATCTGATTATTTGAAATACCCATATAATGGAGGAAAATATGTTTGTAAAAGAGAGGGGATTGAATCATTCAAATTAGTAGTGTTCTCAATTCTCCTCTTCATTCTGTGTGGGTAGTTAAAGTAGGACAGGAATGAGTTTTTTTTTTTTTTTCTTTTTTCAGTTTTCTTTCAGATCCAAATAAATCAAAGCTTGGAAACTTTGCATATTTGCAAATCAGCAGTTACCTCCAAAAAATCCTCTATAGTATCTTGGGACATATGCCCAGGATCCTCTTATTTCTTGAATAAGAATTTGCCAAGAGGGATTTGATCAGGCCCACCTGTGGTGCTGCCAGCCTGACTGAATTTCCTGGTTCTCTAGGTGGTGTTGGATATGTCACTCAAAGGAACACTGCCAAGTGAGAAAATGACTGCTTATGACTCCACATGCAGATAGGGACAGGTGTCTTCATCTGGCTGCTGCACTTTCTGTGCCATGAGAAGTTTATATAAAAAAAAGGGGGGTGGGGGGAATGACAAAGTTTCTTTTGAATTTGGGATTTTAAATTTTCAATACATTTTAAATCAAAAGTATTTGACGCAATTGATCCTCTTGCTCATTGACATAGTTTCTTCATTTGGCTTCAGGATATCACATTCTGCTGGTTTTCTTCCTGCCTTCCTGGTCACTTACTCTAGGCCCTTTTTGCTTATTAGAATGTCTCATAACTCATTCCTAGGGTCACTTCTCTTTCCTACCTGCATTTCCTTGAAGATTTCATCCATACTCACAGTTCTGAATACCAGCTACGCCCGTGACTCCCAATTTTTCATCCCCAGCTATACTCCAGACTCTTTTATCCAACTGCCTACCTGACAGTTTCATTGGCTGACCGTAGTCATCACAACTTCGCATCAAAAACTGAACTTCTGTCCCACCTCCAGACTTGCATAATCTCAGTTGATTGAAACTCAAGCTTCCAGTTGTGAGGGGGGAAAAAAAAGTGACATTAGGATGCCAGTTTTGATGCCTCTCTTTCACATTTCACTGCTGACCCAGCAGGACATTTTGTATACTCCAACTTAAAAGTATAGTAGCCCCCCCTTATTTGTGGGGGATACTTCACAAGGCCCACACTGGGTGCCTGATACTGCAGATAGTACCAAAACCTATATACTATTGTTTCTTTCTTATACATACATACCTATAGTAAAGTTTAATTTATAAGTTAGGCACAGTAAGAGATTAACAATAACTAACACTAAAATAGAGCAACTATAACAATATACTTTAATCAAAGTTATAAAAAGTTATGTGGTCTCTGTCTTTCTCTCAAAATCACTTATTGTACTGTAGTCACCCTTCTTGTTGTCATATTGTGAGATGATGAAATGCCTGTGAGACGAGATGAAGTGACGTGACGTTTTCCAGTTGTCTGACTATAGTTGACCATGGAAGAAGAACTGTAAGAAGAGAAACCATGGATAAGGGGGCATTGTGGTATATCCATACCTTGGCTATTTCTCAATACATTCACTGTCACCACTCTGGTGTGGACTGCATCATCTTTTGCCTGCATTAGGGAAATACTCTTTATGGATCGTCTCCATGCTTTCACAGAATCTTTGGTCTCTATCATCTAATCGTCACACAATAACCAGAGTGATCTTTTTAAAAAATGTACATCAGCTCATGTCGACTTTCTCTCCAGATACTGTAATGGGTCTCCAGTCCACAAAGTTACAGCCCAAGTCCTTTCCTCCATGGCTTTGTGTGGGTTGCCCCATGGCCTGCCTAACCTCATCTCCATCTCTCCCGGTTGCTCACTCTGCGTCGGCCATGCTGGCCTGCTTACTGCTCTTCAAACACATCAGGCTCACTCCCATGCTTGGGCTTTTACATGGGCATTCCTCTACCTGCAGAGCCCTTTCCCCAAATACTGACATGGCGAACTCCCTTACCACCTTTGGACCCTGCTCAAATATCAATGCCTCAGTGAGGCTTATCCTGCACGACCCCAGACTACCTGACCCTCCCAATCCTCCTATTTTTACTGATCCTCTGCTGCTTTTTTCTCTGGCTATAGTAATTTCACCTTCTAACATTTTATCTAATGTGTGCATTTCTTATGTGTATTATGTATTGTGCATCTCTTCCATGAGAATAGATGTTCCACTGATGCACAAAATTTGTATTGCTTTATTTGATGATAACTAGAACAGTTTTTGGCACATAATAGAAGTTTAATAAATATGTATTGAATAGATGACACTTTCTCACTAAAGAAAGGGACAGGACAAATTTGCCTGCTATCACTGCTACTGCGCAGTGTTATACTGGATGTCCAAGTCAATACAGGCGGACAAGAAAAAAAGAGTTATAAATAACAGGAAGGGAAAGTCTAAATTGTCACTATGTGCACATGATATGATTATCTACCTATAAAACCAAAAAAGTCACCTAAAGAGAAATAAAAACTAACAAGAGAATTCAGTAAGGAGAACACAGTCTTGCCAAAAACGTACTTTTAGATACTAGTTTTATATATGCCAAAAGTAACCAAATATAAAAAATAAACTCATGGACAAAAATGGATCCAATTTGCAGTATCAAAAGATAGAATAAAATGCCTAGAAAGACACCTAATATGAAAGGTTCAAGGCTTACTAGAAAACTATCAAACAGATCAAAAATGAATTGAGTAGCATAGCAAGTTCAAGAACAGGAAAATGTATCATTATGGAAAGACAAATTTTCCCAAAGTAATTGATGATTTTAATGTATCTAATCAGAATATAAAAAGGAATTTCATAAGATTTGACAATTTATTTCAAGTTCAAATGGAAGAAAAATATTTAAGTATATCCATTACTCTTCTACTAAACATTAAAAAAATATTATTACTATGGGAATAATATTTCAAATCCCTTAAGAAAAGATGGACTATTAAATTAATCATATTCAGGGAATTGGCTATTTGTTAGGACAATAATAAAATAAGACTGTAACTCAGACATACATTAAGTTAAATTTCTGATGGATCAAAAAGCTAAAACTAAACTACATAAATATTGTGAAAAAGGTAAGAGTATATTATACTTTTATAGTAGAAAAGGGCTTCTTTAAGAAAAATACAAAACCCAGAAAGTCTAAGAAGTAAAAAAATCCTTTTGCCCTCATAAAAATGAATACAAATGATTTTTAAAAATAGGTTAGCATAGGCAACATTAAATTTCTAGATGAATATCTAGGATGCATAAAGAGTTCCTTCAAATCAATAGAAAAAAAGGCAAACCTCCCAGAGGACAAAATATGTGAAAATACAGTTAATAGAAAAAGAAAAACAAAGACAAATAAACATCATAAGATTTAATCTTACAGATAATCAGGGAAATCCAAACTGGAAAGAGAGAGGTTTTTTTACACAATTAATGAATATAAAGTTTTAAAGATTGCCAACATGGTGTATCAAACAAGATGTAGGGAAATGTATCATACAGCCCAGGTTAACAGGCGAATATTTTTTGAAGCCATTTATTTAATGACTCAACTCCCCTGCCACTCACTTTTAAATATTGCCTAGAAACCTAGAAGGCTCAAAAGCTCATTATTTTTGTTTGGCTTTTCTTTCTTTCTAAATGAGAGAAGAAAGAAAATAAGAGTGGCATAAAATAAGTACTTTCCTCTTTTTGATACAGGTGCCATTCTTTCTCATTGACTCCAATCAATTATTCCTATCAATTCAACCAAGTTTTTTGACTACTTACTGCCTCCCAATTATAAATGCTATATCAAAAAAAAAAAAATGAATGAATGAAAGAAACAAAGAAAGAAAGAAAAAAAGAAAGAACAAAACAGTAATCAGAGCCCTGTTCGTTTTCTGAGCTGCACAATCTGTTGGTTGAGGAAGACCCTCTTATAAGTATCTCGTATTCAAGATGGATTGTTAAGTGCTCCGATAAAGGCACACTCCAAGTGCTATGGGACCATGGGGAGGAAGAGATTAATCACTACCATTACCACATTTTTAAAATCAATTTATCAGGATCCCAGCTTTGCAATTAAAGGAAATTTGCCAAGGCACTTAGAACCAAAGTATCTGTATATAATTTTATTTCACTAATCCTCTCCTCCAGGCCCTCCCACCCAGTGGGTTATATAAATCAACATGTTTTTTTTTTTTTTCTACTCGCTGGTCAAAATATGACTCAGAATGGGAGATAGAATTTGGATACAGTATCAATGCCTTATATGGCTTCATTCTTGCCATTTGTAATCTCAGAAATACCATGCAATAAAGGTCATTCATTCTACCAGCGTGACAAATAGTTTGGAGGAAAAAATAAATGAACATAAGAAATTTGTGAATTCCTTACACTCTACAATTGTGAAGGATTCTCTTCGGGAGATATTGTTCTGTCGATTATGTCTAGTTTTCTATTCATTGCAAATAATATAATTTATTCAAATTTACAACAGAGCATTCAGAAAGTATAGTGAATACAGGAAACTAATTTTTTGCTACCAAATTACAAATTAAATTTCTTCTCAACTTTTATTTATGTATTCTTTTAACTAATATATGTTGAGCACCTACTAAGTTCAAAGCACTTTTCTAGATCCTAGAAACACAGAGATGAACAAAATACACTAAGTTCTTGAATTCATAGGATTTCTTTCCTGATAGAGGAAAGCAACAACAAATAAATATAAACAGAGCACAGTTGCAGATAGCAATAGATGTTAAAACATTCAGGACAGAGGCAGATTTAGAGGATAGCAAGTGATATGAGGAAAGGGTATTCTAAGATAAACTGGTAAGGAAGGAAGGAGTGACATTTAAGAAATGGTCAAAAAATGTAAGAGCACATGCCACATGAAGATATGAGGAAACACTATTGCAGGTGGAGAGAATCACACGTGCCAAGAACCAGAGAAGGAACTAGGGACATGTACAGAACTCATAGAAGTGGAGTGACCAACACTGCCAGTTGTTGGACTGAGAGGATTCCAGGAATGCTAAAACAAAAAATAAACCAGGGATGAGATGGTCATCCGACTTGGAAAGCCGCTCTGATCAGAGTGAATGAGGAGTAGACAAAGTGGTGGGAGATGAGATAATTGGCGTAAGCAGGGGCCAGATAATGTGCAACCTTTGGAATATGGTACAGAGACTGCACTTTTTACTGTGACAGAAGCCTTTGGAGGGATCTAATCAGGGGAACCATGTGATCTGAATTATTTGTGGTATGGAAATAAACAGGCATCCCCTTTATTGAGAAGGCATACTGTTTTCTCTCAAGTCAGAAAAATAGAAGGTTGGGCGGCCTCTCCATCACTCCAAGCAGTTCTGAAGGCCAGAGTCAGAAAATTCTGGGCGGAATGTTCACCTGCCCTCCACTGTATTTCTAAGGATGTATTAGGAATAATTGTGGTAAGTGCCTTAGGGCTTCTCTGTTTGCTAAGAATCTGAAGCCAACAGCCTTCCCACAGAGGAAAATGTTGAAATAAATTACAGTGGCTTTGTTGATACAGGTAGGAGTCCCAGACTGTGGCGTGACCCATTAGTCACCTCTCAGCCATTCTGAAGTGAAGGCACCAATGTGATCACTACTATGATTTGAGCCCAAGAGCTCTTTATTCCGCAGAAATACTGGAGGCCTTTCTCACTATACATTCTGTGTTAATGTCTCTTTTTTATAGTGTATTTTCTGGAAAGTCTCAAAGCAATTTCTCTAAGCTATGAAAATGTGCTTATCTTTTGGCCCAAATGGAGACATATATCCCTTCATGGCTAGGAATGACTTCCTCTAAATGGACTTGTGTTCAGTCCAAATTGTACAGAAAAATCCCTAAAGTCTAACTCTTGGTTCCATGTATTTCACCTCACTGTACTTCGTTTTGTCTGAAGCATAGATGCTGAGAAAAAATGAAAACAATTTAAATGACTGAGAAAAGGGAGAAAGAGGTGGAGAGATTATGAGCCAAGGAAGTAAAGGATGAAAGAGGAGAGAAAGACAGTGAGAGGGAAAGGTCCATTTAGCAAGGATGCAGCTAAAGCCCACTCCCTCTTTTGGAGATCATGAAGGGGCAGGAAGTTTCCAAGTCTTTCTCTAACTGAAAGATACCTCAAAAGAAGGATGAGGTGGGATCCGACGATGGAAAAGGTAAAGATAGCAAGAAAGGAAAGGAGAGGTTGTAAGCACAGTGTTTTCCTAATTTTCTTTGACCCCAAGTCCTCCATGAATCTGCCACTTCCCCTTTCTGGTCAGAATGTAAAATTACTTCTTCTTAGGAATGGAGACGGAAAAAAAAAAAAAAAATGAAAAAATACCAAGCAATTATCAGCTTGTATGACACCTCCGCACCTTCTTTTTCTCTTTTGAACAAACTTGGAGGCCACATCTGAAGATAGCAGAGCCACAGGATGGAAACCACCTGCATCTCTAAATCATTGTTTAGAAGAGGTGTCTGTCCCTCAAAAGCTGCCCAGTTCACATGGGACTTAGTATGAGTGTGAAATAAATCTTCCTTGCATTAAACCACCTAGATTTCAGGATTTATTTACTACGACAGAAAAGCAGAGCATGTCCTTACTAATATACTTTTTTATAATGTACATTGGGCAAAGGGCAGATTTATATATTGAAATCTACACTTCCCTGACTCCAAAGACCCAGGTCTTTCCACTCTATTATATTGCTTTTAATAAGCAATGTAAAAGCATTGCCAATATGTGGTGACTCAGACACACCTGCCCTATAAACTCAGAATATGGTAGGCATCATTTTCAACTCAGGCTCATGATTGTAGGTGGGCTTTGACTTGGATCTTGAAATGAATGGTGGAGGAGATGGGGAACTATCAGTAAAAATAAAGGGAAGCTGTATAAAACCAGGCCTTAGAGCTCAAGATGAGAATGGCCTTTTTGAAAATATATATATATATATATATATATATATATATATATATATATATATATATTCCGTGTTTCCCTGAAAATAAGACCTAGCAAGACCATCAGCTCTAATGCGTCTTTTGAAGCAAAAATTAATATAAGACACGGTCTTATTTTAATATAAGACACAGTCTTATGTAATATAATATAATATATAACATAACAATATAATATAATGCTGAGTTTTATGTTAATTTTCACTCTAAAAGACACATTAGAGCTGATGGTCTGGCTAGGTCTTACTTTCAGGGAAACACGGTATATGATCATGTTTGTTTTATATATATATAAACATATATGCATATATGTTTATATATACATATATTATATATATGTATATATAATACATATATACATATATATGTATATAGCTGTGTATATATATATATATGTATATATATATATATACAGCTGTATGTATATATATATACTAGGGGAGCCAAAAAAATTTGTACAAGTGGACACTTTGGTCAACGTTGCTCAAGCAGTAGTTTGCCATAATCGGAAGTGTCTGGACACTGATGGTAACAACTTTGAGCATCTCTTATAATTGCAGAAGTCAAACATGACTTGTATTCATCATTTTTTATCGCTGTATACTGAGTAGTACAATTTTAATAGTTTTCTTTCTTAAAATGTGTATATATTTTTTGTCCCTGTGTGTGTGTGTGCGTGCGTGTGTGTGTGTGTGTGGTGTAATACAAAAATACGGTGAATGTTTAAAGAGAATTATTACAGTAAAAGACACATTGCCATTAATCTCCCTCAAAATACTCCTGCTTACTTCAAACACACTTATCCCGTCGTTCTCACCACTTTCTGAAGCAGTTCTGAAAATCCTCTTTTGTGAGTGTCTCTAGTTGCACTGTCATAGCTACCTCTACGTTCTGAATCATTTTGACTTTGGGGAAGAGTCACAAGTAGCACAGTAACATATCCAGTGAATAAAGTGGTTGAGGACACACTGTATTGTTTTTATTTGACAGAAATTGCCGTACCAAAGGCAACATGTGACAGAGCATTGTCATGAATGGAGGATGATTTACAGCACACATTAAAACACACATTCTCTCAACCGTAGCTCACACCTGACTGATTGCACCCAATAAGGTGAAACTTGTCATAAACTGTTACTAAGGTTTGACACACTGCTTCCTGTAGTGAAGAGCCCTGCCATTCCATTGGATGGCACTCGGCAACAGCATTCACTGTATTTTGTGATTACACCATATATATATACACATATATAAATATAACCATATATATATATATATATGTATATATATGTATATATATGTATGTACATGTTATAAATACATGTATATTATAAATTGTATATATGTTATAAATGTGCGTGTGTGTGTGTATCACAGAATGCAAGATTAGAATGGAAGAGGAGCTATTATCTTCTTGAGAATCTCAACGCCAGACTGAGGAACTTAGATTTAAGACAGTGGAAAATGGTGGAGAAAACCCTGCACCCAGAGTCAAGAGCCCTGGAATTTTTCATGCTGTTGTTAGTAGCTTCATGTCTGCTGACCACAAGCACTTCCTTTTTAAAGTATGGAGTGTATCCTGAATAATCTCTAAAATCTCTTCTAGTATGTTTCTTCACGTCTATAACTCAAAGGTCTTTTGTGTGGATTCATTAGTTGTTCTACGTAGGGAAAACTAGAAGCAATAGCATGTGATAATCATCAGCTTTTTAATGAAGTGGCTAATAGTCGTCTAGAGTTAAAAATGTTCTCATACTCGGACCAGAATATATACATATTTTTACACTGATTTGGCCACAAGGCATAGTGTCAGAGGAGTGATTCTGCTGCTGCAGGGAAACATGGAAACCCTTCTGTGGTATGTGCTAAATTGAATAGCGACTTTTTTCCCTCACAAGTGACCACAGCCATCATTGCCTTCTGTTGGGTAAAGTTTATTATTGCCAATTTCTAGGAACTTGATCACCAAGTCCTCTGTCCTCTAGTTCTTATTCCATCTCTCTTCAAATCACATCCCTCTTAGGAAGCGCTTCTGCTAAGAGGCAGAGGGAAAGGTAGCATATATGACTGCATATGAGCATAGGCATACATTGACTGTCCTATAAATGCTAGCAATCTGTTGAACACTAAAGATTATATAAATCTTAGCAGTTTTACTGATGCTTCATACACAAGCAGCTGTTGTTTCTTGGTCGCCTGATTAAATATGCTACAAAATTTCTCCCAAGAAAATCTCACCAGAGTTGATTCCAGCAAATCCATAACATCTCTGCTAGCAACTTCAGTTTCTAAGCGATGCAGAGAAAAGACCCACTCGATAGCAAGTCTTTCAAGGGGGCTGTTCTTTTTCCTTTTAGGACAAGGCAGGTATAACACCTGACCAAGTGTTCGAGTCTTGGCTCTGCCATTAACCAGCCATCACTCCACATTTCCAAAAGACAAATGTGGATTAAAAAGACATTTTTGAAGACAATGTCTTCAAAAAGACATTATGTGGATTAAAATGTGGTTTAGACAATATCTCTCTATATATCTGTATCTATTTCTATATCATATACATGCATATATGTGTCTGTGTGTGTGTGTGTGTGTGTGTGTGTATATATATATATATATATATATATATATATATATATATATACATAAGCAAGCAGAAAAATTATGGGCTACATATTTAGAGACAATGTTAGGAAAATATCTCTAGCCAAAAGCAAGATAGCCTAAAGCTATCGAAAATCATTATTACATGAAATTAATTATCTGTAAAACATTCACTGGGGAAATCAAATCAAAAGTCTACATAAAACGTGATTTGCAGGACTGTTGTTCACAAGAGCTGGGTTCTGCCTAAGCCTGTGCAAGAGTTTTGGGCACTTCTCTGATACTCAGTGCTAAATCGACCTTCACATCTCAACTGAGCTATCACTCCCTCCAAGGCTTAACTAACATTCCTCAATCTGGGTCATATACCTTCTATTTATCTTCCATGGTCCCCACTAGTTACCATCATCATGTTTGTTGAATTTTCCATTAAAATGTACTTTTAAGACATGAACAATTCAGTTTTGAACATTGTATTCCTAATACTTTGCACAGTGCTTGATACACAGTATGTCCTCAATTTAAAGAATAAATTGTTGGATGAACTATTGAAATTTTATGTGTAAAATGTTATTATTATCTTAGAAGTGGTACACATACATTACAATGACTAACTTTATAATGTGGCATAGGGAATTCTCTCTCCTGCCACAAGACTTTTATATATGCTATTCCCCAAGCCTGGATGCTTTCCCCAGTGAATTCATTAGTGGCTGCTTCTCTCCATTTTAATATCTGGTGACGTGGCACTTCCTCAGGTGCCCTTCCTTGACCACTGACAAAAACAAATGCTCCTAGTGCACGCTCTGTGTATCCTCTAACCTCTCTCACAGCACTCATAATCTTCAAAATTTTATGTATCATGGTATAAATATTTGTTTCATGTATGTTTCCCCCACTAGACATTAAGCCCCATGATGGCAGAGGGGCCCCAAATGGTTTTGCTAATCACTGCATCCCTGGAGTCTCACAGTGTGCCTGGCATACTGAAGGAATCCAATACTGATTTGCTGAGTTAATGAATAAGTGACTAACCTTTTATACATAAAATAAGATTTAAAGAGCAAGAAATTATCAACAATACTCTAGTATTGTTCAGGGATTAGGATGTACAGTAAGTCCTCACTTAACATCATTGGTAGGCTCTGCAACTTTAAGTGAAATGACGTATAATGACACCAATTTTACCATGGGCTAATGGGCATAAATAAGAGTTAAGTCTAAGCATCTCCTCAACGTTATAAGGAAAACATGTTGAACGAAATGACCTGCTGTATTTTACTTACCAATAATGGCCGCACATAGAAATGTGAAAAGAAAGTCACTAGACTTTAAGAATTGGTGGGAATGATCCACTAAGAGTATATATTTTTTTATAATTGTTTGCTCTACTTTCCTGGTCACCCAGAGACCTCCTGATCTGTAATTTGGTCTTCTTGATTAATATACGGAACAAGCAAGCATATCCTGTGCAGATACTCAGAGTGGAGTCATCTGTCGGAAACATCGTCCACTATATATTAATCAATTTATAAATCAGTTCCTTGAATTTAGTTACTGTGAGATGATCATCAAGAGGCAGGTGATAGTCACTCACACATTTCTTCATTTTGCATATATATCTGGAATGCCTATTAAGGACCAGCATTTTGCCAAGTATTACTTTAGTGTGCTTAACTGTGTGTAAAGGGTTAACATTGGGCCTGGGCTGATACAGAATTGGGAACTCAGTGCCTGTCTTCTCACTGTACTGTTTCCTTGGAAACTACAGAGTTAAGATAAATGTGGAAAGTACGGCCTGCTTCATCGGCTGTGTTGAACTGCACCTGGATCGAGATAGCTGGGATTGGTCCTGTAGGCTTTGGGACTGTGTAGATAGAAATAGAAAAAATTGCTGGAAAATTAAGGAGCAGTTTCTCTGAGTCAAAATGACCCATACGCTTCTTAGTTCTGCACGGAGGCAGCCGTGCTCATCGTACGGGTGTGGGGGGACTAACGATTGTGAACTCAGGTAGGTGCAGGCCTTCCTTTGAGGTCAAGATGGCATATTGTCTTATAAAAGTAAATGAACTCCAATGGGATTGAAGCCTATTTGTGGCTCATGCGACTGTTTGCCTTCCCAAGCCCATAACCTTACTGTGATACTGTAATTCAGGGACCCAGCTCCCGCTCCCCGCACAAGAACACAGGACATGGTGAGGCCAAAAAGGAACGCAGATGGGGCCATGGATAGGGGGTTCACGCCACTATATTCTCGCCGGCGGCTGGGTGAGAGATACAGGAAACAGGAGCCACACGAGGTGCCAGCCACCGTCCGCTTCTCTGCCAACCAACCAACTTCGACTTGCTAGCTGCAATTCGCGCTTGCTAGTGTAGCCACGGCAGGCTAAGGGCTAACTGGTTACAGCTGATGGCCAACAAGTCACAGCAGATGGCCATCTACTACCCGAGTCAGCACCTTCCCACCTGAGGTTGAGAGCCTGGAAACTGCTCTCCTGGCTCTGTCCCCGCAATCAGGAACTGAGTTTCCATGCCACAACTACACCTTCACCTGAGAAGCCCCACCTCACATCATGAATGGCCTTTCTCTTTTGCTCTGTCTACACTATTGCCACATTCTACACTCGCTGGTAGTATCTTAAGATCAATGTCACAGTGAGAGACAGACCTGCATTCTGTCTCAGCATCACTACTTCTTGATTCTGTAGCTTTCGCAAGTGATTTCACTCCACATCAGTTTCTTCTACAAAATGAGTTCACACTGGAGAAACAGTAAACTTGTTAAAAATGCAATCTTGGAAGCCAAATTGCGGAAATTGAACTACTATTAATAAATACCTGTGTTTCCATGACTAAGTTCCCAAACTTCTTGGTACCTTGGGTTTCTTAACTACAAAATGCAGAGGACAATCATACATACATTATAGAATCCCTGTGAACATTTTTAAAGTTGATATATGTATAATATAATTGGTACAATCCCCAACACATAGTAAACCCTCAATAAATGCCAGCTATTAACTATAATTATAAGTTTGAATTACAACTTAATACTCATTCTTGCAGTGTTTCTACTTCATCGAAAGCAATGAAATAATAAGTCATTAGCGTGGAAAGATTAAGTAGTAAGAGAAGTACTACAAATTCCAAATATGCGTGAGAGAAAACGAAAAGCAAAACGTAACTAATCCAAAGTGATTACTCTTTGTCTCTCAGCCTGGAGAAACAATGGAATTATGTACAATGAGACAGCATAATTCCGAAGCAGCAACTTAACTGAAGAACAGCAAGAAGGCCAGAGCACATATAAAGTCACCATGGTGATCCAGAACAAATCATCTCAATTGGCTCAATCTTTTTCCTATGTGTTCCTACTTGTTCCACCAAGGACTTATACAAATGGATACATCTCTTTCTTTCTTTGGAGGCCTCAGTTTTCTCTTCTTTTCAATGAAAGGGTGAGAGGAGAGGACTTCTATGGACATTTGTAGTTCTAAGTTTCTGTTACCCATTCAAGCTAAGGAAAATGAAGGTAAGGACTCTCAGGTGTCTAGTCCCACTGGACAAGAATGAATATACATATATATGTCTTTTCCTTAGCCAAAAAAAACAAGAAATGTAACTCAAGTCCCCCTTTAATTAATCACCCCAGAGATTTTTGTTTTTAAAAGATTTGCCTATCTTAAATTCTTCATCTGCTTATTTTAAGTTTTATGAAGAGTTTCCATATGCCTATGTGGAAGCTGAGTATTGAGCTTCTCCTGGAATCTAGTCATGTTTGTCTCCGACACAGTCCAACTCTGAAATGCTTTCCGGTCATTTCCATTGGTTTAATAAATTTTCTTTGCAATATATACTTGCCTTTGCTTTCTCCCTCCCCCACTCCCCAAGGAGAAATAAATAAATAAATAAATAAATAAATAAATAAATAAATAAATAAATAAATAAAAATTAATCTGGTCTCAGCTGCTGAGATGTTCCTAGTTGCCTCCCACCCACACTCACCCAACTCACCTGGCAGCTGTTCATAGTGATCATTTGAATTAAAGCAGAAATCACTTTTAATCAGGGATTCTGGTTGGCTTTGTCTGTTCTGTCTTGTGGCAAAGTCTCCTCAAGTTCTACAGATACCCTATAGATGACTCAAACTTCTTGATCATTCATTGCGTTCATAGAAGAGTTTAATGTGAGTGGCTGATTTAGAAATAATTGCTTGTGTGCAGCTGGGGAGGAGTCCTTCAGCTACTGCTCTGTGGGGCTGGAGGATGCTATGGGAATGTTCTTAGCCAACCCTGCCAATAGTTCTAGACGACATCTTCCACACATATACTTTTGAGTAGATGACTAATGTTCCAACTGTTGCAAAAATAAGAGCATGCTCATCCCTACTTCCACAGAGCCACCTGAAGTTGGATATTTATTTCTAAGAATGGCTTGTGGTGTTATTTTACTATGTTTTATAATCATCTGAAGGACATTATATGGCATTATGTTCATGTAAAAATAATATGGAGATGAGATCGAGAAATGTCTCCACATGTGATGGGAAGAAATCTGCAAGTGCCTTTAGAGCCTGCAGGAGGGCTGTGGTTTGGGCCATGACCAGGCTGCCCTAGTTTCTTACAGACTTTGCCCTAAAGTCTGTAAGGAATGAGAATGCAATCTAATGTCCTATTGATTCTTATCTACATGTGGCAACAGCACCACTGCAACCCAAGCATAATTACTCAGCAACACTTTTCAAATGGCAGTATAATATAGGGAGACTGTTTTCTTCCGACTGTACTGCTAGAGATGCTTTTGATTAAAAGCTACCTAGAAGGAGGCTCAAGACAATTTATTAAACATTCAGAGAGAAATAGCAAACCTTTGATAAGCTATCAGAGATACCCCAACATTGATATAGTTTTAGGTATAACAAAATAACTAATATACAGTGAACGTATGTGAGGAGATCTAGGGCATTCTGCTTTTCATGATTTTTAGGGTGTTTGCAAAGTTGGACATCTATGAAAATGTCAAAACTTTGTGGCATATCTCCAGTGTGCATTGGCTGAAGAAGGCTAGTTGATTACAACCTCCATATCCATATTGTGAATTGTGCAGATTGTTAGAAATGGAATATTTCAGTCTTAAACATTGCTTTACTAAGACACATTTCATTCGATGTTAATCTCAGCCCTGACATGTTACTATCTGCACATGCAGGGTGAAAGTATGCGATGTTCAGGAAAGGGAAACAACTTGCCCCTCTTTCATGGCTAAGATGCCAGAGCTGAATTTAAGTTCATTAATACAAATTGGATCTCCTCTTGCCTTAATTAAAGGAAGGAAAGAATTGAGTAATGAGGTCTGAGGGATGCTAAAGACCTGCCATGGCCACTGGGCTCCTCCTTGAAGCAGGCACCTCTTCCAATATCGTAACAATTGGAAACTAAGAGGGGAGTTTATTCAAGCACACCTTTATTTAATGAGTGCCTACGATTTGTCCAGCCTTGGTCTAGGCCTAATGAATAGAGAGCTAGAAAAAGGGAAAAGCATAGGGAGGGGGGTGATTAGCTTATAATCAACAAATCCATCTAAAGAGCATCTTTGGAATTCTGTTATTTCAAACCAGTGTTTGATCCAACAATAAATCTTCTGGCTTGTGCGCCATTTTGAAGCAGATCTATGACCCACCGCACACACCAGGAACCTACAACCTGATCAGTCATCCCCAAGACACGGAATGTTATCACGTTGGAAATATTACGTCAGGAGTTTACAGAATGGGAGTGACAAAGATACCTTTCCTGTCATCTTGCAATTGAACAGAGTGGTTTGAAAACCGGTCATTAAATCATCAGTTACCACAGGTAAAATTGCCAGTTCAGTCTATTGATTAAATAATTTGAACAATAACCTACAAATCATTCATTCTGAAAAACAAAAATTAAACCCACCTACAGAACTGAGGCTCTAAGATTTTTTAAAAAATCACTACACCATGAAACAACGATGAAAATGAGCCTAATTATGTAGACTTAACTATTGACTCTTGTAAAGTACGTGTATAAATCGTTTGACTTTGCAAATAAGCTGATATCTGACATGTATTTAGTATAATAAAATTTTGTTACAAAACCTTAAATTTTATTTAGTTATGTGCTGTAAATATAAACTGAGTTCAGAGAAGAACATGCGAAACTGTCATTTGATTATAAAATTACTTATACCCTTACTAAGTAAATATGAGCTATTTTGTTATTGTTCTTGTCTCTCCCCTGTGTGCCATGGTTTTAGGTTTATTTTTCTAGAACACAGCCCTGCTCTCTTCTTTAAGACCATATTACTCCAAATACAATAACTAAACTTTCAGAGACTCTTTATTAACAAGGTCAAATCTGTTTTTTTCTGGGTTGGCATTCAATACCTTCTAGGATCTCATCAAACTCCCTTTCCAGCTTTATCTTACAGTCTCCCTTCCAATATGTCCTCTGTTTGATATACTGTTGGGGTGTTTGGTTTTGTTTGGTTTGGGGGAGGAGGGGTTGCTTCTGCTGATCTTTCCATACAGGATTCTCTTTAAAACCTACCCATCCTGAAAGGCAGTGACAACACAAGTGGTGGCACCAATGAATCTAAGCACAATCATCCATCATATCCATTGGTTCACATAAGTGAGCTCAATAAGCATACTTTCTAAATTGAAGCAAACCACAAATGCAGGTTGGGAGACTGATAACACTCTACTCATCATGCGGCTGTTTACTAGTGCTTACTACTCAAACTGCAAATAAGCAGTTCAAAGGAAACACAAGATCAAGGATACAAGTAAGAGGCAAGGCTCTAATGCCCTTCCTTATGGAGATGTAAACTGAATTTCAAGCCATCAGCAGCCTATTAGAATGACAAATCTGCTTGATCGGAGTAGCTCAAGAGGCACAGACTTACAATTATATGTGGCTGGGGGACAGATTGTCTCAAGAGTCGAGTGCTCTTATTAACATGCACACACACACACACACACACACACACACACACACAAGTCCTGACAATTAAGTTTGAGAACATGTTGCAATGATCTTGCTAACCTTTTTTGATATCACAGAGATTATTCATTATGAATCTGTACCAACTGGATAAACACTTAACCAAGTTTACTGTTTGGAAGTGCTGAAAAGGCTGTGTGAAAAAGTTAGACAACCTGAACCTTTAACCAACAATTCATGGCTCTTGTGTCGCGACTAGCAGCAGCTCACATGGCACTGTCTGTGAGGGAGTTTTTATTTCCAATACAAATAACCACATTGGAACATTCCCCCGCACTCACCTGATCTGGCCCCCAATGACTTCTTTCTTTTCCTGAAGATAAAGGCAATATTGAAAGGAAGATATTTTGATAACATCCAGGACATCAAGGATAGTACAACGACAGCTCTGATGGCCATTCCAGAAAGAGAGTTCTAAAGTTGCTTCAAAGGGTGGACTAGGTGCAAGTGTCAGAGAATAGCTTCCCAAGGGGAGTACTTCGAAGGTGACTGTAGTGATATTCAGCAATGAGGTGTGTCACACTTTTTCTAGGAGGAGTTCGTGAACCTAACTGTAAGACCTTGTGTGTGTGTGTGTGCACGCCTGTGTTATTTTTAATTATGCCTGATATACATGCTCTTGCACTCTCTTTCTAACTGCCCCACTGAGTCTATGGGCCTATATCTAGCTGTGCAGTAGCCCACCATATGAGTAAAATAGCACGTGCTTACTCTGCACACATAACACTAAGACAAGTCACCTAGGTGGTGGCATCCTCTCAGCTAATCCTTCAGCCTGATCACTACTTCAAGACAGCTTCTAAGCTGGTTCAACATAATGGTTCAAGGTCAAACTGAAATACAAATAACATGGGGCATTTGGTAGATATATCCATCTTCTTCCTCTAACTGAGAGTAACTTTTCCCTCCAAAGCATCAAGAGCTCCTTGGCTTTCTCTCTTGGGTTCTCACATTCTATTTTCCATGAAAACCACTGGAGCAGACATGAGTATGTCAAGCTGTGTATTGGCCAGAGACTTCATTGTGCCATTTATTAAAAGAACAAAAGAGGTGAGAAAAGACTTGTTGATGTATTTTGATGCTTGGACAAGAGAGTTAATTCTCCCTTTTCAGATGGCTCTGGTCTTTGCTCATATGTGGATTCTGATTCTTTGTCCTCACCAATATCTTGAAGAGAGAAGCCAAAGAAAAAGCCACCGGTGCTGTCAGATATCCAAATGATAGAGACCCGTACGGAGTAAATGCACATGCGTGGCCCGTCACTATAAAAATGACATAGGAAAGAAGTATCTGTAGCTTCAAAAAATGGAATAGGGCAAACTAGACATTGCACAATTCTCAGGTGAAACAATCAGCGACATAAGAAATACCAGCTTCTTCCAAAAGTAAAGATGAAACCAAGAGAACAAGGGAATAAAAGGAATTATTTCATCTATTTCTGTATGAGACGTATATGCGCACTGAACAGAAATGAAAGGAATTAGCATCTAAAGCAAATCACAGTGTAATCGGCTTGAGGGCACTTAATATTACTTTTGTAGTGAGGTCCTCCTGACAACCTCCATGTCACCAATGAGGACATCAGGAAACGTGGTGTAACTTGCCCAGCATCTCACAGTCCCATGTGGCTGAGCTAAGATCCAAATGAAAATCGCTCTGACTTTAACATGCATGCTGCCTCTTTTGGCCGAGCCAGTATGGTGCTATTTTCTATAATTATTACTAGAGAATGGAGTATTATTGAATGGCTATTTAAGGAGACAAGTGAAACTGTTCTGAGAGACTAACGATAGACTGAGGTTGAGGAAAGTTCCAGTGCCGGAGAGGTTAATTAACAGTAGGTATTTAAGAAAGTTTTCATTGAAACACAGAATGGCAGCTGTAATCAAATCCATGAGAAGGAGAAAGTATATAGGCTCCCAGTGTGTGAAGGACAGAGCTATTTCTGAAATCAAAACAGTAACATGAAGAGATTACAGTTTGACCCATTTCCTGGCATAAGAACTTGGTATTTCCAGATTGCTTCAGAACACCAATAACCTTACCACAGCTTGAAAATATTATTTAGGATCAACAGATCTGCAGGCAATGTTGAGAATGGATGCTGAGGCACTTGAAACAGATTTATCTATTACTTAAATTAAAAATGTTATTAATGTCTGATATGCAGAGATGGCCTGGGGGCCAGATGGCTGCACAATCCCATGTTCTAAAGCTCACAAAGCACATTTGAGTTTGGTTTTGAACTTAGAGTTTCCTCATTTTAAAACATTTTATTAAAGCCACATATAGTCTCCATTCTCAGTAATTAAAAATGACTTTTAAAGACTTTTAAAATGTTTCTAGCAGACAGAGAACACATTTATTTCTAGGATGATTTTTAAGGCAAGTTATATGGCATGAATAGTTATTTTCCTCAGACATTTATATTCTCCTTCAGTGCCAACTAGGGGAAGTCAAAATGTTCTGTTATTAGCAACTGAACCCTGTTCCTAGAAGCTGCAGATCACTGTGTTTTTTAAGAAAAATAAAGTGCTTTAGGAACACATAAGATATCTGCAAACTGACAAACCATTCCAATGAAAAGTGAAAAATGCAATTGACTGTTTTGCTATTTGGAAACATCTGGATATTCATCTAAGCACAGCTCCTTGCAAGTGCTTTGTGTATATGAACCATGGAAATGTTTGTCTGAAATAATCACTTCTCTCTGGGTTAATGACAGTTTCCCCTGAAAAGAAGCATCGTATAATGACGTTGTAAAAAGTATCGGGAAAATTTTTTTTTTTTTAATCAGAAACCACCCTTAAAAGACAGTGTAGTATTTAATAGCTTGGATTTAGGAATGGGATAGATCTAGGGTTCAAATCCCAGCTTCCCTACTTAATAGTGACTTGACTCTGGGTAATTTATTTTTAACTTCTTTGATATTGAATTCCTTATTTGTAAAACAAAAAAATTATGTAAAAAATGTATACAAGTATTAATATAATACTTGAAATATAGTAATTACTCAATGAATGTTAGCTATTATTATATTAGTTTGAACCACATGAAATTGCCATTTTTGTATGAAAAAAATCTGTCAAACATTAATAGCTTTATATGATTTCATATACTTCAAACTAGCACTATAAATTCCAAAAGTACTGAAAGAGAGCATGGAAAATGAAGGCCTAACTTGCCCAACTAGGTCAAAGGAGAGGAATTTCCCAAAAGGCAAGGGGACATCCAACAATATCTATAGATCTTCAGTGATACTGATAAAATCAGAAATGGTATTGAGTTTTTAGAAAAAGAAACGCCAAATTGCACATTCAAGTGTGGCTAGAGGGAGAATTCTTTGACAAAATTTGAATATTGAGGATGGTGGGGGAGTAACTCTCTACAGGCCTAAATTTTTTGTTGATGATTTTTTTAGAAAGAGCTTTATTTAATACATCAAAATGGAATAAAGGGAAAATAACATGGGAGTAATAAATTTAACATACTGTCTTGATTGAGTAAATTTTCCATGAATTCAACTCAGGACAACAGTTCAATGTCATCAAAAACAATTCTTTCTCCCTGTTCATATTCTTTTTCCAATTTCTTTAAAAAACAATCTTTGAGCATTTTTTTTTCACACCCAGAAGGAAAAGTAGTGAAAATCTATTTTTAAATATTTGTAAATTGCAGGCAATGCCCATCCTGCTTTTCATATGCTTTAAGTCATTCTAGTGGGCAATTTTTTTGTGGCCATTACTGCGAAAAATACCAAGAATATCCAAGAAATAGAAGGCATGTGTATGTAAATTTACCATGGTAAGGACCAAGGCTCCCCTAAAAACTTGATATAGCCTAGAATTCCCAACACCTCTGCTTACACCCTCCAATTCTATTCTTGTCTTGTACTCATTCCATCTTTCAACTAGAAATGCATGTCAACTCACAAAAATGGATGTGTTCCTGAGATTGTTGATTATAATAAAACATTCTGCAATTGAATGCTTTTTTACATTTGCTTCCAAAATATAAGGTTTTCCAAGAACCATACAATGTGAAATAGATACACTATATAAGACTTACATTCATTAAAAAAAAAAAGGACTACATGTTCATTAGAGAACAAAGGGGACAGGCTCTAAGATGAAGATGGAGAGGTGATCAGGGTCTCAATCAAGGATTCTGAAGGCCATATTAAGATATTTTACTTAATTTTATTTTATTTTATTTTTTCTTATAGGCAATATGGCTTAAATCAAGGCATGAAAAAATTGTATTTATGCTTTGAAAACTTTACCCTTATGGGAGGGTAGACAATAACAAAGAAAGAGAATCCAGGTTAGAGAGCAATCCTGTTACCCCTTCAAGAGATGGTGGTGACAAAGAACCAAAAACCTGTTGGGGCCAAGGATTCAGAGAAAGAGTTTTCTTTCAATCAGTTCTTCAGTCTCCATAGGTAGCATAAATGGGCAGTGGTTGGGGGAAAGGGTGGGGTGCATTTTGCAGCCATAAGCCTAAGGACTGACTGAGCATGGTCTCTGACTTCTGCTTCGCAAGTTAATTGTACCCACTGGACATCAAGGGGCAAGAAACATTTGAAAAACAGACAATTTTCTCGGCAAGTTTTAGTGTTCTTTTAAGCCAGACAGTTCCTCCACTTTGTAAACTCAACTATCAGGAATTTAGTATGTCAAGTTGATTTATGATAAAAGATGCCTGTTAGATTTTTGTTTGTAGGGAACAAAGGACCTGTTCAAGGATCTTTGCCAATTAGCTCAAGGAAAATTTGAAAAAGCAGGGGAGGGAAAGGTTGAAAAGACTCAGAGAACCACATATAAAATTTGACAGAAGTAAATGTAAGTAGTGCTCATAGGAACTGTTTCAGATGACTACCCTGTGTATCTTTCTGTGTCCACATTTTCTCTAGCTGATATTATATTTTCTTCACACATGTCCTATTCTCCTCCGCAGACTGGCTTTTGCTAACCCATAGCATCAACATCCCTATAACTTCAAGTTTCTAATGGCTTTTGTTTGCCTGTGAACCTCCCACTCTGTCACGTGGTGATTTTTCAACCCTAGAGCCATCTTCCTTCTGAACTCAGGCTTTTTGTCTCTTGGATCAAATTCTCGTTCAGGCATCCAAATGAGAAATCTCAGTTTGCAGTTGCTTTTCTGCTGGCTCAAATGTTCACCCTGGAAACAATTCATTCTCACACTAGAAGAGTTTGCTAAACATGACTGTCCATTTTAGAGTTTGCCATCAAGGTGGATCAATTTAGAAGAAAAGCTGAGCCTAGAAGAAGGCAAGTTCATATCACAGATTAATAAGAAAGTACCAACTACAATAATTTTAAAAACTTAAAAAAATAATAATAACTTGAGTTTTCACTCTATCCAACATCTCTAGAAAGGATACAAAAGGGCAACTCAGGCGAAGATAATGCTTAACAATTTATCTTTGAGCCTCCCCAGATCAAGAAAGACTTGCACGTTGGGGATCTTTGATCTGTGTTTTGTGCTGTTACATTCCCTAACAGCCCCAACCACGTAAGTTATGAAATGCTATAAAATTTAAGAACAGACTGTTGCTTCACACTTTCAGTATACACATATCATCTGCCTGGGGTTTAAAGTTTGGGATATGGAGAAGACAAGCACTTTCCTGGTCTGAGACATTTATTTTTTTCTTTTGGAGGCACCATCACTGGGCTACTCTCGGAAAATGGAGGAGAGAAAATGAGACATCACTTTTGGTTGAGTGGGAGTCATAGCGGAGGAAGATGGCTGGGGATGGTTCACAAAGTACAATCCATTTTTCAAATCTCTGGCATTTCATACGCAAGATAGACACTTTAGAGCCATCTAGTGGTGTAACATCATTGAACTAAAATGTTGAGAAGAGCCAGGTTTAGACTTGAGGGAAAGCCCATGTGCAACTCCAGTGGAATCTGACTATCTCTGGGCACAATCTCACGCAGAAGAATCATTCATTTCAGGAAGACAAGCCTGACTGTAGATGTCCTGGGCGTAGGAGGGCAATGGGCATCCTCTCATTCTGCCTTATTCCCTCTGACGACTGCTTCCTCTAGCACTGTTCCAAGAGGTGCATCATCTAGTGACCTAGATGGTGTGGAATTTATAAATAATACTTACTTTAAACAATGAATCCATAAAATTCAAGACAGTATCTACCCAGTGGAAATTAGAATCTGTTGGTGACTTTATTATTCACCCCTACATAACTCTACCTATTTCAAATAAACACTTTTGGGCTGAAGTTGGGCTGTCAAGAGTGTATTCCATGGCTTTAAGTTTTAAGGATAGTGTTTTATTTTGACTGATATTTGTGGGGCTTGAAGGAATGGAGGCATTTTCCTGTCTCTGAAACTGAAAACCCATCTTCTCTATGAAGATTTGGACTGGATAGGACTGATTTGCAATACTTAGAAGAGGTTTTGCTTAGAAACTGCACTAATAGCTTCTTATTTCTATTGATTTTTACCTCATTTATTTTACTTGGTAAACTAATTAGGCCCTATAGCAACTGTTTTCATAATCTAGTATGCATCAAAATCAACAGAAGTCCTGTTAAAATGCAGATTGCTGGGCCCTAACCTCTGCTCCAGAGTTTCTGCTCCAGATAGATCTGGCTAGGGGCCAAGAACTTGCATTTATGAATTTGCATTAAGTTCCCAAGAGATAATAACGCTGTTAACTGAGAGGCCATGCTTTGTGGATCACCAATATGGGGAATCAAGGCATGGAAGCTCACCTTTTATTGTTTCACTGTCTTAAAGACAAGACCAGAGCATTCTTCCACAGCTCCCCAGTGTGCAACAGGTTTCAATTGTTGATAGTTCTTCTATTTTTTTTAATAGACCTGATTTCTTCAAAGGAGACGATTTATGGAATCCCGATATGTAACACACATCAAAATAACACCGCTCTAATGAAAGTGAAGGTTGAGGGATGCCTATCAGCTCACGTGTTCTTCCTCACTCCCCACCAATTTGCACAGCAGATGCTGAAACTACCTGGGCAGAGCCGGGAGCCATCACAGAATCGTTGGAAACTCAACCAGGCCTGAATATGACCGTTGTCCCTTTAGCTCCTTAATGGTCACCAGCTACACAGCTTCTCAGTAGGTGCTTTTAATTAGTTAGCCATCCCTTGCCAGTTGTTCAATCCCAGCCTCAAATACCATTTCCTATAAAATGTCCCTTTTGTACCTCACCACGCCTTTCCATTGGATGGGGGGGGTGGGGGGAAATTATGAATAGAAAAATGTGCATTTTTCCTGTGAGGATAACACTTGACGACCAGCTTTGTTTCAAAGAACGAGCCTGCGAGACATTGGGAATGGTATAAAACATCAACACTGCTTGAGGAAGAGCTTATGCACAGTTTGGTTCCCTAGCACTTCCAGGCGCAGTGCACTCTGGTCACCATTGCCTCAGACACTGCCACTAGGTCACCACCATGCGTCCTACTACCTCTTCCACAGCTACAAAGCGATCATTTTTATTGACATATAATATAAAACTTACCCCAAACAATTACACATATTTATTTGGGAGCACTTTTAAACCATACCTTTTAACTCAAGATTTCTTCCCTTCAATAGCCCAAGGCTGGTTTATTGTATAGAGCAGAGAGAAAGAGAGCAGGTTAAGAATTGTCATCAACATGCAGATTTTCTAAGTCACGGCCCTAATCAAGCTACCTATGGGACTATGTAACCATGTGAATATTTACCTAATGTAGACATTTCTTTTTTCTCTCCAAATGAGTTCTTGAATCTAAACCAATACTCAAAAACATCAAGGTTCAAGGTTCTGTATCTCTGAATGCTGGGCTTGCTTTGGGATATAAATCTAAAATCAATTCATCTCAGCATACATATAATTGGATTATATTCTGTGAGATAAGAGCCAAAGAGGAATAGTCCCATGATTTTACTGTGGGAGATATGACCCATTTTCACAATTAAGGGTAAACAGATGAATCATATTACAGATAGGCACAACTTTGTTATTAATGTAACAACAACAGAAGGGAGAGTTTTTAGAGTTAAAGAAATCCACTGAGAAGTACCTGTTCACTTTTGGCTTGTTGTTTTCTTATTTTCATAGGCTAATGTGCATTTCTTTGAGCATATTTCAGATAGTGAATATTCTTTCTCATGTCCTTATACCCATTGTCAAGGACCTGTTCCCTTGATCTGAACTATAAGGAGACTCTAATCTAAAATCACTAATATCCATATCTATCCCACACCTTATTGGGGAATCCAAGGCTCTCTCAAAGAGGCCAAAGGCAAAATTAGCTAATGTCAAATACAGATCCAGAAGACATGAATAAATGGGATGATCATTCTAAAACTTCTTACAAAAGTCATTGCTTCAGATATCATGAAGGATTAACATTAGAGAATCCAAACTTGTGTGTGGAACGCAAAGGTGAATATAGAATGAGCAATGGAATATAAAAAATAAAAAATCATCTTCTAAACAAATGCAGGGATGCAGAATTAAAGTAAGAATAGTCTGAGTGGGCCAAGGTCACATACAAAACAGGCATAATAAATGCTTAGCGACTCTGTTTCATGGGTTTGTGTTGCTAGGCATATATATTGAAGTGTGTATTCAGAATACACATATAATATGTGATAACAATTCCCCAATGTTTTGTCCACTCTTTTCACTTCCTTAGATTAGACACACCTCAAATGACTGAAGAGGGGTCTCACAACAGGAAAAAAAAAATCCAAATTAAGTTTCCAACGAGATAATAATGGGATATACAGGAACAAAATATGGTGACATCTTATTGTTTTCTCCTCCAATCCCTTAGAAGTCGGTGTCAACCTGTTATGCAAGTTGCCTATTTAAGTCATAAATTAGTTCATTCTGTGGCTATGGAGCCCGCAAAACCTCAAAGCAAATCCTACAAAGAAATTCTTCGAAAGACATTCATGGGGGGCTTACGGCCCCTATTCATGGCAAGTTGTGGAAGGTGTGACATTGAAAAACTGAGGGTTGCTAGATGGGCGGGAGGGGTGGGGGGTGGGGGGGAGGGTGAGGGGATTGGAGGGCAGTCGGTGACCACAGGATGGCCACGGGGTTTGAAAATTAATCTGGGGAACGTAATTTGGTGGTTACCAGAGCGTAAGGGGGTTGGAGGGTGGGGGATGAGGGTGAGGGGGATCAAATGTATGGTGATGGAAGGGGAGCTGACTCTGGGTGGTGAACACACAGTGTGACTTATGGATGATGTGATACAGAATTGCACACCTGAAATCTATGTAATTCTACTAACAATTGTCACCCCAATAAATTAAAAATAAATTAAAAAAAAAAAAAGAAACAAAGATAAATTACAGGACTTCATATCACAAGGTGATATTGGAATCAGAAACATCTCCCAAGGTTTACTGCTCTAGTTCTAGCCACCCTTTCATCGTCAATATCTGTATGTAACTCTCTGTATTTACTACTTTTACACTTGGGAAAGGAAAAGGAAAAAGAAAAAAAAAAAAAGAAAAAAAAGATACCTTCCTGTCCACCCCAGAAACAACGGCTTAATTTTCTATGGAAAAAAAAAATAAGTATTTTATAATTCACTGAGGAAATTTGGGTAGTGATCCAAATAAATCTTCCAAAACCGACAGACCTATGGTTTTTCAAGGGTTGTTACAAAGAATGTGCCCATAAGCCAAATAAGCATCATCTTTGGGGAGATTTTATTTGTGTAATCAATTCATATCTGGACAGGTCTTCTGCTGGTTGGCATAGCAACTAACTGAAGTTCATTGAACTTTTAGATGTGTTTGCTAACAGTCTAAAGCCAATTTTCCCCCAATAGGGACCAGACAAAGGCTTTCTTTGTTATACCTCTTCAGTTGCATTAAAAAACACATCATTTTCCTCTAGCCTACAAACACATATAATATGTCATAACAATCCCCCAATGTTTTGTCCACTCTTTTCGCTTCCTTAGATTAGACACACCTCAAATGACTGAAGAGGGGTCTCACAACAGGAAAAAAAAATTGATATTTGGTAAGTAATGTTACGAAAATTGCTTCTATCATATAATTCCATAATATTTTTCCTGAAAAGAAAGTTAGTTAAACATCACTGTTTTTTGTTTGTTTGCTTGTTTGTTTTATTTTTTGTTTTCTTTTTATTTCTATGCCTTTCCATGGTAATCTTGGGATTCATGGTAATCTTTCAATAATGTTGTTTGTTGGTTTTTTTAAAGATTTTGTTGAAGGAAACTGAGCAGTGATTTTTGCAGTGGTGCTATTTACTTTGACCTCAATAAAGTTTTAGACTTGAAAATGCTAGGTCTTCACTCAAACTCTCCAGTAATTTGTTTTCAGACTATGTTTGTTAAGCAGAGTTAACCGATGCATATTTAGAGAGAAAGGTCTGTCATAAACCTATGCTAAGCATTGTGGAAGCTAAAGAGCAATAAATGACATTGACTCTTCAATAATGTATAATATCATTTTTTTAAAGGACTGAAGGAAAGGGATTATTAGCAAAGAAGATGTCTCTACTACCGGGAACAATACAAAAAAGACTTTAAAAGGACAGATTTCTAGTTATATCCTACCTTTTCCTTGGTTAATCCTCAATTTGAAAGCATTATTACTATGAGACTCGAAGAAGCTTAAGGTGGAGGGTAGTTTTTCTCCAGAAGAATGTAATTCCTGACCTAGGTGCACCTTAGAAAATCATCTTACTATTTAAAGAGCTAAGAAGAAAAAGGTACTTTAAAAAAATTACCCCCTTTTGAAGAATAGAATGAATACTATTCTAATTATTTGTAGAAAGAATATCTTTGTTCCTTGGTTCTTATTTAAAGTCTGCAAGCGGTACCAAATTTTCCCAATTTCACAAAGATTTTGTTTGCCTCCCTTCTTCAGCTCTCTGGAGTACAGGAAAAATGTCTCAAACATGGTTTTGTAGTCATTTCTCCATAGTGGATCTGTTGGAGGCCACGCTGAGCTGATTAAATAATTACCATCTGACTACTCGTGAAGACTCTTTTCTTCCAGCCTGCACTCCAGCCAATCTACTGCCAATGAGGCTATTGCACTTCAATGACTTTATTGATTGACAGCGATTAGGTCAGTTTGCTGACAATGTGTAACTGACCACTGCTATTTATAAACAACTATTCAGCAGCCCCAAACTAAGGCTGAGCTGCATGTGGTTTTGTGGGCAGCTGGACCCTGGCCTCCTCTGTCTGGGGTGGAAGGGGAGGCGGTTATAATGGAGCTGGCGTATTGTATGGCTCTTCATTCATAAATGTCCTTTCTGAACCGAAGAGGCTGCCTTTGTTTGATTCACAAAAAAGGGAAGTGAGAAATGTTTAGAGTCAGGGTCGTAGGGGGCTGTGGGCATATGGAGCAAAGGAGAGTCGAGTGCCAATTCTGAACAAAACCCTACTGTGGGATGTGGAAGGGATGTGCATGGTTGAGGTGTAATATTAACTTCTACTGCCACCCTGTGGAACAAAGGAGAAATTCTTTGTCCAGTGAACAAGGTCCAAGAACTGCAAGGAACTTAATGATAAAGAGGAGGCCAAAGGCTGGCTTCAAACCATGCACTTCTAATTAAAAATATCTTGGAGTCCACATTATTGCTTCAAAGTACAGACATGGGGGAATTTTCTAGAATATTAAACAAAGCAATCCTCTGAGACTCCTGCAATCTGTATGGGCCTGAGGCCAAACCTCTCTTCCACAATAGAAAGACTGAGGTTCTGAACCTAGACTCCTGCATCCAATCCACAAACCAAGGAAAAACAATGAAAAATTCACGAACTAAACCCTCTGAAGCTTAGACTACAGAAAAGAAGAAAAAGCAAGAGACTTAAATCTCAATAACAAATGGGTATGAGTAGAAGGGAAATGGCAGAAGAAAGCATTAGATTTGAAACGAAGTGACTCTGAATTTAAGCCCTGGCAATCATTTATTGAGTGTTCTCAAAGGAATGATTCCCTTATTCATGTACCAGGTAGAGTTAAACAGGGAAGGAAGACACTATTTGAGACTATTGCCATAAGGGTTAAGAGCTAGTGGGAAAGCACTGGAAGACTTACGAGGGAGCTTGATCAATGTCATTAGACCATCTGTGTTTGCTAATCGAGGTTTATGGAAGTTAGGTTCCTACTGTCCCACAGAGACTGGCAGATCGGAGCTCAATATTGATGATTATATCTCAAAGGGACGGCTCCCAGTCTTTATAAAAGACATTCCTAGGTTGTAAAAGTAGTGAAGCCCGGGAGAAATTTTACATTTCCAAGGAGCAGAGAAAGAACTTACCATTGCAAGTTTTCTAAAGGAAATAATATTTTTAAATGGAGGTGAAGGACCTAAAGTCAGGAAGAAACTTGTCTGAAGTGTAGTCAGGTCAAAAAGAACATTAAGGTCCTCTTGGTGAATCAGTCTCCTAGTCTGTAAAATGGCCACATTAATCCCAACCATCCTTATCTATAAGCATGAATGTGGGCATTGGGGGAAAAATATAGAAGTATGTGAATGTGCTGTAACCCACTAAACAGACAATGTAAACTATTGTTACTCTTTCTCTCCACTTACTTTAGAAATATGCACAAATTCAACTAAAAGTAAAAATCTTTTTACAATGCAGATCTAACAGAATATCTCAGATTCAGGTCTAGCTCTATAACTCACTACCCATGAACGCTTCAGAAAGTCATTTAATCTCTCCAAACTTTAGGGAATGAGTGCACCACGCTTACCTCACAAGGTGGTTGTAAAATTTAAATGAGAGAATGTGTGAAGCTACCAGCACAATGTTGGCACTTAGTGAATACTAATTCATTCTGAAGTTGCATGTAGTCTAGCTCTGTGTCATGGGCTCATTTCTAATATGATTTTCTTATCCCTGATTTGATTCCTGCATCCAGCTATTTTCATAAAAATGTGACATTGCAAACCACTTCCAAACTCAGTGTCTTACAAAAATGAGCATTTATTTCTTGAAAGAAGATATGTAAACATGATGTAGGTCTCATGCAGCTTTTGCACAAGGATGGAGTTCATGTGAGCTAGGCTGGACTTGGCTGGAGTTGAATCCAGACTGTGGGTTCATTTTGGCTCAGTGCCATGTGCTGCTTCTATGTATTCTGGGACCAGTAAGCTACTGGTATGCTCTTCTCATAGTGATGCGACAAGTGCCAGGATACAAGCTTTTGCTCATAATACATCTACTGAAAACCAATTGGCTGAACAAGTCACATGGACAAACTAAAAGGCAAAAAGGGGACAAAGATAATATTACTACAGAGAAGTAGAGGATTAAGACCAACAACTCAGTCTAATACATTAAGTCATCCAGTATTTGTTTATGTTGTAGCTTCTCCCCTATACCTCAGTGCCCCAAATCTTCAGATCTTTAGCAGTAATTAGTAATGGGAATAGAGAAAATGTTTGAGTGCAGAGCAAAATCTCAGGAGAAAGGTGGGAGTGCTTTTAACGTATTCCCCACCATATATTTGGAGGAAAATATGAACCAAACAAACTTGCATCTTTTTGCAAAAACATTTCATTATGCAGGTGTCTATATTTTTCAATTTTCTTTAAAGGCTTGCCCTTATTGAGAAATATTCCTACGACAAGTTAATGAAATGAAGATTCCAGGCCGAAGCAAGGAATTGAATTTGCCAAGTACAGGCGAAGTAAGCAAGTATCGAAAGATGACCAAGAGATGGTTAAGAATGAGTACTTGCCCTCCCCCCTTTTTAATCTCCTCACCTCCTACTCACACCCCAACTAACAAACCTGCGTCATTTGAGCTGAAAGAAGAATTCATCTCTGAATATAGATCTGAGTTAAAAATCATTCTGCAATGGTCCTACTGTGTCTTTTGAGAACAATGCCATCGCTTAAAATAACCGTGTTTTCAATCGTGACCTTCAGTGTGTCTGAAAGTTTGTGATGATGAATAGTGAATGGTGAATGGTGTGCTGCAGAATGCAGCCCCTAATTGCTCACAGAGAAGTCACATAGGATTTGCAGTCCTTCTGTTTATGCCAGTGCTTGGAAAAGATCACTGAATCTGGATCTATGTGGAGCTACCAGACTGAATCACAAATGAAATTTTCCATTTGATCCAGCTACTCAACCTTTTGTGAAACAATTTGGAGAAGCAGGGTGGGGTGGGCAGGGGCAGGAAAGGCAGTGCTTAATGATGGTGAGCACAGACTTTGGGATCAGACGCCTGTGCTTAAATTGTGGTGTTCCCTTGAATAGCTGTGTGGCCTTGAGCAAGTTCGTCATCCTTTTTCATTTCAATAACAATATCCGCAAAATAGAAACCATCATCGCTCAAAGGGCTGTTGTGAGGATTTAGCATGTTGATATACATAAAATATAACACATGTGAGGATTTAGCATGTTGATATATGTAAAATATAACACATGGTAAGTACAGTGAATAGACAAGAGAAGACAGCTATTGTTGTAGCTACGATCATGTATTAGGGAATTTGTTTTCAGTAAAGAATAAGGTAGGAACCCAGTCTGCTCCTACAGGGGTAGAACCTGAAGACAGAGTGACAAATCTGTCACCGTGGATGGGGCAGGGGTGGAGGCTGTGGGATGAGTGAGGAAAGAGTCTGATGAGACAGGTAGGTGAACACATCTGGAGGAAATGGAGACCAGAAGCAGTAAAACAATAACCAAAGCCCTCTTCTTCTTGAACTACTTCTTTTCCAAGGCTGAGCATTGAAAGTTTGTTCCTGGAGCATCACATTCAAGTTGATGACCCTAAATGTAGTGACGGTGGTAGTAGAAAGTATGCTTTTCAGCTGCTGGGAATTAAAGAGGGAAGGGTGTGATGGCTAATTTTATGTGTCAACTTGACTGACCTATGGGATGTTCAGATACTTGATTCAACATCATTCTGGGTGTTTGTGAGGGTGTTTCTAGATAAGTTTAACACTTGCTTTACTCTATAGCGTAAAGCAGATTGCCCTCCCCAGTGTGGGTGGGCCTCCCCCAATCTGCTGAAAGCCTGAATAGAAGGAAAAAAGCTAAGGGAGAATTCCCTTTCTTTATTGGACTGTCTTTGAGCTGGTACATTGTTTTTTCTCCTGCCATTGGACCTGAACTCAGACTGGAACGTTCACCATTGGCCCTCGGGGTTCTTAGGCCTGTGGACTTGGACTAGAACTCTACCATTAGCTCTCCTGGTCTCCGGCTCGTGGCAGATCTTGGGACTTCTGAGCCTCCATAAGCACAAGAGCCAATTGATTATAATACTTGCATATATACGTATATAGAACTACAGAAATATAGAAAGAAACAATCCTAAAACCACACTCAAAGGCATCCGCACTTAAGATGTGAGGCAAATGGCACTGGGAATTCCTCTCAACATTTGTGTTCTAAGGAAAGCAGGCAATAATCTACACCCCAGGCAGCTCTGAAGGAGAAAAGCAGCTAGGTGTCAGGGAGTCCGCCTTGGAGAGCATTACTGAAAACTAGAAAAACAAGGAGCTTTTCCTGCAAGTAGATTGAGCACAGCAGTGGACAATTACAGAAGCAGCACTGTGAAAATTCTGGGAGGCAACACAGAAGTTCCTGAGAGCAAATGACATTGAGTCCCAACTGAGTGGGGAGTGGAAGTGAGGGGAGGAATCCCCACTTGGGAAAGAAATGGGATTGGCAACACCAGGCTTTAGTCTTGCCACGATATATTTGGAGCTGAGTATTAAAATTAGGTTTCAGTTTAGACATGTGGTACAAAATGCTGTCTTGTTCCCAGGAGCCAGATGGAAGCCATGACTAGGACTGAAACACAGGACATGAGAGGGCTAGAAGGCGACATGCTTGAATGTGAGTCACCTGCGTTGCTCATGAGAGTCCTACCAAAGCATCCAGATGGAGGACATCTCTAATCCAGACACAAAACTGCCTGGGTGACAAGAGACCTTGACAAGACTTTCACAATGGTCAGACTACCAGCTAGGCTTTTGAGCAGTGATTCTCCCCGAAGTCTCTCGTTCCACACGTTCTGTGGAAAGGAGGAGATCCCTACTATTATCCTCGTCCAGGGCTTTCTAATCATGAAGCTTCCCCTGGTGAGACCCCATCAGGCAGGAAAGAATTACAGACAAAATCCTGAAGTGTTGGCTCAACTCACTGTACTCAGAGACTAATCTCAAACTGTTCTTTAACTTCTGAATGGTAACCTTGTTACTGACTTTCTCCTCTTAAAGTCTACTACATCTCACACTTCAGACTTGATGTTCAATGCTGTTTTCTTAAAACCATCCTTGGATACGTACCTTGAATTTGCTGAAGTAGAATGATAAGTACACAGGGGTCTAATTATTGAAATAGACTTGGAAATTAACTTTCCCTGTCTCTGCCAGAACTCTTGAAGGCAAGATGGATTTATTGATCAGACATGTGCGTAGAGACTTTCCTTTACCCTACCCACGGTTCAGAATGTGTCCGCTAAACAAACACTTCACCATACTTTGGACAGCAGCATGTCAATCTGTACGAAAGAAAGACTAAGACAATCAGTTTCCTAGATACAAAATTTATCATTTCCGTGGTTTTTTTTTTTTGGTTTTTTTTTTTTTGAGTTAGCATGGGATGCCGAGTAGCCTGGCAGGGAATCTCTGGAAAATTAAAGCATGAAATTAGACCTTCCAGACAAAGGGCATTAGTTACAAGAGACTGTCTTTCCTGATAATCTTTCCTCCAGCTCTTCTACCCCCTGGGTATGAGTAATCACTGTGTGTGTTAAAGTGAATTTGAATTTGAGAGATGAGAAGTTACTGACTTTGAGAAGGTTAAAATCTCATTATAAATGTCTCACTTTGGGAATTAGATTTGGATTGGAAACCTTTTCAGTACTAATGTTATAGGGGCAATAAAATATCTTAAAATTCAGCAAGCCAAATGGTTTCTGTCTCTTCCTGAATTTATTCGGATGCTCCAGTAGGAAACTAGGCAGCAGTTCTTTACCATTACTGAATGTCAGAAGGTTGGAGGTTATCAAAGCAGTTAAAAGATGCTTCCTAGCCTTTTCCCTTCATCCTACGCTCACCCCCATTCTCCAACCCCTTAACATGAACCATTTTGAATGAAAGCACCAAATATGTGTGAGTGGATTCCGTTACCAAATCAGAGTTCATGGCCCTTCAAAAGGCAAAAACTTAAAACCTCATGGTTTGGAATAAGGAAGTGTTTGTTAATTGAGAAGATGCCAACTGAGAAGATGGGAGACCTAATGGTGACTCAAATCCATCTTGCTCACTGGACTATGTGTTTAAGGAATCAGAGGGAACAGGTATGGGCAAGTGCTGCTGAGGCAAGTTTTAATTGAAACTTGGCCATTTATGGTAAAGGGGCGTAACACTGGATCTTCCTGGACAACAGAGCCTTTGCTTCTGAAATGGTTTCAGTCTTCAAGTCCCGGTTATGTTCTGGTCCTTTGGTTCCATTGTGGGGGGTGGGAGACAGGCTAGACTTTGGTTCCGGGTGCAGCTGGCGGTCAAAGTTCTCTCCTGTGGCATGCTTTGGCTACATGACTTGTGGTTTTGGTCAGTTGTCTCTGAGAAGTAACTCAGTATCTCATTAAACCAGATAGGACCATTTTCAGCTGGTTCTATGGTTACAATTCTGTGACTTGAAGCAAGAGATCTCGGTTTGCCAGGTTGCTCTCTCTCTGGCAGTAACTATGCAGCCTACTTGAATGTAATGTGGAAAGGATAGAAATGTTTTTTTCACAGGACTTTCCCACTAGGGGAGTTTTTGAGCTGCTATTTCAAACGACAAGGACATTATGGAAGCAGAAATAAGCTGTGATATTGTGATTTATCCCTATTTCTGGCACAGAAATACAGCCTTGGACTTTCCTAAGTGCTGAGACAAAGATGTATTTTGTTATGTTAATGAGGTGACTTTTGGACTTGGGGTTGGGTGCCAAGAGAAGGAACCATGTGATTAGGTTAGAACTTTCAGTCCCAGCCCTCTCACCTTTGGTGGGGGGGAGCAGCTAATGATTGAGTCCCCTCACCATGCTTATGTAATAAAGCCTCCATAAAACCCCAGAAGGACTGGGTCTGGAGGGCTTCAAGGTTGGCGAACACATAGGAATTTGAGGAGAGTTGTGTACTTGGGAAGACCATGGAAACTTTGTGCCCTGTCTCTATACCTTGCCCTATGTATCTCTTCCCTCTGGCTGTTCCCAAGTCGTATCCTTTTATAATAAATCTGTGATCTAGTGAGCAAAATCGTTCTCTGAGTTCTGTGAGCTACTCTAGCAAATTGTTTAAAGCCAAGGAGGGGGTCCTTGGAACCTTCAATCTATAGCTGGTCAGTCAGAAGCACAGGTGACAACCTGGAACTGGCTTCTGAAGTGGTGGTGGTGGTGGAAGGGAATATTGTGGGACTGAGTCTTTAACCTATGGAATACGATGCTATCTCCAGATAGATAGTGTCAGAATTCAGTTGAATTGTAAGACACTCAACTGTTGTCCAAGAATTGCTTGTTGATATTAGGACCTCCTCCCCACATATTGTAATTGGGTGTTGAATTCTTATAATCATTAAAGACCTTTCAAGTGTGGCCTGCCTTTATCGTCAGGCATTCTTTCTTCTCCTCTGAGCCAGGTACCTGAAAGCGTATTAGATTCGTCTTTTCTTGGTACACTCACTTTGTTCTGAGACCAAATGGGCTGTGTGGGAATTTATAGAAGACATTGAGAGCAAAACATTCTTAAATGAGGTACTGCAAGAAACTTGTTCTGTGTGTTTAAATGCTGAGCTCAAAAAAAAAAAAAAATATGCTGAGCTCAAATTATGCTTGCATGTTTATTTAAAAAAAAAGAAAATCTATTATTGGAAGAAAATTCTCTAAAATGTAAACAGAAACTGTCTTTGGGTTACGGGATTATGGATGACAAATACTTGGACTTTTTTTCTTTTTTGCTTTTATTACTTTTTAAATTAAGTTTATGCTATTTTTGTAACCTAAAATTGGTATAAAATTAAAATTCTATTTTTTTATGAGCACTTTAATATCTTCCTATTTGTGTGTGTGTGTGTGTGTGTGTGTTAATGTGGCTGCATTTCTGCATTACTATATCACAACTGCCTCTTTTGTTATATTATACTTCTCTCTTCTTTGCTCCTCATAATTATTTCTAAGCTATAATCAATGAAAAAGAAAACTCACAGTCCATTGTGGTATGCTTTTCTCACACCCAACAACTACTTTAATTTACTCTGACTAAACGAACTCGGGAGGCATCATTGCACAACATAGCATCCAAGACACCATATACTTCCTCAGCGGTATATTGCACAGTATACCTATTTTCCAAGAGACCCACAAGGCAGGAAAATCCAGAAGATTCAGCTTTGCTATAAACCAAACACATACAGTGAGTTATCTACAATCCCAAGATTGTTCACAATTCCCCTATAAGTCAAGAGCTCAGGTCCTGAGAATGATGCCTACATGCTGCTTAGAAGCACATAGAACAAGGAAGCGATAGATTAACTGAAGATTAAATGACTTCTCGTGACTTAGCATGTCTGCTCCAGGTTTGATTTAGTCTGTACAATGACACACAGAGGCGGATAACATTATCCTTATTCTGTAGATGAAAACACTGAAGATCAATGAGTTAAGTGGCTTTCCTGATTCTACATGTTCCATAAGTGACAGATTTGGGATTTAAGGCCGGGTCCTGTGACTCCAAGCTTCTGTTCTAAGACTTTACAGAAAAAGGGCAAAAAGTATATAGAAGTAGAGCTGTTCTATATGAACAGGTTGGGTGTGGGCGGGGTGGGGGGTGCAAGTGGAATGATGCAAGAGAGTGGAGAAGGTGATCGTTCAAATTTTCACCTATCTCTAAATTATATTAACCCCAAAGAACTCCTTCCTTCCCCTTTTTGTATCAGATGCATTATTTCCCTAAATCCAATCTCTTCTCCAGATTGGGCTATAAAACATGTGAAGCCTCAAAAAAGGTCTTAAATGTAGAATACATAAGGCTCAGAGATTCTAGGTGATTTCTGAACTTTTAGAATCACCTGATTTCAAGCAAACAAATTCTCTAGAAATTGCCTCGATTTTTGAGCAATGTGAGGAGGATATTAGTGTTGGCAGGGCTAATTCTGTGATAGACTCAGTAGGCAAGCATTCCACTTCAAAATGATTTAAAGGAATAGTTAGCTTCAAAATATCTGGAATCAGAGTGTACCAGGATTTAAAATCAGACAGATGAAGGGTTTGAAATCTAGTCTTGACCAGATAAGTAAAATTGAACGTGACACTTCACCTCTCTGGACACAGGAATAAACAACTAAGGTACATGCTTACTCAAGGGCACACTGGGAGGTAATGAAAGAACTGGGCTTGGAGCTCAGGTCCGTTGATTCCTAGCCAACCATGTTAACCAAGAAATAACCCACAATGGACCCCCAAGTAATTGATAGACGCTTTTTAATTGGCCTACCTGCAGCCTGGAGCCTGGAGTCTTTTTCCAAGCTTGATGTCTTCATGATCATAGAATCTTCCTGCTTCACATGACAAACTGAGAGCCCTGGGATAGCCACTTCCAGCCCCCAGTCCCCACTACCATAGAACACAGCTTAGAAGGAATATGAGAAAGACTTTTTTTCTTTTGATAACCCACCCGTTTCTTTTGAAACGTAGTGTGTCAAACACTGCGGGGTCTGCACATTATCTCACATGTTCATGCACATAATCTTATGTCATCCTACAAATTTATGCCATGATCATTGTTATTCTCAACATAAAATTGGAATAACCGAGGCCCAGAGAGGTGAAATAACTTCCCAAGTATCACAGTGCTAAGGAGTGGTTAAAACAGGATTAAAGGGCCATGCTGTTTCTCTGCCCCATGCTTTCCCCCATGGAACACTGAGAAATGGGTTTGTTAGAGATGGGAGAGGTTTTTTATTAACCTACACAATTATTAGCCCACCCTGAGCATGTTCTTGGATCCCAGGAAAAGGGAGGAATAAAGAAGCCCATTCTGCACAGTGGTCTGCACCGATCTTGTTTTTCTCTCTGTCTTCTCCCCCAGGTGGAAGTAAGTCAGATTCTGGAGGTAAATTAGATTCCTTTCCTGTCAGCTAGGGGGGTCCAGACAAAAGATGGAAAACTAGGAGAGTAGCAGCTCTGCTCTCTGGAGTCCATATGTCCTACAGGGCCCAAGGTTCTCACTGACCACCCCTTCTCGATCTGAATCCTGTTCATTTCTCGTTCTTGTTGACCAGTACTCTCTGCAAAGAGTGGGTTAAGGAACACTGATGTGGCTTTCCATTTCTCGTCTTTACAAAGGAATGCAATTGCTTCTGGTTCAGCTGCCTCACAAATCAAAATTTTCCACAAAACAGCATTAGGAAGAAAAAGCAAGTCAATTCTTCAGAGGGCAAGGACAGCAGAAATCCTGCGTCTGTGACAAATAGGTTTATGTGATTACCTGAGGCCTTAAAAAAATAAAAAAGACACCCATCTGCCTTGGTGAACAAATAGTGGTCCACTAGGTGGCAGCACACTCTACATCCGGCTTCCTGCCTGCTGGTTTGGAAAGCTTGCCCCTTCTCAAAAGGAAGGAAGGAAACGGGAAAAGCAGGGCAGAAAGGAGAATGGAGGGAAATTAATATTTGTTGAGGGTCTGCAGTATACAGATCCTGATGTTGACGTTTTGAAATACATTAGTTCATTTAATTCCCACAGCTTATTGAGGTAAAGATGCGTTTAAAGTTATTTATATTGACACTGAATATTGAAAATTGACTCTATGACAACCACTGTTCTATACATTCATTGCCTTATTTAACTTCCTTAATACCCCAACAAAATGGGTACTATTATTAACCCTCTTTTACGGCTGAAGGAACCAAGTTTTAAAGCGGGTAGGTGACTTTAAAATCATACAATTACGAAGCCAGGACATTGGAGTTTGAACTCTGGGAGAATAACATCAGAGTCTGTGAATGACTGAATCCACTCCCTGCACATAGGAAAGATTAAATAACTTCAAATATAAAAAGTGACAGAATTGGAACTAAAGACTATGTTTCTAATAATGTTTTTTCTGAGTATAAAAATGAGTATTTTTTCCATGAATAAATTTTACATACAAGACACTGAATAAAAGAATACAATTATCATCTATAATTACACAATCCGAAGATAAGTACTATGACATTTTCCCCTTCTACTTCCCACTATGGTCATGTGTATATGTTTGTCACAGTTCTGATCATATTGCATATATAGTTTTTGAATAGTATTTATTTTAGTTAATATTCAAGAATTTCCCTGAACCATTAAACTATGTTAAAAGTATGATATTCCATAAAATGCATGACATAAATTAATTAATTATACACATGTTTTAGAATCTGGATTGGTTCCAATTTTTCACTACTCTTAAGTTTTGTTGTAATGCACAGTCTTGGGTATAAAGCTGAACACACGTCTCTGCTTCTTTCTGTAGGTAAGTTTCCTATAAACAGAATTGCTGGATCAAAGGATCTGACCACATTTAAGTTAATACCTGCTACCAAATTTAGTGTCAGAAAGATTGTATCAGTTTTCATTTCCTCTAGCACTGTATGTGATATTTAGATCCATTTACTCCTTTGCTTTTGAGTCTGTTCTCCTGCCTCTCATATATTATTTTGCTCACAGTTAGATCCCTTCTTTCCAAAATTGTCCACCTCGCCATCATCCTAGGCTATTTCCCTCTGCTTTTAAACATGCACCACCCTTCTCCTCTGTCCTGACTCAAAAATCTCTTTTTTGGCCCTGCTGCTCCTTAAGCTATTCCCTATTTCTCTCTGCCAGTTCATTATCAGTTTTCTGAAACACATTGGTGTGTATCCTTGGGCACACTGCCATGTATCCCCACTCTGTCAGTTTCCTCCAGTTAGGGTTCTACCTTCTTTATTCTAATGAGGTAGTCCCCATAAAGATAGCTGATGACCTCTCACCTTTCGTGGTCTCTGTTATTACCAGCTTCTCTGTATCATTTAGTATCATCAAACTTTGTCACAATATTTTACTCACTGAAACTTTTATCCTTAGTCTCTCTAACATTGTACTTCCCTGTTTTTTGTCTTATCTTTGACTAACTCTCTCCTTTTACTAAATTTATTCTTTCCCATAGAAATCCTCAAATTACTATCAGAGTCCACTTTTTCTAGGACTAGCTGAATGCATAGCTTTACTATTTTGATGGCAGCACAAACTTAAAATATAACAATTTTTTAATCTCTCAAATCAGTGTAAGATTTGTCCAAATATATGGAAAAGGCGGAATACAGAGAGAATATTCAGGGCAGAATAGCAGAGCAAAGAGAGAGGCAGAGATGTGGATGCTACTCACAAGAACGGCAACGTGGAAGGGTCTTGAGATTATTACGCTAAGCGAAATCAGTCAGGCAGAAAAAGTTGAGAACAGTCATATGTGGGATATAAAATTGAAAGCAACAAAGGAGTGAGACAAACAAGTAAAGAAACAAAAACTCATAGACACAGACAACAGTTTAGTGGTTACCAGAGGGTAAAGGAGAATGGGGGCATGGTAGAAGAGGGTAAAAGGGATCAAATATATGGTGATGGAAGGAGAACTACCTCTGGGTGGTGAGCACACAATGTGATATATAGGTGATGTATTATAGAAATTCACCCTTGAACCCTATGTAATTTTACTAACCATTGTCATCCCAATAAACTTAATTAAAACAAAAAAAAGAAAGAATGGCCAAAGTAGCACTTCTCCTAACAGGCCAGGGCATTTGACAGGTCTTGCACAAAATAAAAGAGGGCGAGTATAAGGGAAGGTATTCAAATGTCAAACTAATTCGGAAAACATGGCACGCTATGCCCCTAACTTACTGTGTAAATTTGCAGGGTGAAGGCTCTGAGAAGTCCTACAGCATAAAGTTCTATTTAATCCAGTCTGTCTAATACTTATTTGACTGTTGGATCTTTTCTGGTAGAAGACCTAGTATAATACAGGTATGGGAAATTCTGAACTGAGAAAATGACGTTCCCAGTGATGAGGTTAAGAAAAGCCAGATTGTGCCTAAGAGTGGTGAAGGGGCATTTCAGGTGCTTTGTTAACTTTGAAGATTGCTTAGAGGAATTATATTTATGAAGGGAGTACCCTGATGGAAATATGCTTTTTATATAGATAACTTGAAGTATTATGTGAGCAAGGGCCTGAATGACAGGTAATGGATTGAGAGAGGATTTTAAATTTGATAGGACTTCTCCACTGAGTAAAGATAAGCTGCTTAATTCTCCTCGTGGTGCTGGATGTGGAGAGAAACACACTAAAAAATGGAGATGCAAAGAGCAAAACTTTGTAATTGACTAAGAGAGAGGGTGAAGTAGAGAAAGGAATCAAATGGAAGTCATGTTTATTAATTCATTTGTTTATACAGAGGGTGCCAGGAAACTGTATACACATTTTGAGTGACGTTATCTTAAAATGTGTATAAAGTTTTTTGGCACCCCTGTTATATACGACAAATATGTGCAGTGCTGGTAGCTGCAGTTATAAATGTCAACTAAGTCTTCAACAGCGCCTACTCTCAAATAACTCTTAGTCTGGTAGTACAAGAAAATACACAGGAGAACACTACCTATACACAGCTATATCAATATCTGTCTATCTACCTATCTATCTCTATCTGTCTCTATCTCTGTCTCTGTCTCTGTATATATATCAATATCTATCTACAGAGATAAAAACAAGCTTTAATAAAAAATAAATACATAAAATACATAAAATGCATGCATAAATAATAATTATTTATTATACATAAAATAAATAATACATAAATACATAAAATATATACTTAATACATAAACACGAAATAATTATACATAAAAAATTACACAGAATATATTTTATGTGTATAAACACACACATAAAATAATTTTATATTAAATGTAGATATAAATAAAATATTCAGAAATACATAAATATTACATGAAATATATACTTAACACATAATACATACAAATAAATATATATTAAAAAACATACCTAATGCATTTTACATACATAAAACACATACATAAATATTTTTATCCTATATATGTATCTATAAATGAAATGTTCAATTTCTATAAGGAAAGCTCTCCATATATATATATATATATATATATATATATATATATATATGATGACATACTAAATTCTATAAGGAAATAGGATAAACCCTGTGATGTAGAGAATAACTAATATTATCACACCTCCCAGAACTCATGACCTGATGCTGAAGCAGCATTAAAAGTTTACTTCCAAATCATTCAACCTATTGTGCTCTATTTCACTGCACCGTTCCTTTTTTATTTCTGTAATAATGATAACAACCAACTCATCAACACCTAGTGAGCAGAGCTTTCTACCACCAGAGAAAATCTATTGTGAAAGATAACCAGTTTTTCTGAGCTGAAATAAGACTAAAAAAATAAAAAAGAGCACAGAAAAAAATAGACAATTTGGTATCTGAAGGGAAAACTCACTCTCTTTGCTGCAATTTTAGAAAATGGGATATAACAACCTCTTTTGGTTTGGTGTCTGTGCATGTCTCAATATTTTTATAGAAAATGGTAACATAATTTCGAGTCTCTGAAGTGAGATGACATGGCCAGCAATTTTTAGTGGCCTCTGAAGAGGAGTAAGGCAGATGTGAATTACAGCTTTGAAGTTATCCGTATACTCACCAGCACTGTTCATTGAAATAAAAGCCAGGATGTTATCTTGGAATCAGAATGAGCCAGAAATGTACAAAACACTTGATCTCACATTATTTTGCTGCTCCTGGATAAATAGCAAATCAAATTGCCAAGCATGTACTTAGCTGCTTAGTTGAAGGAATGGGGAGATAGAGACACAAGATCATATGTGCTGGAGTCAAATGGTTATGGTTGTGATACCTCTCCCCAACACTGACTAGCTATGTGACTTGGGCAACTTATTTGACCTCTCTGAATCATGATTTCCATTTTAGAAAAATGGGGAAGATAGTCATAAAACATCTTATATGATTGCTATGAAGTTTCGAAAAAGTGAAAATCAGTATCTGTCATAGAGAAGGAACTCAATATATTGCTCTTAGGTACTTCACCTCAGCCAACACCTTTATTTTATTATAGGGTCAAATTGGACCCAAGTTCTTTGAGAACAGAGATGTGGTCCCTGTTCTCAAAGAGGTTATACTCTAGCTAAAGAAATCAAATGAAAAGAAAAATAGACTCTGCCAATTTTTCATAAGGCCCATTCAAGAAAAAGTAGTGAGCAGCTTCTCAGTGAGTTTTAGTGAGTAGTGTAACCAGCAAATGTTCCAGGACTGAGGTAGTTACCCTCGATAAACATTGATCTAGGTATGAAAGGATTGGTCAGATTCAACTAGTAGGCATGGAGGATCAGGAGAGAGCCCTTCAGGTGAGCAGAAGGTTTTAGCAAATGTGATGGCAGAAAAAAGTTTTTCAGACTATTAAATGAGAGATCGATTTCTCATAAAATTGATATTTGACTATATGTCATCTTTCACAACTGAAAGAGAAACTTATCTTAGACCTACTTGAGAGGAGAGTTCATTAATAAAGAAGAAAAAGAGAGACACCTCAATTAAACACTCCCTGGGATTCCAGGGAGATGAGGATGCTACATCGACAATCAAAATATATCTTTCTTTCATTTTCTGTTAAACTGTTGATAGGTTTCTCAATACCCACATAACCTTGGAAAAATCACTTCCGTGATCTGAACCTGAACAACCTCATCTAAACTGGATGCTCTCTGATGTACTTCTAGTTCTAAAATACTATAAATCTGTCATCTGTCAATTTGTAAATAGAGAGAACTTTACAACTTAGAAAAAAGAACCCCTACTTTAGGGAGACACATTTTCTAAATCTATCTAAATCGATTGAATCTATTTAAGAAGAAAAACAGATGGTGAATGTATTCTCAGATGCCATTATTTCTCGTATAACTATATACCTTGCATTTCCCTGAAATTTCCTGGGGATAGTCAATCTGAAAAACTTTCGATACTTTAGCCTGAAAAATGACGCATCAGCAACATGCTGAGCCTCCTAATTACCAGAATGCAGGGCCCATTAAACCGTGAGCACGCATATGCACACCTAATTATGTTTATGCCTACTTATAAATCAGCAAAGTGAAAGCATATGCATGCTGCAAATTACCCATCATTAACTTTCCTAATTGCACCCAAATAAAGAGGGAGACAATTCACTTCAGAATATGTTTTCATCCTTTGGGCAAAGCCTACACTCATCTTGTTTAGGTTTTGAAAAATTGTCTTCTTGCTCATAAATGGAAATCAATTCTTTGGATGCCAAAACACAACATAGTTCTTCCCTGGGTGTTGAACAGAGAAAATGAAAAGATTCAGAAATGAATGCCAGAAGACTAGAGCATGGATCTTGGAAGCAAACAGCACAGAGAGAGGATACTAGGTAAATGAAAACAATTCCATCATTCTGATGAGGAGTGCAGTGTAGATGGTGACGGGCCAACAAGGGATACAATAGCACGCAACAATGAGGGACAGATCCTCAGGGACAAAGCAGCATTAAATTTAGATGTCGGACAGAAGACTCAATTTCATGACAGTAATTGAGATCAATTGGAGCACGGTCTGCACTCCTCACTCACCATCTCCCTTGTAATTTCTCTGAACAATTACTGTTCTATTACTGGCAGGATTAAGATAAGACAGACAGGAGTTGTGCATGCCTAATTGGGCTTCCATATATGGTTTATGGCTGTCCTTAGAGACAGGAAGCAGAAGGAAAGGAGGGAGGGCAAAAACCAAGGCTTCCAAAGCCCTGAATGTTCACAATGTTGTTAATATTAAATGTTCATAATAATGGGAAACCAATCTGGTACGAACTCAGCAGTGCAGCGTCCTGACTAAGAAACCTGAGGATCTGCCTCCTGGTAATTCTCTCCTAGGCACTTGGCATACATGATTTCACTTAGTCCTGACAACAGGACTGCAGAGGCTTCTGTTAGGGTCCCCATCATACAGATGAGGATAAGGAAGTCAACTAAGATGACCCAATGATTAATGGATGGGGTGAAGATTTAAACTCCAACTCCTTCTGACTCCCAAATCCTTGTTTCAGGCTATAGTGCCCCCAACTCAAAGGAGTCCAAATTTCCAGATTGAATTTTCATTTTGACAAAGATTCTGATGAACTTTGAATTTCTATTCACACTATTGACAATCATTTTTTAAAAAAAAATAAATCAACTGAATTCATGACTCTAACATGCACCACATACCACATGATTTTACTGACTTCTGCTGACCTATGCAGGGGCAATGTTTTCATTTGAGCTTATGCACCGTCTTTGAAAATCCTCTTCTCTTTTAGTATTTTCCAAATTATAAATCTAGCCTTCCCCAGGGAAGAAGCTAGAAAAATCGAATCTAGGCTCTGCCAGTATAATTCACTTGTGCAAGATTTTAAGAACTAAATGACTCGAGGAAGCCACATGTCTGAGGCATTGACGTTAAGAAGAGAAGAATGACTCCAAATCTTTGTAGAAGGCCATGGAAGTACTTCTGGTTTCCAATCTAGAACACAACAGATGTTGTACCATGGTACCTGCAGTGGGCTTGGACATTGATTTTGGCTCTGGGGCTCAGTATCTGGCTCTCTTACCTCTTGGATATTCCGTACGCTAACACTCTTTAATAAATCCCCTTTCTACTTTTACTAACCAGAGTGGATGCAATTGTTTGCAACTAACAACTCTAATTTTGATACCAACTTAAGTACAAACTCTCTTCTTTGATACCCATTGTCTTTCCCACAAAATGGCTCCAGCAACATCCTCTGATACTCTCTTTTTCATACTAGTGTTCCACTCAGTGACTTGTGCAGTGTTCCTGAAATAGGAAAGCAATCCTATTTCATTAGACTCTGCACTAGACTTTCAAGAACCATCCACCATCTCATGCTCCCAAATATTTTATATATGGATACCTAAACTGAGCCCTTACCTAAGGGTAAATATAAAGGATTTTCTGACCATCTAGCCACCAATAAAGCTTACATAAACAGAAAACACAGAACCAGCTCACATCCAAACCATGCTACTCCTGAGCAAATCTGTTCTACATCCCTGCTTACTTTCTTTTTTTTTTTAATTTAATTTTATTTATTTATTTATTTATTTATTTATTTATTTATTTATTTATTTATTTATTTTAATTTATTGGGGTGACAATTGTTAGTAAAATTACATAGATTTCAAGTGTACAATTCTGTATCACATCATCTATAAATTACATTGTGTGTTCACCACCCTGAGTCAGTTCTCATTCCATCACCATATATTTGATCCCCCTTACCCTCATCTCCCACCCCCCACCCCCCTTACCCTCTGGTACCCACTAAACTATTGTCTGTGTCTATGAGTTTTTTTTGTTTGTTTGCTTGTTTTTGTTTTTTTTACTTAGACGTTTATCATTTATATCCCTCACACTGTGGACCCTCCCTCCCCCATCCACTATCTCTCTGACATGGCACCGAGCCATCCCATTTCCACTATCTCCACTCCCAATGCTATTAGTACTCTGCCTATTGTAAAAGTATACATACCTATATATACATATATATATAATATTATAGTTGGCATTCATTATTGTTCAGCTTCAGGTGTACAGTGCAGTGATCAGGCATCTACATCTTCCCTGAAATGGTCTCCCAAATGGGACACGTGTCTATCGGATACCCTACAAAATCTTTATAACATTATTGATTACGTTCCCCAGATTAATTTTCAAAACCCCGTGGCCATCTTGTGGTTACTGATTGTTTTCTAATCCCCTCACCTTCCCCTTTACCCCCACCCCCCCGTCCATCAAGCAACCCTCAGTTTTTCCTCTTTGTCTCCAAAACTGTTTCTGATTAGTTCATTCACTTATTCTTTTCTTTAGATTCCGCATATAAGTGAGATCATATGGTACTTATCTTTCTCTGTCTGACTTATTTCACTTAACATAATGTTCCTTGCTTACTTTCTTACATTTGTGTACTGAAAAGGACTAAGGGCTAGAAAATCTAATGGTCACACTTATCTTCAAATATTTTTCCTCTCTGTCAATTTTTCCATTTTTAATACAATATATGTGACTCACCCCATCACCCAAGCCAAAACTCTGCAATCTCTGATTCTGGCTGTACTTTTAGTCCTTCAATCCAATCTTGTTAATTGTACCTCCCTTCTATTTTTTAAAAATTCTTCCAGTGTTGATCTATTCATGCTCTGTAGCTGCAATTTCCTGTTGGTTTTCTTGCTTTCAATTTCTCTGCTGGTTTTCTGTTCTCTGTGGTACAGTAGTGTGACTTCTCCAGTGCCCAAATATGGTCATGTCTCCTCATGGCCTTAAACTCCTCCAATCACCCACAGAATAAAATCTAAACTTGCTGGCATTACATACAGGACCTCCATGACCTGTCCCAGCCTGTTCTTGCCCCCTGACCTCCTGTGCCTTCCCACATACAGGACCTCCATGACCTGTCCCAGCCTGTTCTTGCCCCCTGACCTCCTGTGCCTTCCCACATACACTGCAAGATGCACCCCTTAGATGAACCACAGAACCACATGCAGTTCTCCAAACAATCTTACTTTCTACCTCCATGCTTTTGCCATGTCATCCCTCTTTACTGCATGCCTTGTAGGATATGGTTTAAAAACCTCAGCTTTAAGAACTCTTCACCAACATCTCCAGACTAATCTGAGATCTTCCTCTGTGCTTCCATACTCCTGAAGCATCTCATTCATTCATTCATTCATTCATTCACCGCCTCTCTCGGCATTGATGTTGCTGTGATGAGCTATTTGTGATGATTTGTTTGTGGTTCTGTCTCTCCACAGGGTCTCTGCCTGCCTTTCCTCCTCCTCCCTCGACCCTCACATTGCTCAGAGGAAGAGATAGATTTGATGCCTGTGTCGCTGTCTGGCTTTGGTCAGTGATTGATGCTTGATGGTTTTTATAAATTGTATTTTCCCAGCTGACTTCCATGATATTCTTGGGTCTTATGAATTCCTCCTAGAACCTTGTCTCACTCTTTATCGAATACACCTGTGTCTAGCAGTGAATGAGGCATATAATATTTTAATGATAACGATTAATAGTAATGATGATAATTAATAACTATGATGATAATTATTAGGTACTATTTATGAGATGTCACCATATGACACCAAATCACTTAATATCCACCACAATATTATGTTAATAATCATTAATAATAATCATTATCACTTTGTAAGTGAGGAAAATGAAGAAGAGAAGAATTAAGAAAATTGCCCAGTGTCACAAAGCTTAGATATAGGGTCGTCCGCACCTGAACCTCATTCTGTTTTATTCTTTGACCCTCTCCACTGGTACCCCTTCCCACAGGTCTTCAGGTCCACGTTCCAGGTAACTGAGACCCCAAAATTTCCTGACCAAATGGCCCAGGGCCTATGTATCTTTTCAAGGTTCTTTTCCCAAGAATGGACCCCACCATTGGTGGGGTGGCTGTTTGTGGTGGAGTAAGAATAGGGCTTTTACGTGAAGGCTGGGTGTCCACACACTTCCAGACAACATTCCTCACTCAGTGCAGTGGAGCTGGGGTGGCAAGGTCAAGTGGAGCGTGCAGATGAACCACAGAGCAATCTGAGAATTCTAAGTTTGCACCTGAACTTTGATGTTGCCACAAAGCTATATTTGTCAAAGTAGGAGGTACGATATATTTTGTCTAACAGTTTCTAGTTTATGACTTTTAAATATTTAGATACATGGTTTTGGCCTCTTTTTGTGCTCATGCCCATGACCTTGTGAAATGCTAGCAGTGGGCCTTCCTATAGTACGTGTTAACAGACCGATGGAGCATTCCCCATCAAGTTCCTCATCACAGCATTTTTGCAGTAGCTTCCTCTCTAAGCATCATAGGCAGCCAAAAGAGACTGACAGATTAAGTGTTTCAAATCCTTGGAATCTTGTATGTGTCCACCACATACACCTTCAATCTGAATATCATGTTCCTACAGATGTCTCATCAGTCTCATCAGTGGTATTTAGGAAAGAAGCCAAATCCACAGGGTTGCCTGCCTTCCTCTGTCACAGCCTATATCCATATCAGATTCCTAAATTGCTGTGAGCCTCACTGTTTAACACAGGGAAAATATCCACTCTTTGTGTAGCAGCTCCCTTGGCTGCAACCCCTGTTGGCCCTCACAAGCTTTGCTTTGGTGTAATCACCGAAGTAAGTAGCATGCTCAAGCCCAAAAGAAAGAAGGTGTTTTTGTTTTGTTTTGTTTTGTTTTGTTTTTCCTGTTTGCTACAGTACCCAGCTAAAAATAATTTTCTAAAACTGAACAGTAAGAGGAAGTGGAGATTGTTATTTGTATTATGATTGTTGTAATATTACCAGTTGGCATTGTTGAAAGTTGGAAATAAAGAATTATTTCTCAGTGGATGAAATGACAGTAAGCCATTAACATTATCTTTTCTTAAAGTAGCATGCTACACTCCAAAAGTTCCACGAGCCATTCGCTGTTCTTTACTGCTAATGTGTGCTCTTAACATGCCGAGTGAGAGGTTTCCCAGAGGGAAAATACATAAATGTCTGTTGTTTAAAACGTACCTAGTTTATGGCAGTTTGCTAAAGCACCCAAACAGACTAAGACATTCCACAAATAAATGTTTCTTGTACAAAGAAAATAATTATTCAAATAAACCCTGAAGTAAATCATTCAGTGAAGCCACTAAATATTTCTAGTTTATTGATTTTATGCTCCATTTTATCTTTTTCATGAACACAAATAATTTTATATTGGTCTTATATTTACTGAGTGAGGCTTATGTTTTCATCTGTGTTACAGGATTGTATGGTTCAATTTCTCTCTCATGAATAGAGCTTTGTAGTGATTTCCTGTAGCTTAAAAATATAGTTGTTTTTGTTTGTTTGTTTGTTTGTTTTTTAAGTATGCTGTATAACCATAGCATTTAAATTCTTTGGACCAGAGAATCATTTGAGAATCTTTTAAAAGCTACAATTTCTCTTCTCAGAAAGAAACATATATATATATATATATATATATATATATATATATATATATATATATATACTATTTCTACAATTTTCTAGATTTGATGTAGCCACAGAAGTCTGAAAGAGGACGCCCTAAATGTCCAGACTAAATAACCCTAAGAATTTTGCCTTTCCATGTGCCTGGAAGCTTCTCCCCAATATTCTGATAAGAAGATTACAAGGGAGGAAGTGTGTGGAGAATAAAAAGTGAAATCCCTAAAAACAAGAATTTAGATGTACAGGAAATAATAAGAAGGAGGAAAGAGACTGGGGACATGAATAGATGAGAATTTAGAGATCGAATTTGCAGAAATGGCTTAAAAATGTTTTCATCTCTTGACTCTGATAAAATTGTTTACTGTGTGTCATGGTGATGTAAGCTCCAAGTTTGTACCCTCTAGTCTCCAGTAAAAGTTTCCTGTACATGCCTGCCTCATGAAAGATGAATTTGTGGGAAAGTGCTCAAGAAATTGATGCTGTTTTCAACATTCGAGTCAATGACAAAGCAGAAACAGAGGAACAGATGCAAGGTGCAGAAGCCAGAAATAAGAGCCAGAACAGATGAGAAATATAATTTTTCAGAACAGGAAAAATCCTGGAGTGTTTGATTTTTCCAAAAAATGCAGAACTGGCTTTGGAGAATGTATCCTTACTTTCCATGCGATGCGTAGGTAACCTCAACTGATATCCCAGTTACTCTAACATTTTATTAGATTTTGAGAATTTGCAAAAGACAGGCACTTTAATTATTTCATTGTATCCACTTCAAAAGCCTGTGAGGTGGGTTATGGTTCTCCTTTGTAAGTGAGGGGACTGAGGCCCAGAGTGTAAACTAATCAAGACTACAGAACTAGAAAGACTTGGCTCACAGAGCTGCCCGAGGTTCTAACTTCTCTCCTTAGCTAACCTCACACCCTTTCCTCTGGGCCTCAGTGCTTATTTGAAAGCAAAAGTTGAATAATGGATAACTCATTCTTGGTCTTTATCACTCTTCTTCCTCCTCTTGTGTCTGTACTCTTTGTTTCTGCACCCAGTTAGGGTGTCCGTCCACCATTAAGCATCCTGCTGCCAGAGGCCAGTCTCATCAGCTGAGAACTGACAGTTAAGGTGAAGCCTGTTCAGCATGACTATCTGACATAACTCGAGTCAGATGTCTCCTGGAAGGTTACCGAACCTCGACACAGCAATCAGAATTCAGGAGGTTTTAGAAAAATGATTTGGCCACCAGCACTTTTCAATTTCAGCTCTTGCTTCCACACCGGTATCCCACTCTTGGACTTTGAGTGCAAGCTTCCCACGAGACAGTCCAAATCAGATCCACTTGTGACCTGAATAGTCCCAGAGTCAAGCAGAGAAGCACATTTGCAGGAGTCCATGTGTAACGATCACCCATTGATGTTACGTGAGTATATTTTACATTATAAAACAGTTTTGTGTATTCGAAGAAAAATCTAAATATGTTGCCTTGCAAGAGCTGTTTTCAGATTCCCATGTTAGATGAGATGAATGTGTCTTGTGGTTTAGCATCAGGTCCTCGCACACTTGAGAGCGGGCTCTGCTTCGCTTTGCCATTGCGGTTAAAGTAGGTCATTGTGAGAGTCCTTCCCCGCCTCCCCTTTCTAACATTCATTAGCTTTATGCCCACCCTATTATCCTTCATCATGGCTCCCTAGTCATTCATCTCTTCTTGCATTTATCATGATTGGAAATTAATTAACATTGTTTCATGATAATCATCTATGCTCTGCTGTACCCTCCACAAGGCAGATATCGCTTCTACTCTGGGCACTAGGGTATCCTCTGGCAGAGCCTAACACATATTAGGTGCTCAACTAATACACAGGGTGCCAAAAAAATGTATGCACATTTTAAGAAAGGAAAAAAAAACTGTATTAAAGTTGTAATACTCAATATACTCATATACTGATAACAAGAGATGAATATAAGTCATGTGTATACATGTTTTTGGCACCCTTGGTATTTGTGGACTCAAAGAATCTGTGAAATGGATGCACGAATGAATAAATGGTGGTATCATCTCTGCCGGAGCCTAAGACTCAGTCCAATTAATCAGACAGTCCCCTACCTTCTGGTCTAATGAACAGACACATTCTTCTGCACTGGCCCCCATCCCCGTCACCTTTTGCTCTGCCTGGAATTTGATTGCTACTATTTGTCCTCCTGACACCGCTATGCTCTGACGAAAATGATGCTTGTTCTCCCTTTTCGGTAATTCCTAGGGAAAGTGATTCATGAACACTAACAAATACCTGGATTTTTGCATGTCACAGCTATTCAGGGCCAGACCGTATAGAATCAGAGTCTCCAAAGCTAGGTATAAAGAATTGGTGTTCTGTAACAAGCTCCTCTGGTGACCCTGCTGATCAAGGCTCAGGAGCTACTAGGGTATAGATGAGCCTACCAGCTTGGAATCATCTGTGAGTTTGAATCTTGGCTCAGAGATGGATTACCTTGGTGCCAGTTAATTAAAACGAGTTTGTTTCCTGTTCTGTAAAATGGTGGGGAGGTCAACCTACAGATTTTAGCCTAGCCCCAGTCAATTCAGGAGTAGACCAGTGATTCATACTGGCCCAACATTTTTAACTTCAGCAAATAGTTCCCTAAGTTCTAAATTATGAGCTAAATCCATTTTCTAGGAAATGTATTCAAATCAGAATATACCAAATTATAAGTATACTTAAACATAAAAGGAGTATACGATTGTCTAAGTCACTTATCATCTATGGATGAAAAAATATTGCTTATGCACAGTTCTACTCCTTCCAAAGTTGTTTCTTACCTGCTGCCGCCAGGACACTGTCACTGGCACTACCTCCCTACTAGTTTCCACAGTCAGTTGTCCACAATCTCCTTTCATACTCTACTGCCCTTAGGCCAGAAGACATACTGACCTAACACCACTGGATTTCCCAGGCCAGTAACTAGTGTCCCATATGGAATTCAGTAGGAATCCCTCCCCTGCTGCTAATCTTATCTTTATTACCTTGACCCGGAATTCCAAATTAGTCTCTTTCTACAAGTGATAGTCCAAATAATGCATAGGATTTTAAGGGTCATTGCAGGTAGTGCCATAATGAACTTACATGGAAAGTAAAATAGAAATTAGTGGTGTTTACTATGGCTAAATGTGAATTTTCTAGACCTAAAGGTAGAACTAGAGATGTTTCTTTGCCTACGCCAGGTTTAATGCCACTTCCTGTTAACCATCGAGGAGGGTAAGGCCTGTGGAATGCATCACGACATAGGGTAAGGTCCCTCCCCCCCGCCCCCACCCTGGACATGACAAAACTGTGGCTTCTCATGGGGGCAGGGATGTAAGCAGGTACCCATCTCCATCTCCTATTGAACACACTTCTGTCCCCACACAAAACTAAACAATCAACAGTTCGGTCTTCTCAGGTCTCGGCCAGCCAGTCACTCTTCCTGGGTTAGATGCTCCTTTTCATCTCCAAGCACTGACACTCTTCCCTGCCTTCAGGGACTACTCCATCTTTTGGTACTAAATTTCTCAATGTAGACATGGGTGAAGTTTTCTTCAGGACATCTGTGGAGCTGGAGAGGGGTGTGTAAAGAAGAATTTAAAGTGATAGGGCACAAAGGTTTAGCTGACCTGGAGGGTGAAAGTGGGAGAGAATGAAAAATAAAATCACCTTTTCTATTTGTTCTCTCTTTTCCAGGAAGAAGAATGAGATAGAAATTAATTTCACTATCTATTTTCTTACCACACTGAAACCAAACCTCTGTTTATAGTTCTGCCCAGTGTTTCACCAAGGTGAAAGGAATATTGAAATTACTAAACATCTAGCTGACACCAACCAGTACACCAGTTTGCTTATGTCAGTAAAGACAATAATTTTCACTAGATCACGAGATTCCAAAATATTGTTGGGGAAAATATGAGTAGGTATGTCTTATCCCCCCGAAGAGTTTGTTCTTAGTGTTCCAATAATTCTAGAAAACAGTGTCTGCTGTATGCCCCTCTTAGAAAGCCACATTCATATTTTAAAGAATATTCTAAATTCTGATATAAATAATCCTATTAAACATTGCTTAACTCATTGTTTTCCCATTTCACTTACGTCCCCACCCTTTCAAGAAGTGCCTATACATTATTGATTTTAAGGATTATGTTAATATTTTGAATATTTTGATTGGGAAAAGATACTAGAGCTGCCCCTGACTCTTCCTCACCATTTGTAAATGCATGTTTGGAGCTTGATAACCCCTCTTCAGAGAGGCTATGGCGATACCAGCAGAACTAAATTTCTTGGCTCCTACCCTCTCGTGTTGATTCTAAGGAAGACATTACAATTTGGTAGTAAAAATAGCTCAGGAGATTGTAAATGGTAAAAGCAGAGGGAAAGGGAGGCAGAAAATGATAAGAGATGTAGCTAAATATTTATATATACCAAAACTGAAAACATGAAAAACGTTCCTTCTGAAATACATAATTAAGCTCAAGACAGAGTAGGCAGATGGAGTCAGTAATTACAGGTTCCTAATGTATCTAAAATTCACCCAGAACGAAAGTGTTGCTACTAATTTTGTAGCTTCACAATTTATATAGCTTGTTGCTGTGTAAAACAGGCTCTGCTCCATTAACACTTGATGTTCCAGTTAGATAGCTTGAATTTTGAAAATCAGCCTAGCAGAGAAAAGCTGCACAATATTTGACCTACTTAGACAATTTATGTAAAAATGAAATGTAAGCTAAGGTTATTATGCAAGTATTATAATTTGTACTACTGTCACCCTCATTGTTGTTAGAGCTGTTATAGAAAAGATCCCGGATCCGGAACCTCATTTCCTTTCAAGACATATTTGTTGAATGCCTGCTACTGGTTACACATGCTTCTGAGCCCTTGGGATACATCAGTGGATAAAAAAAGATTTCTGTCCTTGTGGAGCTTCCATTCTGGTAGGAACTGGGGAGCAGGGAGACAAAAATAAATAGCACACAAAATGAGTGAGTAAATTGTGTACTATATTAGGAAATGATAAGGACGATCATAAAAGAGGAGATTGTGTAGAGTAAATAGATTTACCAATAGAATAGTGGAAGCAATGCTCATAGACTAGAACATGATATGGGGGCAAGACTGAAGAAGTTGGCTGTGTGGGTATCTGTGGGAAGGGGAGTGGGAACAGTTAGTGCAGAAACTAGAGGACAGGACAACGTCATGGAGCCTGTTCAGGAACAGTGGGAGGTGAGATTGGCTGGGGCTGGCTGAGAGAGTGGGAGAACCTTATGACATGAAGGTCAGAGAGGTGACACAGGGAGATCATATAGAACCATGCTGGCCACCATCAAATTCTTGACCTTCACTCTGAGGAAACTTGGGATTTGTTTCAAGAGTGCAATAACTGACTTACATTTAAATTTAGGACCAAATGACTAAAGGATTTGTTTCAAATTCTCTTCAGATTTTATACGGGCTCATATTTTTTTATGTGTATGATAATAGAAAAAAAAAATCAATTCAACCACTTCGTTCCTAAACAAAAGGGTGGTGATGGTGTGGTGTGTTACTTTTAACAAACAGAGTTATTTTTCAGAAAAAAAACACTATAATGCTTTTCATAAAAGGTACCTGTTTGTTATCACTTTGGAAGTGACAACAGACTCTGCCAAGTCCATGCCAGGACCACCACCTTTGCTCTACTGCCATATGTAGATTCAGTTTCTCTCCCCAGGGACCGAGTTCAGAGAGCAACCTCAGAGACAGCTTCACTGACAGTGAGGAGAATAACTCAGGAACTCCAGTCCATGACCCCACACTGGCAACCCCTGCCCCATTCCGTGGTCAGGATTATAATTCTGCATATTTTTTACTCTCATCTCCCCATTCCCTTCAAACTCAGGAAAAGCCATAGAAAGACACATTTACTCCCCATACGAATCACATGAGAAACCCTCTCAAACATTTAATTAGCCTGGTTCCAGCTTCCCCATGCCAACTGCCAATCACGCACACCTGAAGAGGCCTTTTTTTTTTATCATAAAACTTCCCCTCCTCTCCTGCCTGTATTAGAGTCTCTGCCAAAAGCAAGTGATGATGGCTGACACCCTTGCTATTGAAAGCTTTGAATAAATAACCTGTTTTCATTTTTATTATGTTTACTGATACAGAATTATCTCCATTCCCCACAAACATGAAAGAAAACATGGAGATGGCAGGGAGGAAAGAAGTGCCCCGGGAAAAAAATACTAGTTCAGTGTCTCAAGTTTCTCCCAGTTTTGGGTAGACTGGTAGATTAGGCAGCTAGGACCAGCCAGCCTTTCTTCTTGTCTCCCATGAAGGTTCTGGTAGCCCTGTAAAGCTTAAGTGCCTTTGCTAATTTGTAGTCAGTGCTTTGGAAAGCCATGGAGGTGTTTGCTAGCCACTTTAATTAACAATGGGGCAGTTTGCACACTTCCATCTTCCACTGCGTGAAGTCCCCTTGGCCCGAGACGCCGGCATGCACATCTAGTACAGCCTGCCCACTGCTGTTTGCATCCAACACCTTTTCTTTCCCCTACATCACCTCCTTAGGTTCCACGGAGCTGGTGGTCATCGCTCCCTATGTAAGGGTGGTGAGCCAGGCTGGGCCTCTCAAAATTATTTTTCTTTATCATCCTCTTCTGCCCACCACAGGAGGTTTGAGCATCTCCAATCGGTCTTTGCTTTCAGATCCATTCAGGATGATTCTGGCAAACCTGGAAAAGAGATTTCTACGTATAAACCTGAAGGAGAATTTGCTGCCGTTCCCAATGGCCCCTGCCAGCCCTTGTTGTTTCTGGAGGAGACACTGGGATCACACCATAGGGAAAATTCTGCTGGTCACTACTGCAGAATCATCCATGCTGGTCACAATTGTCTAAGCCACCCAGTACAGACAGAAGTTCCTTTGGATGCGCCCCCAAGGGGATTTGGTTGAACCTGAGGCACCACCACAGCTGCTGATGTTGTGAGCAGAGAAGGCCACTGGGACTCAGTGAGGGGTCTTGCTGGGCAATGGCACGTCACAGGTACTCTCCAGGGGGAACAGCCGCGTGGCCTGGTGAGGTTGTATGGAGGCCGTCCTGGATTGTCGACACAGGCAGGGTGGTGTAGGGACATTGAGGAAAGCAGAAGTCAAAAAGACATACTACCCTTGGCACGATTCGGATGACTTTGCCATTCTGCATGGAAGCCTCTCCAAAAGCAGGCAATTTTTGCTGTGTTTGTTCTGGTAGAGAGGTCACTGTTCCCTGAGGGGAGAAGGGTTCTTCTTCCTCTCTGGGCCAGGTAGGGAGCTGGCAGACATTGGTTGTGCTGCTAATTTTCCATCCCTACTCATGGTCCTCCTCAGGCCACTGATTCTCTGTGTTGCTGCTCTAAATATTCTCAGAGTAGGTATTAAAGATGGGAAGGGCAAGCTCCGTGAAGGTTTGCTGCTTGCGGTTAGCAGAGATGCTATGGTGTGCCATGTGGATGAGGAAGGAGTTGGTCAGATCAGCGGAAGGCTGGGGCTTCTGAATGATGGTGTAGCTCCACAGCTTGGAGTCTTGTAGCTCTGGAGCAAATAAGTGGTCCTCATTTTGTTGTCCTTCTGGCCCATCAGGAAACCTGGGTTTCTTCCCACGTGCAATCCATGGACACTATCCACTCAGGCCTGTGTGGGTCCTTGCAGTCAGAGAGTAGCAGCGCATAAGGCTTTAGTTCATTATCTTCATGACCCACATCCATCCATTGATCTTTCTTGATTTTCACTTATGTGCTCCTCTTGCTGAGATTGAGAATGAAGAATTTCTCAAGCCGGTTTTCACACTGAATGGACGTGTAGAAGGGAATACGGCATTGTCCTCTCAGTACCTCAGTACAAACACAAAGATTTTCCATATTCTTAGCCATAAAACACATTTAAAAGAACAGAAGTCACACAAGGTATGTTCTTGGACCACAGTGAGCTTACTAGAAATAAATAACAGAAAGATATCTAGAATGACCCCAAACAGTTTGAAATTAAACACTCTCCCAAATAATCTATAGATCAAAGAGGAAGTCCCAAAGGGAATTGGGAAATATTTTAACTTAATTAAAATGTAACATATTAGGAATAGCAAGAGCTATTTTTTTTCCTATTCTATTTTAAGTACTGATTCAAATTCTCCAAATATGTCTTTACATTGATATTTGAATTCAACAGGCTTCCCTTGGTTTTTATTATCAAAATTTGTATACCTGAATTGGATCAAATTCTACCAGAATTTGTCAGAACAGCAGCATTCTACCTTTCAAAATAAGACTGAGGCAACATTTATTTTGGAATGTGCTACGTACTATAGTTTTATAAATAACTTGCATTTCTTACCATAATCAGATATTTCAATATGATTAGTTTATTCTCAAAGCACAAAGGTTTCTTTCTATGACTATCATTGAATCCTACCAATTAGGAAACTGAAATCTAAGGACATGTGCCAATTAGAAATGCAATTGAAACTAGAGAGAGCCAGTTGTTCATATTTTCTGCGTCCTCTTTCCATTAAATTATCTTAGTCTCTTTATAAACCAAAGGGTAAGTTCATATGGCTCAAAATATTAACTAAAATTGTTTCCTTGTTTATGTATTAAAAACAATGGCCAATCGGTAACTCTTTCTGTAACTGTTTCTTCTACATCCTTTCTTCCTCCTAACTCACTATTCCTTACATGAGATGCCAGAGTCACAAAAGACAATTCATTTAAAATAGCTCTAGTGACCAACATATTTTCATGTTCAAAACCTTCACTTCCTTGATTTCCTCTTCCAGTCATTAAATTTTCATGATTCTTCTACAAGTTCTTTAAGAAGACCACCACACAACCGTCATCCTCATCATTACCACCACTACTACTAATCTTTATAGAGGATTTATTAATACATGCAATGTTCTAATGTTTGGTCTGTATTATTTGATTTAATCTTCACAAAAACTCCAAGTGACAGAAAACCCTGAAATTTGACTCAATTCTCTAGGTTGGGTCAGAGTTTGGAAGACTGTCCTGAAGGATGAATTCAATTTCTAATCCTTTTTAGAAAAATAGCCTCTAAGTTAGAGTAAATATAGATCCATATTTACAAGCCCTGAAGGAAGCATCCATCTCCCTGACATGTCTTTCATTTTTGAATGTTTGTTCTCATTACAGACATACATTTGTTTCACTTTCAAGAGAGGAAAGATAAAATTAGTATATTTAGCTTTTTCCTCTATTATTTCTTTTGGTTTTGGAAAAGCTCCTAGGGCCAAACTTATACACAAAGGAAGGTCTGTAGTCCCAGAGAGGCAGCATGGATGTGGTGCCGTGGAGATGTGGCTACAGAATCAGCAGACATCTGGGCATTGGATAACTAGCCGAAGAACCAAGCACTAAATGAAGCAGTTGTACCTCAATTCCCAGTTGCTCATGAGGCTTCGGTGGAAAGAACACTGGACTAAGGTCAGCAATCAGGGGGTTGGTGTTCTAGCCCAGCAACATGAACTTGAGAAAAGTGCTATTCTTTTCTAGGCCTCAGATTTTTTTTCTCTTTGAGAAGAGGTCCTTCATTGGAAGGAAATCTGATGTAGAGGTAAAGGCACCAGTTTTGAAGTGCCACAGAACTGAAATTGAATACGAGCTCTGCTCCTCACTATGGCTCAGTTGTGCCACAGGGAATTATCTGATGGACTTTTTAAGAATGTGTGTTTTATTTCATATACTTTATAAGAAGTTAAATAGATACTCATTTCTTAGGAATGTTTTGAGGATTAAATTAGAACATGGTTAAAATGCTAAACAGTACATACCCAGTAAATGTACCTGACATTCTCTCTTTCTTTTTACTTCTTTCACCTGTATTCCAAGGGTAAGCTAAGGAGTCAATTTGTTATAAATCTGTTCAGATATGCTCTCTCTTCTTGAGTCAGTATTCATTATTTTTGTGTTTTTAGGAATTTGATCATTTTACTTATATTATCTAAGGTTTTTTTGTCATACAATTATTTTTAGTATTCTCTTATAATTCCTTTAATTTATGTATGGTCAATAGTAATGTCCCTACTTTCATTTCTGAATTTAGTTATTTGTGTCATCTCTCTTTTCTTGGTCAACCTAGCTGAAGTTTTGTCAATGTTGTTGATCTTTTCAAAGAAACAACCCTTGGCTTCATCGATTCTATTGTTTTTCTCTATTCTCTATTTAATTTACTTCTTCTCTAATCCTTATTTCCTTCCTTCTACAGGCAACAGAACTAACAGGTATGTGTCAGATGTTGGATTTAACAGAAAATATATCTTAAAGTAGCTATTCTAAATACATTCACAGAACTAGAGGAAAGCATTATTAAAGAAGTAAATGAAGGTATGATGACAATGTCATAAAACTAGAGAATATCAGTAAAGATATGGAGATTATAAAAAACCAAATGGAAATTTTACAGTTGAAAAATACAATACCTCAAAAATTCACTAGACAGCCTCAACATTAGAAACAAAATGAGCTGATAGAAAGACTTAGTAAGCTTGAAAATAGAGTGATAGAGTTATGCAACCAAAATAACAGTGGGAAAAAGAATGAAGACAAATGAATGGAGCCTCAGAGACCTGTATGACACTATTAATTGTGCCAACATGCACATGATGAAAATAACAGGAGGAGAGGAAAGAGATAAATAAAAAAGAATAATATCCAAGAAATGTGACTGAAAAATTCCCCAAATTATTTGACAGATATAACCTATATATCCTAGAAACTCAATGAGCTCCAAATAAAATAAAGGTAAAGAGACCCATAATAAGATACATCATAGTAAACCTAAAAGTGAAAGGCAAGGAAAAAAATCTTGAAAGCATCAAGAGAAAATAATGCATCACTTAAAGTAAATTCAAATAAACAGTTGACTTCTCAGAAGAAACAATGGTGTTCAAAAGTAGTTGAAAATTGGCACCAATCTTTAGTTTTTTTTTTTTTTTTTTGGAGCCTTACAAAAAAATTAAGTTTATACTAAAAATAAATCCTTGACTCCCTTCTTCGACATTCTCACAGCTCTTAGCTACTCTAGAGCTTCCTACACTTCATTTACATATTCCACTTTACCAAGAACTTTCTAGAAAGGCTCAGCCTGGCTGCCCTTTGTGTTTTTGTTCATATATATATATATATATATATATATATATATATATATATATCTCCAGTGTTGTCTGATTGTACCCATTTGAAAAATTCAGCTGACAGACAATGAGAACTCTCTTTAGGGGATAAGATAGTAATGAGTTTAAGCAGGTAAATATCAAATTCTCTTTATTAAGAAGGGCTGGACTATGGTAATACAAATTAATCTGTGGGATCGGATTAATTAAGGTGTTTTGTGGGTCTTCACTTTGAAAGAAATGTTTGAACCAACATCTGAAAAATGACTAGTTTTAGCTGTGTGAATAATGGTAAAGGACATTTTAAGCAAAGAGGATCATTTGCACAAATGCCCTGAGGTGGGAATGAGACTGATGCACTGGAGAAGCAGGAAAAAGAGAGCTTTGTTGGTTGAAGCAGTGAGTAAAGTTTCAAATGGCTGAGGTAAGGCTTGGTATAGACAGGGACCAGATGTGTTAGACTTTGTATTCCACATTAAGTCATGTTTTTCTCTATTTTCCTTTTGATAGCTGACTTTAATCACGAATGCTTAACCTGCTCTCATTGACCTACCTGGAGAGAATCCACTGAAGTGCAATATTTTAATTCAGAGGGTTCCAAAGGCACATGGCTTTATTATTTTTAAGCATAGAGAAAAAATGGAAATATTCACATGGTGGTTATTACAAGTTCCAGAAGAGATGTTTAATGGGGTGGATGAGGCTCACCAATAAATTAGCAACATTTGCATATAATTAGTCCTTCGAGGCCTTATAAACCAATTCTTAAGAAAACTTCAAAGTTGTATTTATATTCAATTTTTTTTTTTTTAGAAAAAAAGCATTTCTCTCAAATTTCAAATAAGGGAGTGAGTTAAAGAGATTTTACTAACACCACTTGCCTCAGCTACTAAGAGGCTTTAAATTCATATGCAGGATCTCCTAGAAGAGAATTTGTTTTGATTGCAGATCAGGGAATGAGGAAGCCTCCCCGCCTGAGGTAAAAAAAACAAACAAATAAGCAAGCAAACAAACAAGCAAGCATTTCCTTCACCTGATTTAAAGAAGTCTTTGGAAATCTGCCCCCATCTGCCACCCAGAATTTGTATTTTATCTACTTTGATAAACTTGTCTATCTTGATTGTATTTAGTACTACATACTGGGAGTGGGAAAAGGTAGTGGGGAGAGAGAGTTGTAAGGAAAAACACTGTGCTGACTGCTCAAATCTGTTCCCCAACCAAAAGGTGATATGTATGTGATTGTGTAAGCGGAGAGGGATCATTTTGTTGAGCATGAATGTGTGAGATTTTATGAACTTAGCTTGTTGAATTTGAGTATTCTTGTGTTTTTGTGATTTTTGCATTTCATTCAGTGAGATATGAACGTATGTGATACGTATGTATGTATATGTATATGTTTAAAATTTATTCATAAAACAATAAGCTGAGCTTGTTTTGGTCTATATATTGCAAGTCCCTTTTCTTTGGATGTCTATCTGTGAGAAGCTAGTGAAATGGAGACTGACTTATTTGTGTTTGAAATGTCTGCCTACAGCTACTTATTTCCTGTTTAACTATTACTGATCAACTTGTGAGTCAGTCAGTGACATTTATTGATTTTACTGTGCTGAGCAGGAAGAGACGCTAAATATGGAGACCTTGACTTTAGAGAACTCATAACAACAAAGAAATAGTAGGACTCAAATAGCTAAATATAGTCTCCCCTCTTGAGCAAACAAATGAAGGCAATTCTCTTCAAGAGCACTAAAGAGTGAAAGGGTGAGAAAGAACAGTGTTCTTGCAGATAGAAATTTTGATTCCTTTTTTCTAAGTCCCATCTCGTGGGCTATATATGTCAAGAAAACTATTTATTGGTAGGTTGGCTTTCATGTTGAGCCATTGGACATAATGTTGATGAAAGACCATCCAAACCTGTATAAAGCTTTGTAAGAGTTCATTTGAGTCAAATTTGGAGGACATGCCCACACACAAAATCTCAACAGATTGACAAAATGTTCCAGAGAATAACAGTTTTGCAGCTTATTTTACACATTTAGAATCAAAGGAAAAAACGTACAGAAGTTTACATGAAATCCATTAGTGGTAGATTAGGGAAGCAGGAGAAAACAAGTCAGGGACATCTCTAGGATTTCATAAAAAGCAAAATGGAGCAATGCAAGCTACCTTTACATTAATAGGTAGAGGATAGTTAACAGCATTTGCAGTAGATAGAGATGGTAAGTAGGCAAAAAGGTAACAATGAGTTTTGTTATCTTGTGCTCTGGTGTCGGTGGCTGTGCTTTTGAGGGGTTTGGAAAAGAAAATTACTCTGACATTTCAAAGGTATGTTATCCTAGATGCATAAGAACCATAGACAGGGCTCACTTAAGGTAAGGATTGAACTTTGCCATAAGCCTGGGATGTAACTACCCACCGTGACTTTCCCAGTTAGTAATTTATGATGAGACTTTCCTGTGTCATTACTTTCTATCGCTGGGCTTGCCAGGCTTGCCAAGTAGCCCTTAAGCTTGTCGGTTCTACTTATGTAGACCCTTTTCATTCACAATGCAATAAACTCCCATCCTCTATTCTTCTTTCTCACCAGTGAATACTGAGGAGTATGACATTAGAGGACTTGTTCCTTTCTTATTTGGCAGTCTCAGTTGTACAGATAGGAAAAAAAATAAACATAAGAAAGGGAAAGGTCAGGAAGAAAGAGGTGAAACCAAGGAAGAAAGGCGCTGGAGGACAGTCGGAAAAGATGCAGAAGTAGGGAGGGAGAGATCTAGATTCTAGTAATTACTTGGCGATTCAATATGCCCAATTATGTCCTCTAACTCTTCTGATACTAGAATAAAATTATGGTCCTCAGTTTTCAAAATGTGTTCTGTGTAGGCATTCTCACAGGTCACCTTGGTGGATAAGTGGTGGGATTTTTATCTACTTTACAGTATGAATTTGATTGGGGAAAAAACTCTGTTGCTAATAAGTATTTGAAAATCCTTGGTAAAGTACTCTATCAGACTCCTGGTTGCAAAACTCTCACAATTGAGCATTGTCCTAGGAAGGCTTGACCTATCAGGATGCGGCTTCTGGAAACTACAGGGATACTCTTATTTCATCATTGTCTGATCACCTGAAGGTGACAATTTCCTCTTATAGTCTCCTGGAATTCAAAAGAAAAAAGATTTTTGAGAAGACTACAGAGGAGCTAGCTTAAAAATTTCAGTGATCTCAAGGGAGGCAAAATACTCCCAGTCTCATTTGTAAGATCCACTTATACTGCCCCCCATTTTCTTACTCTCCTAGTATCTCTATTCCTTTTTTTATTTTACACCAGATTAAATTCCATAGTCAATTAATATGACTACTAGTTTTCATATATTTCAACCTCCTTGTGTCTCTAATTATTCTATTCTCATGTTGAAAGTCATAGTACTGCTTAAAAACAACTCCTCACCTACTCAGGGTCGCATCAATATAGCTAAATGTGGCTGGAGAAAAACATTTTACCATAGTTTAACCACTCAGGTTAAAGTATGACCACAGATGTCAACTACATCCTTTATTGCTCAAAAATCAAACTATATTTTCCTAGTCCATTCATTTTATTACTTGCCTAGAGGGTTATTTCACATATTCTCTCTTCAAACCCCATTGTCATTCGGCTTTCTATTTCATTAGGAAAATTGAAGCCATCAGAGAACTTCCACAAACTTTCCCTACTCCAGCTCCTCACATACTAGCATTTGTGTCCATACACTTAACCTTCTCTTCTATTACTATACAAGGATTATACATACTCCTATTTAATACCAACCTTTCCGTATCACCCTTTCACCTATTAAAGTACTTCACTCAAAAATGTTCATCTCTGCCTTCTATCCCATTATCTCCTACACTATTGAATTATTACACAAGCATTCAAACATACTGCTATTTCTTCTATCTTAAAAAAAAAGTTTCCTGATCTCACTTTTTCTTCAACTACCATCCCATTTCTCTATTTCCCTTTACAGCAAACTGTCTAAAAATATTTTTGCTCATAATGCCCTTTCTTCCATTCTTTCAAACCCACTCCATTCAAATACTTCCCCCCCCCCCAATGAAACTGCTTTTACTAATGTCACCAATAATCTCCACATGTTACGTCTAATTATCAATCTTGAGTTGACACTTTACTGGACCCATCATCAGCATTTTACACAGCTTATCATTCCCTTCCCTTGCAAACTCTATTTAGTTTTTAGGATACTGTGCACTCATGGTTTTCTTCCTTCTTACTTGTCTGTTTATTCTCAATCTGTTTTGTAGGTTCCTCTTCTTCTTTCTCAGACATTTTATCTATGATGTGTCCCAGGACTCAATTCTTAGACCTTCTCTCCTTTCTATCTATATTCACTACCAGGATGAAATCATCTCTAGAGTTATGGCTTTAAGTACTATTTATATGCTAATGACACCCTGCCAGGTTGTCTCCTCTGAAATCTTCAAGTATCCATCCAGTCAGTATGTTGCTCCTGACATTTAGACTCATGTCCAATTTCCTACATGACACCTCCACTTGGATGTCTGTTGAACATCCCACAATTATTTGTGTTCAAAACAGAACTCTTAACTTTTCACCTCACTCCCAAACTTACTCCACTCACATTTTTTTCATGTCTCTTAATGGCACACAACTCTATTCTTTCATTTACTCAGACCAGAAATTATTGTCTTCTTAGTATCTCTCACACCCCACTTTCAGTCCAATAGAAAGTGTTCCAGTTAAATTTTACATCCAGAATCATATCACTTCACATTTTCTCCAATCTAAGCCATTATCTGCTTTTATAGATTATTAAAATTGATTTCCTACTGATTTACCTGCTTTCACTTTTTGCCCCTCTACAGTCTATTCTCAGCACAATGGCCAGCGTGTTCATAATAAAATGTAATCAGGTCATTCTACTCCTCTGCTCAGAACATTGTGGTCTTCTCACAGCACTCAAAATAAAAGCCAAAGCTCTTATAATAACCTGTGACATCCTATGTGCCCTAAATCCCTATTAGCTCTCTGAACTTACCTTCTACAATTCTCTTCTCACTCCATAGAGACACCTGGACCTCCTTATTTTATAAGCATATACCAAACATGCAACTGCTTAAGAACTCTGTATAGTCTTTTCTTCTGCCTGTAATTCCTTCCACAGATAGTCACATCTCATTACCTCACCCCCTTCAAGACTGCTATAATGTTAATTTCCTAACGAATCTCACCATTATTTGAAACCTCATATTCATTATCCAGCACTCTTAAACCCAAAGCCTTTGTATAACTCAAATATGAGAAAGGAATCACTTTCGGTCTTTAAAATAGAGGACGTTTAATATAGGGAATTGGTGACAAAGTTCTTGGATGAGTTGAGAAATCATAAAGGATGGAGAGGCAACCCAGACATTAGCCATCCCATAAGACTAGAATCTCATAGGACTAGAAGATGAAGAAAGGGTTACCAGAATTCAGAATCTGGAGGTGCCTGGCGTGAGCTAAAATCATGATGGAGGCTGCCCAGCCATAGCTGAGAGCATAGAAGAAGGGACTATTTGGCTAGATGGCACAGAAAGCAGAGAGATGTAGGAGAAACACCCAAACTTCTATCCTCCTTCCAACTCCCGTTGTTTCACATTGGTCAAAACTACACAAAACCCAAAAAGGCTGGTGAACTTCAGAAATGTAGTTCCCTATAATGCATCATAAAACTGATGTGGACAGAAAGGAAGTAGGCAATTGACTTGCACTTCTATCTTCTAAGTGTTCTAGATAATGCAACTGGTTTATCATCTTTCTACTCCCACAAATCAAAGGTCCACAAGGGTATGGATTGTTTTCCATTTTATTTAGTGGGATAGCCCTAACATTTAGAAATGTACTCGCCACGTAGTAGATGCTAAACATATTTGTTGAATTGAGTGAATATGGCAGAAGATGAGAGTGGAGAAATGAATTTGCTTCTTAACATCACTAAACTAGTTAATTATTATAAATAATTATAAATTTAAAATAATTATACATTTATAAATTATAATTATAAATAATTATAAAACTAGTTAATTACTTTTATGAGTTAAATTTATTTACCTAACGTGAAAATTTTTATTCACTAGAAATTACCCATCAGGACTTATTGGAGAAAAAACTTATCAGAGTGAAGGAAATAAATTCAAAGTAGGTGGGATGCAGAAAACAGAACATAACACAGCTACCTTCCACAGGCCACTTTTGAGGATATATAGACATAGTCTTTTGTGTACTGGAGAAAGGAGGGAAGGGGAATACTTATTCAAGTGTCAGAAAGAGTTCCAGGGAGGAGTGTATGTGTGTGAAGTAAAGATAGAACAAGAAAGAGGTTTTCGAGCAGCTGTGCGTTAAAAGAATAGAGTGAAAAACAATAAGGGGATGAGAATTTTAGGACATGTTACTGTGGACTAGGAGTCAGATGCCCTTTAACAGATTATGAGTGGTAACTGTAAAGATAGAATAACCCTTAACTACCTGTTTCCTCTGATCCGCTTCTTTAAAATTAACAGTACCAAGACTGGGACATTAGTGGCCCCTGGATAATATGAGTTACACCTTACATCAATCTGCGTCAGTCTGGTTCACAAGATACGTATGTTGGGCAGTATCACTACCTAGTTTAGGAAGCTAGATCTTTCTAGTTATAATACATATTCACCAACAAGGAATGTTCATATGACTCTTATGTGTTCTCATTAATTTATTCAGCATATGTTTACTTAAGGCCTGCCTCAGGCTCTACAAATGCTAGAGCTACAATAGTGACACAATTCTTGTTCTCGAGGAGCAGGAATACACGTGGGGTCTATGAGGCCCGAAAAAGGAAAAAAAAAACAGATGAAAAGTTTAATATTAGAAAGCATGATATAAACTATAAGATGCTAGGTAATTATTTTTTTCTCAATGTGATAATTTCTAATAATGACCCTCAGTGGGGGCATAGTTACTACCTAATTACTACTATTCCGTTTCCCATAAAAATAAAAATTTTAAAGATAATGTGGAAAGTGCCCTTCAAAGAAAAATGATGTGTTACCTTCTATTTATCTCTGATGGAGAAACAGCCTTTAAAACTCCTAATAGCAGACTTTTTTTCTTTCCTCTTTGATTCCACTCAACTTAAGTCCTGAAATGTTTAATGTACATCCTTGAGCCCTCATCTATAAACTTTTGTGAGAATATAGAGATCAATTCCATATTATTTCCTAAAACCCAGACTCAAGAGTTTAAATGCAATAAAAAGACCTGTAAACCCTCTTGTAAGGTACTTCTGAAATAGAGTACCTTCGTCTGGTTCCTCCTGCTTCATTTTTCTGCAATAATTGGTGAGAGCATTTTCTCTTTCACTCAGCTGTTGTCTTCCATAGCAATATTTTCTTGGAGTTCAGCCTTTCCTTTCTGACATCTCCCATATCGAGGACTCTCCCTCTGCTTGCCCTTTAAATGTTAACCTCCCAATATGTCCTATACCATTTTCCCAGGATTCTACCTATTTCCATCCTCTACCTTCTCTTCCATTTCCTCATTTTCTCTTTCTCTTTGCCTCTCTCTTTTTTAATCTTCTGCTCTAATCTTTTAACTTTCTTATTTTCTCTTTTCTCCACCTAACTTTCCACACTTTCTCCTGGAACATCTTAGATACTCCCAGAATTTAAACATTGCCATTATGTTGACTATGTTAAAAGGGACATTTCTATCACAAAAGTCTCTAATGGCTTCCAGATGCACAATTCCAACTGCCAAAAACTAGCTCCACTGTGCTAGTATGAACTTTCTTAAATATCTTCTCCTCAACCTCACTCCAGAGCCTGTCATGCTGAAATGGGAGGCAGTGCTAAAAGTAGGGACAACGGATTCATATAATCTGAGCTTTCAATTTGGCTTCACCGCTTGATTGCTGTAAGACTTGAAGGAAGACACCAAACCTATTTGAATTGTTTCATCTTACATAAAATGGAGGTAGTAATATACCTACTTCATAATTTTGTCATGAAGATTAAATATGATGACAACCTGGAAAATATGAAGCATCCTGTTCATTGAGAGTCCATTAAAATGGATTATTCATAGTCCCATGTAAGGTGTTTCTCCTTCTTCTCTTCCTCCTCCTCCTCTAGCTCCTCTTTCTCCTCTACCTCCTCGTCCTCCTCTTCTTCCTCCTTCTTCTTCACAATTATCACTCCATATTCTTGATCAGAAATCCCCAGATTCTTTTTCATGTCTCCAGGGATTCTAGAAAAGTTTGGTGCCTGATTGTCCTATTATATTTGAGATTATGTTTTCAGTGAATGAGTGAAGATGATAGATTTATCTTTGTAGTAATTTTTTAAATAGTCACAAATTCTTTGTAGTAATTTCTATTAAAAGGTAGATTTTAAAACAGTTTTGCATTTGAAATAAAGTTTACCTAGGTTCAAATCCTGACTCCAATATTCACTAGTTATCCGAATTCGGGGAAATAATGTAAACTCACTAACACTAATGTGTGGTTTTCGCTTTTGTAAAATGAAATACAAAAGTATTTAGGTTTTTTTGTATGGATTAAAATTTGATGGTATAGGTCAAAAGTTTAAAAGAGTGCCTAACTCAGAGTAAATATTTGACAAATGTTTTCTATTTTTCTCTATATCTTTTTCATTGTTATCAATGATATCATTATTTTAATTGTAAAATGCTCTTTGAGTCAAATGAAATCCAGGCCATTCCTCAGGTCACATACATGTGCCCAAGTCACACCCCCTTGCCATTACACATTAGTACCTCTTTCTGTAGCATCCTTCCTCATGTCTAGTTCTATTTCTGTTTGTTTGGTTAATTTGTACTCATCTCTGAGGGATCAATTCATATATTAATTTTATGCATCCTCCCCTTGGCCTCCCTTCACCAAAGCTAAACCCATGTCTCCCTCTCTTTCTGTACCCCTACAATTCTTGGTGTGCATTACCACTGTCATACTGATTACATTACATTAAATTTGTGTTCATTTTTTGTGTGCCCAGAAGAGACGGTGATATCTTTAAAAGCAGGCATCATACCAAATCTATCTTTGCATTGTCAGTATTGTCATGATTGTGGCCACCACTTATTCTGGGTTCCCATGAGATAAAACTTGTATTAAACATGTGTTTCTGATGCTTTGAAATCTGGGTCCTTGCTGACCCCGGAGGGACTGCCCCTCCCAGGACTGGTGAATTCTTAAAGAAACTAAATTAATCATCTGTGAGCATGCCTTTTATATGAAAACCAACCAATCCAGAGCTCAAACTCCCAGCCATCTCCTTTATCAAGCGCACATACTCAGGTCCATTATTCCCCGTAATCACCCCAGGTCCAGGCACCAGATACCTGAGGACAGTCCCTGTGCCCCAGAGCCTGCTGAAATTACAATTAAGCCTCTTGCCTACATTGTTTGCTCATTCCCTTTGCCTCCTGACTAACCCAGGTGCCGTCTCTCATCCCTCCCTGCTGTGGTAATGCCCCTTCCTGTTGGAATCTGTGAGTGTAACATTCTATCTTTTCAATGGTAGTTGTCTACTGAATTGTTGGACTTGCCATATCTAACTAGTAATAAAGCCTATATTTTAAAACAAACCCTTTAATAAAATCATTAAAGTAAAAATAAAAAGGCAAAGGCAATTTGATTCGTTATCTTTTAAGAAACTAGTTCTGTAAGTGATAAGAATTCAACATTGATTGAAATCTACTTGGTACTAAGTTCTAGAAATTTCTATCCACCAGCAGCTTAGACTATCAAAATGGAGTAAAAGATTAGAAATAAGATCCCTTTCAGAGCAAGAGACTAGAAAAAAAAAAAAATCTCAAAGAAAGCTGGAAAAGGAGGATCTGTGATGAGCACCTCAGGTGAGAGAAGCATGTATGTCCTGTAAGGCAAAGCCTTCTGACTGAGATTTCAGCGAAAGTCCAAGCTTGTAGTTGTGAGACCTAGGACAAATCATGACCCCTTTCTGAGTCATACTCTTCTCATCAGTGCAATTAGGTAGGGTCTAGTAAGTACCATGTTTCCCCGAAAATAAGACCTAGCCAGACCATCGGCTCTATCCAATGAGCCTTTTGGAGCAAAAATTAACATAAGACCCAGTCTTATTTTAATACAAGACTGAGTCTAATATAATATAATAGAGTATAATATATTATAATATAATATAACACCGAGTCTTATATAATATAATGTAAGGTTGGGTCTTAATTAATTTTTGCTCCAAAAGACGCGTTAGAGCTGATGGTCCAGCGAGGTCTTATTTTTCGGGGAAACACGGTAGCTATTCTCTAGATTTCTACTTACACGTAGTCTTGATTCTGTTTAACTTTTTGTTAATTTTGAATTGTGTCACTAGGTGGCAGCAGGAATTAAATAATATCTCTCTTTGCCTTAGTTTTCTGTTTTTCAAAAGCATTTTTTTTTTGCAAGAATAGGAATCATTTTGGAAAATGATAATACCACCGCCATCACTGTCACAAAAGCACAATTAAAAATAATGTGTAAAGCACACAATAATTAAAATAAACAACTTCTAGTCATTAGTGTCGGTTTATTACCTCAGCAAAATGCCAATGATAGAATTTAACCCGCTTCCTCTTGAAATGCATTGTCAAATGTGTATGTTTTTATTATTTATAGATTAAATGTCTTAATACTATGAACTCCAGATACACACACAGAACTACTTGCTCAGTATTTCCATTTGGATGTCTAATAATACCTCACACTTAAACACAGAATTCAATTTCCCTCCCCCAAACCTGAGACTTCCCAAACTTTTGCCATCTCAAAAAATGAAAGCAATATTCCCCTCATTGCTTAATCCAAACATCTAAGAGCCATAATTTATTACTCTCGTGTCCTCCCACTTGACATCCAACCATTCAGAAATGCTTTGACTCCACCTCCAAAACACATTGCAAAAGTTTCCATCTATTTCCATCTTCACTGCTGCCATTGCCACCCAAATCATCATTAACTCTCACAGGGAGGACTTCAAAAGCCACCTCCCTGGACTCCGAACTTCTCTTTTGCCCTTTACAATCTATGTACCATCCGTTAACCAGATTGATACTTTAATGCATGATATCTGTCATGCCACTCTCTTACTTACAACGCTTCAAAAAATTGTCAGCACCCTTAAAATAGAATCCAAATTCCACAACATGACTGATACATCTCTTCATAATTCAGGGGTTGCCTGTTTCTCTTACAACTTACACACTCACTCACTGTGCTACAGCAATACTGAACTTCTCCTGCCTCTTCCCACACACGCGCACCAATCACTTCCTTAGACCTTTGCATTAGTTCTTCCTTCTGTCTGGAATGCTCTAAACATGACTGGCTGTTCTCATCATTCACATGTCTTAGCCAGCCAGTCTATCTCTAGTGCCAACGACCACTTCCTATCACAATAACTGAGTTTGTTCCCATCTCTTCACGTACCACTCTCTGAAGATTTGGGTTATTCATATGTTTACCTGTTTATTGTCTTCTCTCACTAGAATGTGTCACTCAGGCCAGGGATATGTTAGTTATTCACCACAGTACATATACTTCATGTCTACAAGAACATCACAGGTACTCAACAAATATTTTAAATGGAGTAAATCAGTGAGTTATGGACAGGATTGGAACTTTTTTAAAGATTGAGAAAATATACCAGCATGGCACTGAGAAACAGGATCACCATATTGATGTAAAGTCTTCATTGAATCCAGTCATTGAGAATAACTTGTTTTCCCTGTGAAAATCCCCTATCACAAGTGTCATGCAGGGTCTCTGGTCCCTCTCCCCGCACCAGAACGCAGGGTATGGTGAGGCCAGAAAGGAACACCAACAGAGCCATAGATAGGGGGTTCTTACCACTATATTCTCGGTGGCAGCTGGTCAAGACACAAAAGCAAACATCCGCCAGTACCCCAACAAGGGGTCTTCCTGCACCCCAGTCTCACTGGCGGCTGGGCGAGACACAGGAAGTAGGATCCACACAATCTGCAATCCGCCATTCACTCTTGCGAACCCCACTTGCTAGCCACAATCCACCATCAGCTTCTCCGCCAACCAACCAACCCCCTCGCTAACAACAATCTGTGCTTGCTAGCTCAGCCATGGCAGTTATACCAGTGGCCAATGGCTAACCAGTCACAGCTGATGGCCACCTACTACCCGAGCCAGCACCTTTCCACATGAGGTCGAGAGCCTAGAAACTGCTCTCTGGGACTCTGTCCTCACAACAAGCAAGGAACATTTTGAGTTCTGAGTACATTTTTCTCTCTCAGTAACCATTCAATAACAAAATCATGTTGTGTGTAATCTCTTAACAATGGTAACAACATGTACTATTGAGTACTTACTCTAGGCTAAGTTCTGGGCTAAACACTACATTGATAGCCTATTAATTCTTGGAACACCCCTGTAATTAGGATACGTAATGTATATAGTCAACGGGGCAAATGAGAGTAAAGGTTGTTCCCAAACCTGCCCAGGCCTGGCAGCTGGCATGTGCTGGGACCAGGACGTCTGTCCTCGCAGTCCCACCCCAGAGGCTGCCGGCTGCATTGCTTTGCTATCTCCCTCCGTGTAGTGTGCCTGTGGCTGCTGTAAAAACTTACCACAAACTCAGGGGCTTAAAATACTACCAATGTGTTCTCTTCCAGTTCTGGAAGTCAGAAGTCGGAAATCACTGCACTGGGTTAAAGTCAATGTGTAAACAGAGCTGGTTCCTTCTGGAGACTCTGAGGGAAGCATTTGTTCCTTTGTCTTTTCCCGCTTCCAGCGTCCACCTGGGTTCTTTCGCTGTGACTCCAAAGTGCATCCATCACTCCAATCTCCGTTTCCCTCATCACATCACTTTCCCCTCTGACTGTGATTCCTCCTGTGCTCCTCTTGTACAGACTGTGGTGACTACATCGGATACTCCATTACACTACAGCATAATCTCCCCAGCTCAACTCACTTGATTTAATCACCTCTGCAAAGTCTCTTTTGCCATAAAAAGTAACTTTCACAGGTTCTGTGAATTAGGCTGTCGGTATATTAAGGGGGAGCATTATTCAGCTTCACACAGTCCCATGCTAGCTAGTGGTAGGAAGAAGATCCCAGGCTGACCCACATACTACCTAAGTGACTTGTGTCCACACACCAGCCTGTCTCTATATACAATTCAAGCTAATGCTTTAACAAAATCACATAATGCAGACCTTTGACATCACTCAAACTAACTGATGTTGAAAATGCTTATGGTCTACTATATATTGATAATAAACATGCCTGCAAGGTATTTAAGACTATTTAAGCCTGCAAGGTATTAAACACAAATATTTAAGACCAAGTCCTAATACATTCCCTTTCTACCTCTTATCTGCTTCAGTTTGGGCTTCTTATTCAATAATCCCTCTGACATGCTATGAATGATATTTATTTAAAAGGGGAGAGTCCTTCTTACAAGGTTCAAAAACCCTTGTCTCGTTCAGATATGACCTAATGATTTAACTTGAAAGAGAATAATAGATGCTGGGTTTTGTTACACCAACTTCTAGATGCTAGTTACAAAAAATGAACAGTGATCTTGGCAAGCAGTAAAATACATTGCAAAGTGCCCAACAGCTTCTATAAATAAATTTGCAATTCACTTAGGATGTAAACAGTACAGAGTAAAATTTGAATACATCAGCAGGGCTGTAAAACGTTGTCTTTTCTTTCCTGCACTTCTGACCTCTCAATCACAAAACCTTCTCAAAAGCGGGTCTGTGCTATAGCATCATTCCCAATTTGCCGCTCTCAGCATGTCTGTCAATATAGAGCTTCCATTGCAATTTTCATTTCTTCGTATCTCTCGAGGCAGAACAACATTCCACGTCCAAAGTGGTTCTGTAAAGAGGAATAGTTTAAGCACAGGACCATTTGCAATCCAGGTCAAATGATCTCTTATGGCACATTTTTAAAAGCCACTACAACTGAGAGTTTCAATTCATTTCTCGTTTGAAAAGAGATGAAAATATATGGTGCTGTTAGGAGAAAAGGCCATTTTGCTATAAAGCAACATTTTCCAAATTGTTTATGGCAGAGATAATTTAGTAAGAGAAAAACAAAGAAACAAACAAACAAACAAGCGAACATCAACAACAGAAAAACTCCTGCTGCAAACATTGTTGAAAATGCTTTATGCTGTGTTCCCCTTCAGGATCTTGAAATAGCAGAGTAACATAGTTAAGGCTCTGAGAAGTCCTGCAATAAGTAAGTGTCCTTAACATTGTGTAACCCAGCATTTTGACCACTGATTTTCTTATCTGCATATTGTGTGTCAACATCCTATAGAAGGATCCTCTGTGGCAAACACTGTATGAAATACCACTCTAAAATGTTTTTGTGGATGAGGTGGCTCATATGTCACAGAAATGATGACGTGAGTAAAATGATGCCTTCTGAAATAGATGGGACTATGGAATACTGATTTGAAATTTCAGAAACTAAAAGTTTTAAGAATACAGCAAAACTAGATCAGACAGGATTCTAATGAATGAATAAGATGCTCCTTGAGAACAAGAGTAATATTTCTTCTCAAGCTTTTAAAATTTCTAACATATATTCCCTAATTCCATTAACACAAAAACTAGACTTTTACACCAAAACTCCCTGAATAGCCATTTTACAATGACATTAAGTTATACTCAGAGTGGGATTCCTGGTTCTTTAATGACTATAGTTGGATATTTTGTAGAAAACTGGATAGCCTCTCTTAAAATTACAGTTTATAAAGGCTAAAAGTATAGTCTCTGGAATTAGACTCCTTGGGTTCCATTTCTAGTTCTACCTGAGAGATATTACTAATGTGACCTTGTACAAATAACTTATCCATGCCTACAACTTTCTTATTTATCAAATGGGGATGCTAACAGAATATATCATTTTAGAGGGTTGTGAGAATTTAAAAAGATGTGTACCTGAAATAGTGGAAGTGCTTAAAGCATGTTAACCATACTCTTTGCCCAGACAAGTGAAATCCTGGCTTTAAACCCAGTTGTAGATCTTCTTCTGTCCCACCTTTGACTATCTTCCCTACTCCCAGGTCAGGAGATCCACAGAGGCAAGGGGACAGGCCCACACAAACCTGTTTTCTCCACCTTTTAAACCACACTCTAGGTACCTGAGCAACCAGAATTCCTTGCCCAAATGAAGTGATTGCTAAAGAGTATTTCATGAAATACTAGTCCCATGAAATACTCTTTAAAGGAGTTCTGTGGCCATATAAATTTAGGAAACACTGTACACTATATCTACTTTCTTAGAAAGTGACCATGCTGAAAATAAACCAGATTACCTTTATCTAACACAACTTTCCAAAGTTCATTTGAATACAAAAATTCCTCTCCCCTGCCTTTCCCAGTAGTTACCACAAATTTCCAGTGCAACTAGTGTGAAAAGTACTCTAGTACTTTGGAAAAGGATGGTATGGTAGAATGAATACATACTAGAGTCTGACTAACTTAGATGTAATTTTTGGCTCTGCGGCTGAAAGAAACCGTCCCCATCTGCAAAATACAATACCATCACTGATAAATATCCACATGAAAAAACCACATTGTCCACACAAAAAACCCTGAAAATGAATGTTTACAGCAGCTTTATTCATAATAATCACAAGCTGGAAGCATAACAAGATGTCCTTCAATAGATGAATCGATAAACCGATGAATCGAGAAACATGCATACAATGGAGTATTCAGTGATGATAAAAAATGAACTATTAAGCCATGGAAATACACGGGGGAGCCGTTAAATGCATATTGTTAAGTGAAAGAATTCAGTCTGAAAGGTTGCATGCATGCTGCATGATTCCAACTATAAGATATTTTGGAAAAGGAAAACTATAGAGGAAATTAAAAGATCAGTGGTTGTCAGAAGTTTCAGTTGCAGGAAAAGAAGGGATGAATGAATGAAGCCCAGAAAAGCATTAGGGTGGTGAAACTATACCGTATGATACTGCAATGGTAGATACATGACATTCTACATTTGTCTAAACACATAGAATTGTGCGAAGCAAGAGTAAACTTTAATGTACAGTTGACTTTAGTTAATGACAATGTGCTGATATTGGTTTATTAATTGGAACTAATGCAAGAAATGAATAAGTTAATAATAAAGGAACCTGTGCATTAATAAGTTAATAATGAAGAGGGTTGAGACTAGGGTAGGGTGGGCATATGGAACTTTCCATACTATCTGCTCAATTTTTCTGTAAATCTAAAACTTTACTAAAATAAAGTCTATTCATCATTAAAATGAGACTAAACAATACTTTAAAAAGCAAAAATGAAAATATCAATTCCTAACTTATATGGCTGCCCAAATGATTGAACATAAGTGTATACTATGTACATATTCTCCTATAATAATTAATATTTGTAGCAGCCCCATTGAATCTATCCATTTGCTATTTCTGCCTAATTGGGCTTTTCCCCAAAGACATACTCTCACATAATAGAGTTTAACACAATCAAGCCCAAATGTTTCCGCTCATCTCCTTGAGATCTGCAAGGAGAAAAAAAGAAAGGATTCAGAGCCGAGATTGAGATGAGGTGTTAGTATCAGTGCATAAAGGGGTTGGTATAAGTGGTAGCAGAGAAAAGGTGCGATGAAATCAAAAGGACAGTTTGCTATTGACCTAAGAAACTGGCTTCAACCTGATCTGCGTGGGGCAGAACTTGTTCTCTGATCAGCAGATCTCAGAAGGTGGAAGAAAATTCTGAGACCAGATCTGTATCCAGTTGCTTCAGTCTATCTCCCAGAGAGCAAATCACCATGCTTTCTCTTTATACAGCCAGCTATGTGTCGTATTGATCCTCATTATAAAGGGCTACGCACTGAGCACCTGGGATGCTCATACAAAGCAAGCTACCAATCCTCTTAAGAGAAATCACTGAATTCTGACTGTAGTGTCTATTGCTACGTAACAAATCACCACAAATTTAGCAGCTTAAAATTACACCCATTTAACACCACTGCAGTTTTATAAGTCAGAGTCTTGTGGACTTAGCTTGTTTTTCTGCCTAAAATCTTACAAAGCCAAAATCAAGATGTCTGCAGAGCTGTGTTCCTTTCTGGAGGCTCTAGGGGACAATGCACTTCCAGTATCATTTCAGTTCTTGGCAGAATTCAGCTCCATGCAGGTATAGGACTGAGGTCCCAGTTTCTTGGCTGGCTGTCATTGGGGATGAGGGTAGTTCTCATCTTCTGAAAGCTGCCTGCCTTCCTTGGCTTGCATTACCCTTTGTCTTCAAAGCCAGCAATAGAGAGTTGAGTCCCTCTCATGCTTTGAATCTTTCATCCTTTTTTTCTTTTTTCCATTTCAATTTTCTTGTTTTTTTGAGTCTTCTGCCTCTTTCCATTTTTAAGGATCCAATTGATTACATTGGGTCTAACTAGATAATGAAATATAATCTCCCTATTTTAAGATTAGCTGATTAGCAAACTTAAGATTCCTTTTGGTTGTAGCAAAACTCATAGGCATAACAACATCAGGGGGAGAAAACATGAGGGCCAAAATCCTGCCTACCACATCAATCTCGCTTTATATTTAAAACATGGGACTGAAACTTAAGTACATAGTACTTATACTCTAATGAATTTACCTTGGCCTTTTCATTTAACACATGTGTCACTGTTGAGGATAATCTGTTGACTGAAGAAAGGAACATTTGTCACAAAGTGGTATTTGCTTAAGTGTGCCATGTTCCTCAAAAGAAATCAAAAGAAAAAATTCCTTACAATGCAGCAGTTGCTTAGGAGAGACAGAAAGAAACTGACCTGGGATTCCTCCGCAGCCGTGTTCCCTTCCCTCAACCCACACCTATGTTCTCTGTTATTTCATATCATTTACTGTCTTCCTGGTTCAAGGAGTTAATTTTTCAGGTGTGAGCCTAGTATACCAAACTGGGTTGTAAGGAGGCAGGCAATATGTGCCTTATATTTCTTTGAATCCTCAAGAGCAAATCATCCAAAATACGAACAGGACCATACAATGAATAGGAACCTATAAAGAGACAGCACTTGAGAATAAACTTAGTTACCTAGAAACAAAGAAAACAAAAACTGCCCACTAGAATCAAAGGAAGTTAAGAAAGTTAATAGAGAAGTATCCTGGATGATTTGCGATTTGATCTGAGACATAGCATCCTAATTTTTGATACTTGGTTTTCTTACATCTGATGAGAACTTGCGTTTCTAAGGTTCTTTCCCTTCTTTGTCATGCTGTGATATTAGTATTTTGACAACAGCCCTTTTATTGTATGTCTCCTCTTAGAGCTTTGAGTTAACTTGTTGAAGGACTATTAACCAGGAACTTCCTCATGTGGTGATTATTCGGGGGTTATAAGGGAAGTGAAATTAACTAGCCAGCCCTAAGAAACCTCACGTTGCAAAGGAAAAAAGGGTAACAAGAAAAGAAAAAAAAAGGAGAGTAATAACTCAATGATCACAATACAAAAAATATATTGGGTTGAAGTGTCAAAAAGGAGTGATTTGAGACAGTTATGCAAATAGCTATCTAAATCTACCTAAAATCCAACAGTCATCAGAGAAAACTGTCACTGCAAGAACAGTTATGAATAGAGAGAATAAAACCTAATTTCACCGCAGGAAGTTTCTGAACCTCTCTGAAAAGACTTGACTTTCCTTACCTTCTTTGGAGATTCACTACACTCTTGAAAACTAATGAGCTGTGTTGATTGAACCATTTCATGCCGGTTTGCTTACCCAACCGATGTACCTTAAAATAGGCACCGTAATTCTGTAATTAGACGGGCCACGTAGCTGCAGGACATTCGAGAAAATGACATGCGCATAATGAATATTTTCTTCATACTTAGTTTAAAATATTAACCAAGGTAAATGTGCCTAGTACTGCTGCAAATTCTAAACTAAATACACACAATTAAATTCAACAAAGATTCTATGATATTCATACAGAAAAAAATCAACACTTTAAAATTTTTCTCCCATATGAAAGAAAAACATTCTCATGCCATGCTCCAAAGCACCAGAAGAAGGCAGAAGATGCACATGGTTGAAAATATCCAACATGCTGGATTCTGTTATGTAAAGTAGCCTTTTAGAAAGTATCTTACTTAAACACCTCGCTGAACCTAAATTGGGTGTTTTAGTCTTCATTCAGAATTTTTCCTAACAAAATAATGAAAATACGTAAGTGGGATTCAGTTTTACTATATAATGGTGATTCTAAATGGTGATGATTCTATATATTGAGGAATACTATATATTGAATCTTTAGCTATAAAATAACATATCAAACATTTGCTAAGTGTTTATGTGAATGTGAATTTTCTAAGTGCTTTACAAGCATTGTATAGTAAACAGAAGTCTAAGATGGTCCCCAGATTTTCCACCCCCTTGTATACATGTCCTGCATAATCCCATGGACTATAAATCTGATAGATTTTACTTTAAAGATTAGGTTATGTTATATGGCATAGTTGACCTTAAGAAAAGGAGATTTTTCTGGGTTAGCTGACCAAATCACGTGCACCACTTAAAAGCAGAAAGTTTTCTCTGGCTAGTACTGAAGGAAGTCAAAGATTTGATGCATGAGAAGTATTCGATGTGCTTTTGTTGGCTTAAAGATGGTGCAGGTGATACACAAAGAAATGTGGTGGCCTGTTGTTGCTGAGAACGGCCCCCAGTTTATAGCCACCAAGAAAGTAGGGACCTAAGCACTATAACCACAAGGAAATGAATTCTGTCAGCAGCAAGAATGAGCTTGGAAGTGCATTTCGCCCCAGAGCCTCTAGACACTATCTTAGTTTGGTCTACACTTTGATTTTAGCATTGTGCTAGCCAAAATATAGTACCAACTCATCCCATTCCATACCTCTGGAATGGAAGGTATTCCATACCTCTGGAATGGAAGGTATTCCATACCTCTGGAATGGAAGGTATTCCATACCTCTGGAATGGAAGGTACATATTCATATATATATATATATATATATATATATATATATATGGAATATATATATGGAATATATATATATATATAAACTGTGATGTAATAACTGATATTGATTGCAGATGTGAAATTTTTAGTAATTTCTATGCAGCAATAGAAAACAAATATAAATGAATTCATTTAATTTTCATAACAGTCATATGAAATAGCAACTTTTATCCTTATTTTCAGGTTTTTTTCAGTTTTATTGAAATATAATTGACAAAAATTATACACATTAAAAGTATACACCATGATGATTTGATATACATTGTGAAATGATTACCACAATCAAGCTAATTAACATATTTATCACCTCCCATGGTTACCATTTCTTGTGTGTGATGAGAATACATGAGATCTAGTCTCTTAGCAAATTTCAAATATACAATACAGTATTATTAACTATAGTCACCATGTTTTACACTAGATGTCCAGAACTAATTCATCTTCTAATTGAAAATGGGTACCTTTTAACCAACATCTCCCCCGTTTCCCCCACTGCCAGGCCCTGGCAACCACCATTCTACTCTTTGCTTCTGTGAGTTTGACTTTTTTAGATTCCCATGTATAAGTGAGATTGTAGAATATTTGTCTTTCTCTGTCTAACCTATTTCACTTAACATTATGTTCCTCCAGTTCCATCCATGTTGTCATGGATAATAGGATTTCCTTTTTTTTCTAATGGCTAAATAATATTCCTATGTGTGTATGGGTGTGTATTTTTCTTTACCTATTTATCCAGTGATGGTCACTTAGACGGTTTCTATGTCTTCTCTATTGTGTATAATGTTGCAGTGAACATGGTAGTGGAGATATCGCTTCAGTATACTGATTTCATTTCCTTGCGCTATACACTCAGAAGTGCGATTGTACAATTATATCGTAGTTTTATTTTTAATATTTTGAGGAATCTCCATACTGTTTTCCGCAATGGCTGTACCAATTTACATTCTCACCAACAGCATGAGGAAGGTTTTCCCCATGTTTTCTTCTAGGAGTTTTATGGTTTCAGGTCTTACATTTAAATCTTTAATCCATTTCTAGTTAATTTTTATGTATGGTATAAAATAATGTTCCAATTTCTGTTATCGTTTTTTTTGTTTGTTTGTTTTTTGTTGTTTTTTTTTTGATGAAGAGCCTAAGACCTAGAAAGATTTGGTTACTTGCCCAAATGACATGGGTAATAAGTGAAAAAGCCTAGATTCAGAACTAGGCAAAATGAATCCTGTGTTCTCATTTACTAAGCTTGGCCCCTTCGGAAGGGAAATGCTAGGAAATTCAGAGCAAAATATATATTTAAAAGTTACCAGGCAACAGGGAAAAATTCACCATAAGTTGACAGAAAGCCTTCCAGCATATTTTTTTAACTCATTTTAAAAATGAAGACTTAAAAGATGAATAGAAAGTAACTGATATGTACTATGGTTCACATTCTCGACATCAGGTTATCCTGCCTTCATCATTTATTGAATCAGCTTGGGAAAGTCATTTAATGTCTGTGACTGGGAGTATTCCATCCATACCAGACAATAGAAATCTACCTCTCAGCCTTGTTGTGTTAATTGTAAACTATTTTACATAATGACATATTTAACAAATATTCTTCAATGTTATTGAAGAATACTTAAAATGATAAGACATGATAATTTGTTAAATGAAGGGGTTTTTTACATATATATATATATATATATATATGTAATTATGAAATGTATATGTGTGTATATACACACACATAGAATTAATATATATTTTTTTTTCATTTTTTTTAATGTATAAGCATGCCCACAGCAGTATTTGGGAAAATTTTAATACATGAAATACATGAAAATGTTAACCTGTCAGAGTGTTAGGATTACACATGACTTTTAAAATCTCTATTATACTTCACTGAAATTTCTAAACATACTACACTGTGTTAATTTAACCAAAGTTTAATGATTTTATACTATATTAATTGCTTACACAAACATTAGAAAAAGATATCCTTCAGGAAGTCTCCTTCTACTCCCTTAATATCCATTCTCAGATCCCCAGGACTCCCACCTGTTTTTTTTCCATCTGATACTGAGTAGCAAAGGTTTGCTTGTCCACCTTCTCTACTGTCAGAGACTATATCTCATCGTATTGTATTTTTAGCACAATTGGCATACTGTTTGAGACAAATAGCATCTCAATACATTATGGTTAATTCTATGCTTTGTTATTTAAATAATAACAAATGAATCTTGAGAAATAAATAATCAAATAGTGTGTGAAGACCTATTGAATTCTGGGGCATGTTTTAAGAATGAGTCTTTCTACTGTTATTGTTTCTTGCTATCTCCTAGAGCCTAATGCCACATTAAAAAAGCTGACCAGACTCTGATAGGAGCCCCTTCCTTCCTTCTAGTAAATACCTATCCTTAAATTAAGCATACGCATTGAGATTGTGTCTGTAAACAATTTGGTTAATCTAACAGTAAAAGTGATTATCCAATTAAAATGAAAAAGAGAAGACAATTTAGAATGTGCTCACTTCTAATGAGTAAGAGGGGAAAAAACACAAAACTATGACATTATAGAGCAGGTGTTTAGAGAGAAAAGGGGAGGGATGCGGGGGAAAGAGACGTATTTATTTAATGAGGTCCTCAAGCTAGAAAGTTACCAATCAGAAAGCAGAGTTGAAAGCATGGCATGGCTACATTGACATTGTCTTCAGAAGGTCTTGAATTCTTGGTGAAGAAAGACTATAGGGCTGATGTAGAATCATACTGTGGAGTGTATCAGCACATATTTTATAAGGCTCCTTTCCTGGGAAATGTTCAGACTCCTCAAATAGTGAGAAGTATTTCATCTTTTCTTACCACCAAATAGTATTCCATTGTGTATATATACCACAACTTCTTTATCCATTCATCTGTCGAAGGACATTTTGGTTGTTTCCATGTCTTGGCCACCGTAAATAAAGCTGCAATGAACATTGGAGCACACGTGTCTTTATGGATAAATGTTTTCAGATTTTTTGGGTAGATACCCAGGAGAGGGATTGCTGGGTCATACGGTAATTCTATTTGTAATTTTTTGAGGAACCTTTCACTGATATGTGGTACATGAACCAAAAACAACAAAAGAACAAGACAAATAAATGAGAAACAAAAACTCATAGACACAGACAATAGTTTGGTGGTTACCAGAGGGTAAGGGGGGAGAGGGGAGGTTGATGAGGGTAAAGGGGATCAAATATATGGTGATGGAAGGAGAACTGACTCTGGGTGGTGAACACACAATGGGATTTATAGATGATGTAATACAGAATTGTATACCTGAAATCTATGTAACTTTACTAACAATTGTCACCCCAATAAACTTAAAATAAATAAATAAATAAATTAATTAATTAAATAGTGAGAAGTATAATTTTCTTTAAGTCATTTTTTTTCTGACTCTGTAAAATTTTGATCAGTGGTCTCATTTCACCACACAAAGATAAGCAGAGGGATGATTTCTAACTACAACAGATTTGAGTGGCCTCGGAGTTTTGTTGGTTGGTTACTGTTATGGACTGAATTATGTTCCTCCAAAAATCTTATGTTGAAATCCTAAACCCAAATGTGACTATATTTGGAGATAGGGCCTTTAAGGAGATAATTAAAGTTAAATGGGGTCATAAGGATGGGGCTTATCTGATAGGATTGGTGGCCTTATTAAATTATTAAAAGACACCAGAGATTACCCTCCCTTTCCACAAGCACACAGAGGAAAGACCCTGTGGGGACATGGAAGGCAGCCATCTGCAAACCAAGAAGAGGGGTCTCGCCAGAAATCAAACCTGCTAGCTTCTTGATCTTGAACTTTGAGTCTCCAAAACTATGCAAAAATTAATTTTTGTTGCTTAAACCCTTCAGTCTGTGGTCTTCTGTTATGGCAGCCTGAGCTGACTAACACATAGATCTTTGTGGTAGCAAAAACCCCATTCAGTGAGCAAATGGTGTGATAAGCTGTATCTTCTCAGGTAACATAATCACATATGACTGGTCTCGTCTTCCTGCTCATTTCCTAGGCTGGGACCAGATAGGCACTGCCAGGACACACTGATTTTCTTAGGTCAGCACTGGGGTCACAAAGTAACTAGCAGAATTAAAAGTAAAGTCTGAGGGACGTAAGAAAGTAACCACTCTCTGCCTCCATGCTTCATGTGTGAATCACAATCTGTCCGTGGAATCAAAATGACCATCTCTTCAGGTAGTTGGGTTTCTAGTAAGGACATAGCTGCAATCTGAAATCTCTGAGTCATCAAACCATAGCCTCAAATAATGAAAATCTTAAACAGAGAGAGACCCAAATTATATTTCCAGACCTATGAACGCCCTATATTTATAGCTGAAATTGGATAACCAGCCCTAGCATAATCTCCTAGTCAACTGAAGGAGACAACGTGGAAGCCACAGGAATATTTTCTATTAAATAGGCAAATCACAGGCTGACACAGACCTCTTTCCCCCAGACACCTCCCTAGTTTCCAAGACAGGATGGGAAGACGCATCCCTCCAAGTAGGAGGCACCAAACCCCTCCCACTGAACGAGCTTCACTAGGGAATGTAGACCAAGAGTTTGATCCTCCATAAATAAGTGTCTAAAAGAAGAACCAGGTGGCCCATTCTTCATGTTCTCATAAGACTTTTACCTTTTACCACCTCACATTATATATGGAAGGCTTACTGTTTTAGCATTGTGACACAATTTTAGCACACCTTCTTGTTTTTGATGTGAGTGGTTAATATAGATTAGAGTACACTTAAACATTACACACTTGTGAAATAGTAATACTATGATCGAAATGGCTAAAACTCTCTCCGTGTGCCACCTACATTGTGATGACCATTTTACAGGTGTTATGTTATGTAAACTTTAAAGAAGCCTAGGATATTGTGGCTATCTGCTATTTGTTCATCATAATATCCATTCATTCTAACCCTGTTAAATGAACCTCAGTTTCCTTCTGGGAAGCCATCCCTTCTCCACTTTGTTAATTAACTTCCCAGGGATTGAGAGCAGAGGTGAAACATGTGACACATCTGAGCCAATCAGCTGTTCATAAACAATATAAATGACAACAGCATTTTCCCTGGAATTTCTCAGAAACAAACATTTTCTTCTGTGCTCAACCAGCATATATCCTTGGTATCTTAGGAGAATGAAATGCTCAAGATGGACCCCCCCAAAGAGGGAGGAGGTAAAGGAAAGCTATAAAATATAAGTAGAAATTGGACTGGGGGATATCATTTGAATCCAACCTGGATCAAGCTTCATCTGAAGTTAATGCTTATCTTTGAGATATACATATATATATAAGTTATATATATATAACTTCTTTTCAGCTCAAGCCATGTTAAACCACGTTTTCTGGCATTTTAAACAGAATTCTCACTATTGCACTTCATTTTACACATAAGCCCCTGAATCTTAGAGAAGTTAAGTAATTTAACCCAAAGCAATACTATTAACAACAGCAAAAAATGCTAAACCCTATACACAAACATTTGGAGAACTTGAATATAAAATTCTCCATGTCTGAGCTGAAGATAATTTACCATTAGCTGGTTCAGAGAATTCATCAAAAGAAATTCCCTGATGCATATTGGCCTGATATCTCTCCTTGCAGTTTTGCATTCAACTAGTAGATGTCAAAGTAGGATTCCATCCCAGGTCTGATCAACTAGATGGCCTACACCCTGCAGAAGCAACAAAGGATAACATTCTATCTTTCATGGAGCACCTAATTTTTTCTCAGTGGAGCCATAATAAGAGCAAGTGAAACATGGGGGGAAAGGCTAGAAATGATTTGATTAAGGTTTGTGAGCCTGAAATACGTGCTAAAAATAGAGGATGTGAGCTGCTTTCAGGAACATGTGACAAAGCCACTGTCTCACGCCACTCGGAAGCATGATAAGGGATTGGGCCGTAGAAAGAAACTGGACCTTGGTCAGAGACGGCTAAAAGGACACAGCCAATGATATGATTTGAAGCATATATGTGTATTCTTAAAGTATTTTCTCCCAAAATATGTTCCTTGCTACAAAGCTATCAGAGATACCCTGTGAACACATTCTTGGTTGTAACCAACAGAAACTTGACTCTGGTAAAGGAGGACAGGACTGTATTTAAAAGGATAAAGGTTCGTTCTTTGTTGACAGGAGGCTTGGCATCTAGTACCTTAGCTAATGGCAGGATCCAGAGCAGCTGGGAGCACAGGAGCAGTCTGGTTGGAGAGAAGTTGTTCCCTGAAGCCAGACACTAATCACCATTAGCACCAATGCACTGGTCATCAGGTTGTCAGGAGTGAATTCAAAACTGTCTCCTTGTTTTTCTTTATCATTTGTTCCAGATTCAAGTCCCTCCTCTTATAGGATAACCCTCTTGGCCAAGCTTAGGTCACTTCCTTAAACTCTAGGTGCCTTATTTCAAGGACAACGAATGTTGGGTCTTTTGGGCTTCCTTGGTGTGAAGCCAAGCCTGATCCATGTAAAGACTCACCCCAAATCACAATCTTCAAACATCAAAATAAGCTAGTGAATAAGCAACAAATATCTGCTACATTCGGCAAAATGTTTAAAGCAAAACAAGAAAACAATGAAGAGAACTGACTGTAATTTCTTTTTGGAGATTCACAAATCTTTTTATGTAATAAAGCGTGAGCATTCTTCTTACAGCAAACAAATGAACAAAAAAGCTTGTTAACTTTACAATTCAGCATTCCTCAAACTCATTTGAGCATGGTGCCTTTTCATTATAGAATATATTACGACATTGAATATTTTTTTCCTCAAGATGTAATTTGAGAACCGTTGTCTTGAGCCTTCAGATCTTTTATCTATGTTTTCCCTCAAGCTTCTATAAGTAATTGCGGTTTAAAAGGTTAAAAATAATTGCAAAAACCGCAATTACTTTTGCACCAACCTAATACAACCATACCCTGAGACGGCAACCTAGAGGCAGAAACTAAACAGCTTCATTTTCACCTTTCAACTAGAAGTATATCTAACACCAGTGTCTTTGGGAATTCATTCAGGGAACGTTAAGTCCTGGATCACAGTTTACACAAGAATAGAGATTAATGAAAGCTAAGAAACTTTTGATCTTAAGTTGAGACGCAAACGGAGAGGTCAAGGAACAAAAGTACAACGACCAAATATCCCAGTGAGTAAATGGCATCCGTTACCAGGACGATAGGAGACACTCCGACCTACAGCCACATCTGTGCATTCCTCAGCTACATTATAGATGTCTCCAGTCACGTCCCACATACAGTTCCCTTTTCCCTGGAACACGCTGCTTCTGTCCACTTTTTCTGGCTGATTTCTTCTTGTCATATTCAGAAATCATCTTTAATAGCCCTTCCTCTTGGAAGCCTTTCTTTGACTTCCCTTCCAAACCCTTTCTCTACCAATTAATTAGGAGTCACTGTCATAGGTTCCCATTACACCTTTTTAAGGTATTTCCCACTTAACAAATTGCTCACCTTATATGATTGTTTATTTAATTTTGTTTCTGTGTGATAGATTATTTTAATAAAAGAAAGAAATAGATCTTTTTTTCTTCCTTTTTTAGGATAAATCTCTCTGAATTTCATCTACCACACAATAAGTCAGATGATATTTATTTCCTGTCATGTGAAGGTAGGTATATTAGTTTCCTAGGGCTTTTGTAACAAAACACCACAAACCTGATGACTTCAAACAACAGAAATTAATTATCTCATAATTCTGCAGGCTGGAAGTTTGAATTGAGGTGTTTTGATGCTCCCTCCAAAGCTTCTAGGAGAGAAAATGTCTTTTCCTCGTCCAGCTTCTTTAGGCTGCAGATGCAACACTTCAGTCTCTGCCTCTGTGGTTACATAGTGTTTCCCTTGTGTGTATCTGTATGTGATTCTGTTTTCCCTTCTCTTATGGAAACCGGTCATATTGAAATAGGACCCACCTTAGTCAATTCATCTTAACTTGAGTACATCTTCAAAGACCCTATTTTTAAAATAAAGTCAGATGCACAGGTACCAGGGCCTAGGACTTCAACATATCTCTGTGGGGACGTGATTCAACGCCTAACAGGAGAGCACAAGTTCACCTGATGCATCCACAATCTCCTCCTAAGAATGTTAAGGCACAGCATGCAACGAGCAGGTGCTTTCTCTCTCTCTTTCTATAAATAGACAGACAGACAAGAGTGGGTGTGTGTTCATCTCCGTGTGTATGTGTGTGTGTGTGTGTGTATGTAACAAATAGGTCAACATTGGAGAGAGGACCGTATGTGTTTTTCAGTTGCTCTCCTGTTCTCCAGGAGAGTTGGGAGAAAAAGAGGAATGGCTGGAAGAATGACAGGACAAACCTGTAAACCCATACTCTTAAGGAAAGGTTAAGAGAGATAAATGGGTTTTTCATTTGGTTTGTTTGTTTGTTCGTTTGTTTTTAACTCAAAGATATGGGAATGCAGAATAAACTTAGGTTTAACTTTAACCGGATGTAGTAATCTGCTTGGCCAAAAAGAGGATCAGAAACAATCTTGCCATTGTTTCTGGAACAAGAATATGAATTCATAGCTTTCTTTTTCTTTGTCTTTCCTCACCCTCTTCCACTTTTCTTCCTCCCTTTGTCTTTTTCCCAATTTCCCTACAACCCCAACTGAAATTGAAAAGGTTTTCTCTACCTACCTGTCTCTTTTTTCAGGGAATCATTTACTTCTCCCTTTCTCCTGTCTGGCCTACTCAATGGGTTTCAATCCCAGCTGAGCATTAGAATCTCTGGTAGATTTTTAAAAGTACAAATGTGATGGCCATTCCCATGGAGCTTGTGTTTCAGCACCTGTGATTCTATTGCAGGATTAGGGTGAGATCCACTGGCTTTCTAAAGCAAGAAAAATGCATTCAAGATGGTTCCTCCACCATTGACTCTATCAAGTGTGAAATTCTAAAGGCAGATAATTTGTTTAATAAAAAAATCTTGAGCGTTTAGTGTGTTTGTTCTTATAAAATGTATTAGCAGTGTATTATATGGCCTGGATCATATAATTTAAATCACTTCCAACCTACTCTTTCCCAACTCTCTAAATTTCTGCTTTTATCTCACCTAACAAATAAACCGAACCTCTTGAGGATGGGGACTGTTTGTTTTATCGCTGTGTCCCAATTATCTACCACAGGGCTCAGCACATAGTATGCCCTCAATGTATTTAGTTAAATGAAAAATTGTTTCTATACTTTTACTTTTCAGGAAACAGCAAATTTCTCCTATTCTCAACATGTCAGATTGGCCTCAGCCCTAGATCAATTTAAGGCAAAACAATGGCCACATTTCTGGCTACATTTCCCATGCCAACTTAAACAAAAATAACTTCCCTTTGATCTAAGCTGCTGATGGAGAGACTATGAGGTAACAGAAAGTTCTTTTCTTCTTTAGGGAAAAAAAAAGTGAGCCTAATGCCCAGGAGGGATTTAAGGTTCTATTTTTATACCTCCTCTGAATTATCAATTTACTGCTAGCCTTTGTTTTGAATTTCAGGGCTCTAATAGAGCTGGCTCTGTCTTTCAGAACTGACTGTTCTGCAAGATCATTTAAAAAGTGGCTTTATTAAAATAAACACATTAAGAATCAAAACAACTTCGGTGTTTCTAGAGATATTTCCTGAAAGGAGTATGAAAAATATATCAACTGCTTAAGAACCACTGTATTACCTCTAATTGGAAGTAGTTTCCTTTCCATTGAATGGTTGCCTTTTTAGTGGAGAGGTGGGGATTGTTTAGGTAATTCCTCATGTTTTCCAGGTACTGGGGCATCTTCCACTTTTGCTTCCTGACCTCATCCCATCAGTGCCCTTCACAATAGGTGCTCAGGTAACCGTCAGTTGCTCCAGACTCAGTACTGCAGTTTTGTTTACTTGATTTTATATTTATATTTTCCATAAATTTGCATTTAAATAAAATAAATCTTTAAAACATTTTCATTGAATTTATACTGTGGGAATAAAGGCCTAAGATCTGGAGAGGCAGTGTGATACAAAAGCAAAAGTCATAGATGTGATGATCAAAGGACTTGCGTGCCTGCACCGTATGAATTATGTGACTTTTGGAAGGTCATTTCACTTCTTTGAATTTCATTTCTGTTATCTGCAGAATGGAAATACTGAGCACATAGCTTATACGCATTTTTGAGGGTGAAGGAGGATCAGATATAGAGCACTTCACATATAGCAATAAGTATTCAATAAAATAGGGCTCCTTCAATTTCCCATGATTTCCCTTTGCATCACAAAATTTAAAAAGCTACCATAACAATCTCTTCTCTAATAATGTCAAATTATTGGCCCTATTAAGTAATCTTTGTGCTCTGTTGCATCTATGTTCTTGTGGTAATTACTATGAAAAAAGTAACAACAAACGTAAATGAAACAAACATCCAGATGAATCAGAAAATGCCTAATTTTAACTCTCAAATACATACTGGAAAATGTAATTTGTGCATTAATTTTTTGGTGTATGTCTTATATGTCAAAGCCCATGCTTGTTGCTATAAATTCTTAATTTCTCCCCTCAAATATGGCAGTCTAGTAGGGAGGCTAGACATTATACAAAAAGTTTCAATATGAAGTTGGTGTTGATAGGTGCACACCATGAGAAAGCATAGATAACGGCTGTGGCCATTCAAAGAGGGAGATAATCCTTCCATCCTGGAAGAACAGTAAAGGTTTCTGGAAACAAGGAATGTATTAGCCATTACAAGAAAGATTGCTAGGATTTGGAAATAGAGAAACTAGAAAGGAAAGCATCTCAGGGGAAATAGTAACATGAGCAAAAGCATTAAAAGGGGTAAGCATGGGTGCATTTGGAGGAGTGAGAATTCACGGGAAGAGAGAAATGAGCAAAAAGGATTAGTTTCACAAGTGTATTGTAACTTTAAAGTACTATGATTATGCAATTTAGAAATCCTGGTAGGTATCTGAATTGGCCTTAAATAATTTGAAGCCGGAAATATGTCTTCCTATGTTGGAAAACAAGAAATTCTGGCTTAGAGATAGGCCCTTTTTGACTGGAGCATGATGAATTAAAACCTGGATTGAGTAAATATACTGAGCTACATCAAGATATGACCCAAACGACTGGACTGAGAGCACCATAATCCCCGTCAAAACCATTCTTTGAACCTTTCAATAGACAATACTTAAACAGTGATGACATGAGAAAACCAGTTATATAATTCGTTATTTGAAACCAAATTGTCAAAAACATGCTTTTGGCTGGATGTATCTGCCCATAAAAACTTTGATCAAAATTTGAGGCCCATCTGAAATGCCACTTCTTCCATTAAACCATTTTTATCTCTTAATGTTACCCCAAGGGTTTATCTCTTTTCTCTTCTCTCTCTCTCTCTCTCTCTCTCTATATATATATATATATATAGAGAGAGAGAGAGAGAGAGAGAGAGACAGACACACACACACACACACACACACACACACACTTTTTGGGTGATTTTATTAACCTCATAGCTTTAAATACCATTCACGTTACAACAACTCCTATATATATCCCCATTCCAGACCTATGTCTCAAACTGCTGATGTATTTCTTCAATTCACGCAGCATCACTACTCGAATGACTGGTAGACATCACAACCTAACATGTTCAAAACTGAATTTCTGATCTTCCTTCCTAAAGCTAATCAACCCCTAACTTCCCCAGTCCCAGTTAATGCCTATTCCATTATTCCAATTTCCCTAGCCAAAAATCTTGGATTAATCCTTGGCTCCTGTCTTTATCTCATACCATCCACCCATTCAATTGACCAGAAAATTCTGTTATCTCTACTTAAAACTCCTAAATACTTCTAATTCTCATCACCTTCTCAGTCCAAACTACCACCATTTTCTCACGTATATTACTGCAGATATCCTGCTAGAGGGTCCTCTTGCTTCTATACTTGACCCTCTCCCTGAACTCCAGCCTAACTTCAGCACAGCAACTAGAGTAATCCTTTTAATATGAAAGTCAAAACATATCCCTCCTCGACTCAAATCCTGGCATGATATCACCATTTCATTCACAGTAAGAGACTTCCAATGGTCTGTGAGGTCTGTAGGATCTGTAATGCTCTGTCCATACCTCATTATGTCTCTCACCCCAGCTCCTCGAATCTCTCTTAAATTATGCCAGCTCCCCTGCCATTTCTCTAACAGAACTCATGCTCATCACAGGACCAATCCAGTGGTTGGTGCCTATGCTTAGAATGGTATTCTCCAGATATTCTCATGGGTCACTTCTTTATCTACTTTAAGTCTTTCTCAAATGATACTTTCTCAATAAGACCTATTGTGATCCTCCTATTTGAAATGACAACTTATCCCTACAGCATTGCCAAACCCTCTTACTCTGTGCATGTCACATTCTTATTCACGATGTTATTCATCATGTTCATTACTTATTTTCTATCTTCCTGTGCTAGAATGTATAAAACCTTTAGAGGGCTTGCATATTTGCCATTGGGGACATTTATGTTTTTTTAAGTACCATTTATATTTTTTAGTCTCTAACGTAATGGATGCTCAAAAAATAGTTAATAAATGAAATTAAAAGATATTTCTTTTACCCCTGTATAGACATCTTTTTTTTTCCTTTCAGTCTTTGCCAGCTCTGGAGCTAAATGGAATCCCATTGAATATTAAAAATATGAGATTTTCTTAATTCTTTCCCAAACTGACATGTTCTTTTTTTTTTTTAAAGTGGGGCATATAGTTTTTTTTTTTTTTTTAACATATCAAATTACAGTTTTATTTTATTTATTTATTTAGCCATTCCATCTTCTCCTTGGTAGACTGAATGGCTGATTGATAATTGCTACAATTAGTGTCCAGAAAAATTCATGTTTGCTATTAAATAAAACCAATAGAGAAGGGAGAAAAAAATCAAGATGACAGAACTTATCATGTCATAACATGTCATGCTGTCAGAATCTTTAATTTGATGTCTGGGGGAAAAAAAGCCCCCGCCTACAGATGTGCTACAACCAGCAATTTTGAGTCATCCAGGAATATTTTACATCTACTCATAGTCCATTACCTTGCTTGGTGCTTTTCTTTCTCATTTATTTTTAGCTTTTTTCTTCTTTTTTGGTTTGTTATTATAGTTTCCAATAGTGTATTCATATGTATCATATTCTTTCTTATTTTATGATCTTTATTTTTCTAGGAAAAAGAAAATTGAAAATCTTCAAATTTCCTTTCTGCCCATCCTCTCTTCTCTGCTTGGGACATTCTTAAGCAGGCATTTAACATTTGTATATAGTTTGATACTTTCAGCAATCTAAAATTAAGAGATACTATACTGTTTAATTTTCAGTTACCAGTAAGAATACAGATTTCATTAGCCAAATGTAATAAATATTTTAGAATATTTCAACTCCTTAGGCCAGTGATTCTAAACTCTGGCTGCACATTAGGATTACCTTAAGAGCTTTTAAATACTGATGCTCAGTCCCCATTAAGAATCAATTAAATTAGGATCTCCTGGAGGGAGGCCTAAGCATTGGCATTTCTTAACAGTGCCCTGGATTATTCGGATGTGTGGCTAGTTTTGTAAACCACTTTTCTGGGAGGACTAAGTTACTGAAAAGTTGACTAGGCATTTCTTTTAAATTTGGTTGCAATAGATATTACTTGAGAAAATGCCTTAAAACGCAATAAGGACTGAATTTGCAATTGCTTTGCTATTTCAATAGGACCTAGAGTGACTTAGAGTAGAACAGGAGGTGCATTTGCTGTGAGCTTGATGAAACTTAAACTTTGGTGTCCTCACCAGCTCCTGCCTCTGTGAGTGCTGAGAATCGCTAAGAGCAGCACAGTGTTCAGGTAGGGAAGTCAGGTAGCAACCAGAAAGCATCTCTGTCTAAGAACTACTTGTAAATTGCCTACACAGATCTCAGAAAAATACCTGAGCCATGCCATCTACAGCAATTTATTGTGATTTCTCATCTTATTTTACATGGGTATTCATTTTCAAACCTAATTTTATATTTTTAATTTTGTATTCCTTTTCTCAAAGAGAGACCCACAAACTGTATGTTTACGAAGGCTTGCAAAACCAGAATCTGTCCCTGAGTGGGACACTTTTGAAGAAAGTAGAAGAGATTGCTGGTCATGTGCCAAACTAGAAATTTAAAAGTTAGAAATTCAGAATAAAAAAAGGCATATTGACCCTTTTCTGAAAAATAATTGCACATTTCAAAGACGGAGTGGCTCTACCCTTGAAACAGCCTTTTAAAAAGTATGTAGTATTTCTTTTTGTAGTTTAGAGGTGCTATTCTTTATCTTTTGGGTAACTTTCACATATATTCTTTAATTCCACTCTGAATTAGAAATGGTCCAAGAATTTCCATTTGATGAAATTCCCATTTGATATTCACAATTACTTTTTCCTCCATGAATTTAACCACAAAAGACTATAAGACTCATTCATCATTATCATTATCATCACAGATATGTTATAGATAATATTTTCACATATATTGACTTATTTAATACTTAGAATATATCTATGAATTAGGCATTTTTACCCCCATTTTTAGAGAGGATGCAAACTGAGAGATAAAGCCTATAACCAGCATCCAGAATTCAAGCCCAGAATTACCAGATATCAAAGCCTGTGCCCTTTCCATCATTAAAATTTTCTTTTATCCCAACCATGCCTATGCCTCTATATTGACCTGAAATGTAAGTATTACCCTGAAGTTTTCATTTTCAAGTCCCAGATCTCTGATAATATCCCAAATCATGATTGTAAGGAAGTTTATTATATTTTTTCTCACATATAAATTCTAATTGACAAATAGTGAATAGCTGAAGTCCTGTCTTGAAAAAGGATTTTAAGAGTCAGTCTGGGATCAATGGAAACTAAGGTGGGAAATTAAAATCTGTTTTTGATCCATGCAGAAGTGATAGTACATATGCCAACATTATATTATGTGTTCTAAGTTACTGATTGTAGCTAGTCCCTAATTTTCCTTCATTTACATTTTTGCCAATAGTCTGTTGGTTTTACCAACAATTTCTGGTCCTGAATGTTTCTCTCCAGAGTATTCTTCCAATATCAATGACATAACATCCACTGAATATTGCTCTTCTCAGATCCCAATGCAACCAGAGGATGGTTAAAAAAACATTAGGTTTTGTTCATTTCCCTTCATTTTCAACTAAACTTGTACACTGAAATTTCTGGGACACAGAGGAGCTGTGTAAAATATCTTCGCTTTAATGTAATAAAGCACTTGCTGATATACTGTGTTGTTTTGTATTTACATGCCTGAATAAAGTTTTCTACGCTTATCCACCTGGATATTTCCTGTTTACCACTCAAAAACCAATTCAGCTGTGTCTTAAGGAAGCCATTTTTTATTTTATTTTCTCTTTAATATAACTATTTCTATAGCTAAAATAGTTAGGGATGCATTTAATTGCAAGTAATAGGAAACTCAAACTACAAGGGCTTAAATAAATGTTTTTATTTTTTTCTCACTTATTAAGAAATGCAGAATGCAGACTTTGTTGGCATTAATTTAGTGGATCAGCAATGTCAATGCCAGCATCTCTAGAATTCCTTCAGCCTTTACCTCTTGATTGAAAGATGGTGACTGAAGCACCAGGCTTCACATCCATGTTCAAAGTCAGAATGGGGAGGATAGAGCTGCATGGCTATGCTTTTCCCCATCATCAGGAAAAAATCAATGCCTTCCCAAAGCACTCATTAGAATTTCAATTGCATTCAACTTACAACAGTTTTGTCCTATGATTTCTTCTAGCTACAAAGGAGACTATCAAACTGAGTAATTAGTTTTTTCCATCTTCTGTGGTAGAGATTGATGGGCCAGAGAGAAATGGGGTTATCCAACAGCATAAGTTACCCAACCGTCAGACAGTTACTCTTCTCACCCTGATTATAATGTCTTTTCTAAATCTTGTCTCCTTAATAAATGGTTTACATGGCAAGGACAGAGACACTGTCTTTCATCGTTGAACACAAGACCTATACCTATGCAGAGTAAGTTCTCAGTACCTCTTTATGTACTGAATTGTACTGTGTGGTGCTACTGGTCAGTGTCAACCTGGCTAAGCTGAAGCTGTATTTCCCAGAATGCTCTTCCCTGTGTGGTCCAGGTTTACTCTTGGTGCAAAAAATAAAATTTATGTGAGATTTGGAAAGCCGAGTGAGTTTGTAGCCATTATTTTCTGAAGGCTGTCATGGTTAGATATGGTGAAAAACAGACATGGAGATGCCATTGAGTTCATCCTTTGCTCATCCCTATAGTAAGAAACAGACACAGAGGTGCTAGTGAATGCCAGTTTATTATCTTTCCCTCTCCAGTCTGTCCAGCTCTTTTTTTTCCAACTGCTAGCTTAGCTGACCAACAGCAACAAGATTGAGAGAAAACAGCTTTCCACTGACTTCTCTACCAGTTCCCTTTGTGGTCTCACACAGGGGCTGGGTGGCCTGAATCCCAAATTTCCCTGCACCCTGCACTGCCTTGACTTCCAGAGCCCCTGCTTCAAGGGAGCTCATTAGTGACTTTCCTCTGATCCTCCAACTCCCCTCTATTTTACCCATGTTTCAAAATTCTATAAACTATACTTTCTGCAAGAGATCATTCATTTCAATATGATTTCCTGCTTTACCCTGATACAGAGAGACCAAGTGACTCTTGTTCCTACAGCTTGGGGGAGGAAAAATTTTCCTCTACATTCCTAGGTTCCTCTGGCTGGTCTAATAATTAAATTGACATGAGATGGATTAAGAGGAGAAAATCAAATTTAATTTCATGTGCATGCGAGCCCCACATACATGAGAGAGTCAGACCCCATACACATTAGGGGTTCGGGGATGGAAAATCAAAATGTGGTATATATGGCTCCCTGAGTTGAGGAATGAGGGAAGGGGCCTGGAGCTTCAGAGAAGAGGATGATTTGCAGGATGATAAGAAGAGCAGATATTCAGTAGTTAAATATTGGCCCTGCCATATAGATAGGTCATAACAAGTTGTCTCTGATAATAACTCTTATTATGGGCAAGGCCCCAGTGTAAATTCTTTAAGGGAGAGGGAAAGTTTCTATTGAGCCCACAGGGTCTAGATTGTATTCAGTTCAAAATAACCCACATGCCAAAGTAGCACATCTGGGGAAGCTTGTTCTGAACCCCTTCAGTACCTAATTTCATCATGGCCTATATCACATGTAACCAGTATTAACAAAGGTGTATAAATCTATTATAGGAGCTGCATTATTTGATCACAGATATTTGTCTATAAATCTGGGTGTCCGGTCTTGCAACTTCAGCAAGTATTATGAGAATTATGGATCACTCCATGGACAATTCCAAAATGATTTTGTTTTAGAGAAGTCTTTTTTTCTTTCTTTTTTAAGAAAAAAGTGTGACATTTTTGTAAAGAAAATGTCACAACACTGTAACCTCTCAACTCTTAATTATTTCATGTAGAATAAGATGGAATTTGAGATGAAGCTAAGAAAACAAATTAAACAAATTATTTTTCTTCAGCCAGTGGTTCCAGTATCCTTCATGGCTTAGTGCTTATTTTCCTTTGACCAAACCCAGAGTTGTCGCTCACTTTTTATTTGTGACTGTGCATGATTAAGTAGCTGACTGTGAACATAAACAACATGTTCATTCTCTCTTAATATTGAAAGATCCAGCCTCTATAAAGGAGATGGTGGTTGAGAAGAGATGGAAGCCCAGTACTATACCTCAATCTTTTTTTTTTCTTAACTCTCTATCTGGAGCCTGCATTTGACATCTCTGGAAAGCACCAAGGAGAGCCTGACCAGTTTTACTCAGATGAACATTTTCAAGATTCAGTGGAGGCAGAAATATATTGGAAATAAGTGCTGGGATACTTGCCATTGTTTTCTACCAGCAAACACAGATAAACCCAGAAAATTCTAGTTGTCACTCAGTTGAAAGCCCTGCAGGGACTACAAAAGGCAAAACTCAGCTTGGTTCTTGGGGACCTACATAGCCAGGGAATATTACTAACAAATTTCACTTTCGAAAATGAAATTTGTGTGAAGACACCAGTGGGTGTAGGGTCACTTTTGTCTTTTCCAGGGTATCATATACAAGGCTAAGTATTTGACACCAAGTAATGGTTAAAAACAATTCTCAAAACCCCATACCGAAAAAAAAAAATTTAAATAAGAAATACATTCACATGGTATAAAAAAAGAAAAGCAATGAAAAATATTCATCTGTAAAAAACAACAACCTTACTTTTATTCCCAGGTTCCTCTGCCTTATCTCCAGCCAGAAACAGCTATTTTTAATTGTTATCTATCTTTTCAGCATTCCTATGCAAGCATGAGAAAAATACAAACACATATTCTAAGTTTCCTCTTGTACATCAAAAAACGTCACATACTTTGTGATCTGACTTGTTTTTTATATCACCTATATCTTATAGAACTTTTCATATTTGTAAATAGTGAACTTTATATTTTTTTCTTACAATGACATATCATTTCATCTTGTAGAAGTACCATCGATTATTTTTCTATTCTCATATTGATGGAATCTTGGCTTGGTTCTAGTGTTTCCTATTACAATACCAGATGAACAATCTTGCACATGTATCATCTTATACATGTGCAGGTATATCTATCAAAGAAATTCCAAGGAGTGGGATTGCTGAACCAAAAATTAAAGAATTTCTCATTTTGAGAGAAATTGCCAAATTGCCTTTGTTGGACATCACACTATTTTGCAGTTTCACTTGATATGTGTGAAATGGGTCTCTTTTCCCCATGCCCTCACCAAGATGACTGTTCTCAAACTTTTGGGATTTTTGTTGATGTGATAAATGAAATCTGACATTGAAATTTAGTTTTAATTTGCAGTTGTGTTATCATAAGTGTGATGTAGCATCTGTTGACATGTTTAAGAGCCATTTATACTCCTCTTATGAGTTCTCTGTTTATATACTTTGCCAATTTTTCTTTTGAGTTATTGATATTCCTCTGCTCAACTTCTAGGAGAGTATCTTTTTTCTTGTGTTATGAGTTGCAAATATTTTTCCAACTTGTTGAAATGAATGTCTTTTAACTTTACCGTGCGTGTGTGTGTGATATATATCTCCATATTTTAACCTTGCAAAACTTTTTACTCTTAAAGTAATCACATTTACCAAATTTTCCTTTTGAGAAAGTTAGAAAGGGCATCCTTATTGTAAAACTACAGAGAATGTGGAATCTAAAGACAAGAATAAATGAATGAACTAATCAGAAACAGTCTCAGAGACAGAGGAAAAACTGAGGGTTGCTAGACGGAACAAGGGGGTGGGGATGAGGGGACTAGAAAGCACAATCGGTAACCACAAGATTGCCACGTGATGTAGATGCCTGATCACTGCACTGTACATCTGAAGCTAAAGCTGAACAATAATGAATGTCAACTACAATTTTACATATATATATATATATATATATATATATATATATATAGTTACAAGAAGTGGAGTGCAGCATTAGGAATAGAGACAGTGGAAATGTAATGGCTGTATGTGATGTCAGAGGGGTAGTAGATGTGGGGAGGGGGTTTATCACTGTGTGAGGGATATAAATGATAAATGCCTAGTACATTGTTTTGTACACCTGAAACTAATAAAAAATAAAAAAATAAAAAAATAAAACTACAGAGAAATCCACTCATGTATTCTTCTAAAACTTGTATGGCTTATTTTTCACATTTAAATACCTGTTCAATTTGGAGATTTTTACCGATCTGTAATATGAAGCATGGCTCCAACTTTATCTTTTGTAGCTGACTGTCCCACTATCCAGTTATTCTATAGACTTTCCGTACTGTCCTATTGACCTAGCTAAACAACAGTACTACATTTTAATAATTAAAGTATTATATACTAGTTTTTAGGGGTTTTTGTTTTGTTTTGTTTTTTAAGAATAGTTCTTCCTCAATAATCTTTCGCTTTCTCCTTTGAGGCCACTTTGCTAATATTTCTTATTCATTTTTACATAGGATACCAAGTGTTATTTTATCAGCATAGCATTAAATTTATAAAGTAACTGTTTTCAAGTTTCTCCCACTTAAGTTTGCACATTAAATTATTCCTAAGTATTTAATCTTTATCAACAATTTATCTTATTTACTTCCATCATTTAACTGTTTTTGTTTGTTTGTTTGTTTATACATTAAAAAGCTGCTGACCTCTGTGGACTGCTTTTCTTTTACTCCACAATCTTATTGAATTATTTTATTCTTTATAGTGTTTTTTTTTTCAGTTGATTATCTTGGGCTTCCTAAGTATACAATCATCTCAACTGCAAATAGTGATCACTTTGCCTTTTTTCCAATCCTACCTCTGACATTTCTTTTAGCAAATTTTATTTGTTAATACCCTAATACAATGTTAAATAGTATGGATGATGGTGGGCATTTTTAACTTAATTCCAGCTTTAGTGTGTTCCTATTGAACATGATACAAATTCTTCTTTCAAAACATACGTTGTTTATCATATGTAGGAAGACTCAATTAATTCCTATCTTACTGAGACTTTTAAAATCAAGAATGGGTATGGAATTTTTAAAAATTCCTCTTCAGTATGTAAACCTATGATCATATAATTTATTTTAATACATTGATTTATATAATATATTATGTGAATACATTTTCTAATGTTGATGCAATGTTTTGTTCCTGTTATAAAACACACTTGGTTATGATATATTAGTTTTTTAATGGGCTACTGATTTCTATTTGCTAATATTTTTTGTGATCTTTTTTCCTAAATATTTATAGAAGGATAAATCTATAATTTTTTTTTAAATTAAATGTGTTGGGGTGATATTGGTTAGTAAAATTATGTAGGTTTCAACTGTATAATTCTATAGCATATCATCTATATATTACATTGTGTATTCACCACCCAGAGTCAGTTCTCCTTCCATCACTATATATTTGACCCTTTTCACCCTCTTCGACCAGTCTCTTTCTTTCTTTACCCTCTGGTAACCACTAAACTGTTGTCTGTTTCAAAGAGTTTTTGTTTGTGTGTCTTGTTCACTTATTGCTTTCAGTTTTATATGCCACATATGAGTGAAAACATATGGTTCTCAACTTTTTTCTGCCAGACTTATTTTGCTTAGCACGATAACCTCAAGTTCCATCCATGTTGTCACAAATGGCAGTATTTCATCTTATGGTTGAATAGTATTCCATTGTATGTATGTACCACATATTCTTTATCCAATCATCTATCAAAGGACACTTTGGTTGTTTCCATGTCTTGGCCACCATGAATAATGCTGCAATGAACATAGGGGTACATATATACCTTTATGGATAAAAGTTTTCATATTTTTGGGGTAGATACCCAAAAGAAGGATTGCTGAGTCATATAGTAATTCTATTCTTAACTTTTTTAAGAACCTCAAAAAATACTATTTTCCACAGTGGTTGCAGTTTACATTCTCACCAGCAGTGGATGAAGGTATCTTTCTTTCCACAGCCTCTCCAACACTTGTTATTACTTGTCTTGTTGATAATAGCCATTCTAACAGGTATGAGATGGTGTCTCATTGTGGTTTTGACTTGCATTTCCCTAGTAGGTAATGAAGTTGAGCATCTTTTCATATATCTGTTGGCCATTTGCATGTCTTCTTGGGAGAAGTGTCTGTTCAGGTTCTCTGTCCATTTTTTAATGGGATTTTTTTTTATTATTATTGTTTAGTTGTGTGAGTTCTTTATATATTTTGGATATTAGCTCCTTATCGGAGGTTTTGTATACAAATATAATCTCCCATTCAGTTAGTTACCTCTTTGCCTTGTTTATGGTTTCTTTTGCTGTGCAGAAGCTTTTTAGTTTTATATAGTCCCATTTGTTTATTTTTGCTTTTACTTCCTTTGCCTAAATCCATAATTTTCTTTTTGTGTTTGTCACATTTGTAGCAATGCAATGTTAACTTTAAAGAAAATGTTTTAATTTTCTTTATTTTAATGTTCAAGACCATGTTCCAATCTGGCAACTGGAAGAGATAATATCATTGGAATTATTTTATCTTTAAAAATGTGACAGAATTCCCCATCAAGCCATTTAGGTCAGTTTTTTGTTTTTGTTTTTGTTTTTGTTTTGGGGGGAGAAGGTATTTCTTATACTACTTTTGCTATTTGTTTCTAAGAAAATTAGTCTGTAAACACACTATTTTCTCATTCTATTTTTTTCTTTTTTTGGAAGAGAAAAGAGGTTATTAGGCAAGTGACAATGAAGCACCCAAATTTGATTATTAATTATCAAATTGGAGAGAAGAGAGACTATTTTTTAGGTGACTATAAGGTGTTATTCCTTCCATTTAATTCTAAAACTCCATTAAATAAATATTACCATCTCTTTTTTACAGTTGAAGAAAATGAAGTTTAAGAAAAGATATGTAACTTTCTCAAGAATATAAGCAGCTGAGCAATTCAAACTCTTGTCTCTATGAAAACAAAGCCTAAATATTACAGATTGCACTACCTTTTTCTCTCTTTTGCTTTTCAGAGATTTGATGCCTAATGTCCAAATCAGGTGGTATAACTATCATATATTTATTACGATGTTTATAATCAAATACTCAACAGCTTACATAACAACTCAATTGTTGTCTGAATCTGCATACAGTCAGTTCATCAAACAAGAGGAAAATGGACACTGAGATCTCCAAGGCATCGAAGGGTCTGACTTGGTAGTGAGAAAAACAGAATTAGCCTTTGCTGGTTGTACTGGGACACACTGGCCAGACTGGCCCCATACTGGGTACAATCATCCTCTCTCATCTCTTTTCTAGCATCATATTGGGCCAATTCCTAATGAACTGGTTGACTTTTAGAAAGTATTTTATCACACATGCAACCTGTACCTGTGCTTACTTCATTAAATAAATCCCCGACTCTTCTGGTGAAAAAATTGTAGAATTACTTTATTGATATCTTAGTGCTGAAGCTCATATGGGAATAGTGAAATATTAATCAAACGATTGAGAGCTTCCCTCAAATCTCACACTGGCTTACCCCTATGTTTGCCAGTAACATTTGTACTCCAATCACTCTCCATTTGAAACTCTACTGATCCTGATTCTATAATTATCAGCTTTCTGTAACTCTATACTATCAACTTCCTGAAAACTTCTTGTAAGCCTATGATATCTTGATGATTTGCACGATAAATTAAACTACATGAATTTCAGGTAACTCTATAAGCCCTCAACAGTGTGTTACCAATTATATAAATCCTAAATAGCAACTGAAATGAAAGGGATCTAAAAATAAGTAAACCTGTCTCAGCACAAATCACATAACACATTGAGTTTTCTCCTTATTCTATGACTGTCAAGTATCTCAGGCTCAGCAGCAGCATTGCACATCAACTTCAATAATTTTGTAGAACATGTCCTTTTCTAAGTCTTTGGAGGAAAATAAAATAAATCAATACCAATGACTTAGCGAATTAATCTCTATTGTTGTCTCTTCTATTGGTGGATGTCAGACAAAAGTAAAGCGAAATCAAACCACCTTGCTGATTTTTACTCAAATCTATATACCTACTATTTGAATTAAGTGAATGTGATAACAGCGCTATATCAACACCACACAAACAGATATGTACTCATATTCTATTCAGAAGATCATATAATTGGATGTTGTTCTTGTTTCCTATATCATTTAATAAAAGGGGTTTATAGACCAAAGAGAGACTAGAATAAAATTATCAAATAATGCTTTTCAAAAAGTTAAAACTATGACTCTAATATAAATATAAAATGAACATAAGTTAAAAATGTATGGAGATATCACTGTACACCTATTAGAAAGAATAAAATGGAAGAAATGTAACCGACAATATAAATTGCTGGAAGGATGGGGAGCATCAGGAACTCCCATTCATTGCAGTTAGGACTGCAAATGGTACAGCTACTTTGGAAGATAGTTTGGTAGTTTCTTACAAAACTACGTATAGGCTTATTATACCATGCAGAAACTGTGCTCTTAGGTATTTACCCAACTAATTTTAAAATGTGTGTCTACACAAAAGCCCACGTGAAAATGTTTATAGTTATTTTATTAACAATTGCTAAAAAAAAAAAAAAAAAAAAAAAAAAAAAACAGAGGCACTCAAGGTCTTCAAAAGGTGAATGAATAAACAAACTGTGGCACAGCCACACAATGGAATAGAATCTGTTAGTAAAAACGAATAGGTTACCAAGCCATGCAAGACATAGGTGAATCTTAAATACAATATGTATTGCTCACTGCAATAAGCCAGCTTGAAAAGGCTACATTCTGATCCATTTATATGACATTCTGGAAAAAGCAAAACTATACAGATAAACATATCGGGAATTCAAGGTGTGTGTATGTGTGTGTGTGTAGGTGGGTGTTGAATAGCGGAAGCACAGGGAATTTTTTTGGATTGTGAAACTATTCTGTATGATACTGTAACGGTGGGTATAAGACACTATGCATTTGCCAAAATTCTTGAAACTTTACAGCACAAAGGATGAACTTTAATGTACACAACTTAAAAAAAAAAAAAAGGGTTTAGAAGGCTGAGGGATCCCAAGGATGGAATGCAGACCATGACAAAACAGTCTAAGTGTAGGAAAGATATATGAAACAACCTCACTGAAAGGAGTGGGCGTCAAAGGTGTCTGTCTAAGTAAGTCTGAAAATTAGTGGAGTCTGAAATAAAAAAAAAATAAAAAAAAGCAACTGTACATACACTCTATATTTTAGCTGATAAAGTTCTTTTTCATGAGGACATGGGTTAACGATTCTGAAATCACTATAGAATTGAACAGTAAAGTAAATAGATAGTAAATGGTAGGAGGAAGTCCGCACAGTGTAGGAGTGGGATCTAGGAGGTTTCTATAGGAGTAATTTTTTATTTGATCTTTATATGAGTATATAGGATTCTAGCAACAAGAAAAAGAAGAAAGGACATTTTAATGAGAGGGAACAGTGTCAGGCAACTGCCCTCAAACTTTTAGGTCTCAGAAGCCCTTTATACTTAGAAAAATTATCTAGCACCAAAAAAGGCTTTTTAAAAAAATTTACATTATATTTATTGATATTTCCATATTATAAATTGAAACTAATAAAATTTTAAAATACTCATTTACTAATTCATTTTTAAATAAAACAATAAACCCATCATATGTCAACAGAGTCTTTGGAAAACTCCACTTTACACTCATGTGAGAAAGAGATGTAAAAAGTTAAGTAATATCTTAATATTGTTATAGACCTAGGTTTAACCTTGAAGACTATGCAGAAAGTGTCTTCAGGATGTCTGGTAGTCGTTGTAACACACTTTGAGAAGCACGGGCTTAAGCGGGATACAGAGGAGAGAAGCCCACAACACTAAAGGGGGGACAGGCATAGGTTAGTAATAATATAATCAAATTTGAATGGTGCAATGACAAGTAGCTAAATTAGGCATTAAATAAAAATTAAATTGTCAGATATCGGAGGGGTTTGAATTTTATGCAGTGTAGTTCGATTGATTTCTTGATTTATTTTGTAACAAACAAACGTTGCAAAATACCGTTTTTTGAGCAGAAGAGTAACAGTCTTTAACTTTTTATTTAAGTAAATAAATTCTAAAAACAATGTAAAGTATAATTTGGAGGCAGACTTAAAACATTGGAATTCTGAGGTGATCACTAAGAAGTGATTTTTAACAGTCTGGTGAATCGTGATGGGACCTAGCAAAAACATTTAAAGGAAGGTGAGTTTTACAGCCAATGTAAAGAACACTTGGGAGTCATTCAATATGTAATCGAAAGAAAAGGAGAATGGTCAAGGACAGGAGAACTTATGGCCTTAATTTGAACGAGATCCAAATAATACTATACTTATATCTTCTATACTTACACCCAGCAGAGAAAACTTATAGTAGGCTTTCCAAAGACATTAAAGATATTTTTCAGAGAAGGTTAAAACTAAAGTCTGAGCAGTAGCATTCTCCTTAGGAGGATGGATGAATGTCTTGGATTTGGGACTGGGACCATACAAAGGGCAATCTTGGGAAACTATATATGGACTCTCTGCCAGTTTTTTTTTTTTTTTTTTTTACACATAAGAAAGGATTCACTGTAGTAACTGCATGCATTCTTATAACTTCAATTAAGATGATACATTTGGTTAACTGTAGGCATTTTTGTTTTGCTGAGTGGGTATAAAGACAAATTCCAAGCTGAATTTCTTAACATAGAAAGGATTGGAAAGATGATGTTATGGTCTGAACTGCATTCCCCGCCCAACCCCTCCCGCCCCCAAAATTCATATGTTGAATCCCAACCCCCAGTATCTAAGAACGTAACTCTATTTAGAGATAGGTCCTTTAAGGAGATAATTATAGTTAAATAAACTTATATGGATGGACCCTAACCCATAACTAAATTTGGATATGAGTCCTTCAAAGAGGTGATTTAGTTAAAGTGAGGTCAACAGGGTTGGACCCTTATCCAATATGACTGGAATCCTTATAAGAAGATGCACCAGAAATGCAGGCCCACAGAGGAAAGGCCATGTGTGGACACAATGAGAAGCCAGCCATCTGCAAACCAAGGAGAGAGGCCACGGGAGAAACCAAGCTTATTGACATCCTGATATCGGACTTATAGCGTCCCAAACTGGGAGAAAATAAATTTTGTTTTAAGCATCTCAGTCTGTGGCATTTTGTATAGTGGCCCTAGAAAACTGATACAAATGGTAAGGGAGATAAAAATGGGGAATACGTTTGCTCACAAAATGGAAAGGAATATTGGGGAATGAACACATACATCTGAGAGGGATTTTAGTAAGTTTATTTTGCCTTGTGGCAAGCAAAGTCTTTTCCTTATCTCTCGTAGAATCATTAATAAAACTTACACTACTCACAGCATTTTGGAGTTGATTTATTTTTCATTTTTTGGCAGATAAGACACAGCTTCAAGGCGGATTTGAGCTCAATAAATTTTTCATATGGAAGACCTAGAACATCTGTGTTAAATAAACAACTAGATTTATTCTAACTGGAGAGAATTTTCGTTTTTGCAAAGAAATAGCTGTCTATAACTCACAATAGCCAAGACAATAGATACAACATAAGTGTCCATCAACAGATGAGTGGATAAATAAGATGTGGTATACATATACAATGCAATATTATTCAGCCATGGGAAAGAAGGAAATCCTGCCATTGGTGACAACATGGGTGGACCTTGAAAGCATTATGCTAAGTGAAATAAGCTGGACAGAGAAAGAAAAATACTGCATGTTAATCACTTATACATAGATTCTTAAAAAAGAAAATCAAATTCATAGAAACAGAGAGTAAAAAATTGGCCTGGGGTGGGAGGAATAGGGAACGATTAATAAAAAAGGTACAAACTTTCAGCTATAAGATAAATAAGGTCCAAGGATTTAATGTAAAGCACAGTTACTACAGTTATAACACTGCATTGTATCATTAACATTTGTTAGGAGAGTAGAACTTAAATGTTCTCACCACCCATCTCCAGAAAAGATATAAATGTGAGATGATGGATGTAATAATTACTTAAATGGGAGGAATCCTTTCATAATATATACATATATTAAATCACCATGATGTACATTTTAAATATCTCATAAATGTATTTGTCAATTATACCTCAATAAAGCTGAAAGAAGTTGTTTATAAATGAATGAGAAATCAGAAGAATAAAAGAAAATGTAAGAAAAATTCATTTGTGAGCCAAAAGTCTAGAAACTAAATCAGGATAGTTTCAAGAGGAAACACAATGAGCTAAGCCAGACCACAACAACTGGTCCAGATACAAGAACTAGTGCGAATGACAACAAACATTGAGTTTACTTTGCTTGGGGATTACTCTTCCTTCCTTCAGCAAGCAACAAAATGTATGTATGCAAAATTAAGCGCACATACTACAAATATATACAGCTCCCTATTGCTTCTCCTACTCCTAATCGACACATTTTAAAAGTTGGAGGTCTCCAAATAGGGACTTTCTCTGAGTGACGTGTCTACCAGGTCAGAGGGACCCAGAATGGTGAACTGGCTGTTTGTTTGTTTTTTTCCATTTTCAGCTATCCGTGTGTATGTGTGTAAGTTCCTGAGCAGTGAGGGTGACCTATCTGCTCTCAAGTGCATCTCTTCTTAACAAAACATATGTTTTGCGAGGCTAATTACATTCTTTCACATGTCATTTCTTGCCAAACCATTGGGCCTCTCTGAAGTTTCAATGAAGCAGGCATGGCTTGTCCCTGAAGCACACCTTCTGAATGATTTTAGAACTGTATCCATTGTTGAGTATAAACCTCAGAGATAAACACCCAACAGATGATCATTTCTAGGAGTCACGAATCTTCTCAAATTTCAAAAAAAGTTTAGGCTCATATGATTTACCGTAATAAAATCAAAAGTATAGCCAGTATGGCAGTCATTAATTTTATTCCTTGGCTCCTAGCTTTCTTATTCTAGAATTTAACTTCCATGTCCTATTGAGGTTGAATGTGGCTACATGACTTGCTTTACCCAAGGAAATGCAAGCAAAAGAGACATATGCCATTAGAATTAGAATATTGTAAAAGCCAGTGGACAATTTCCCTTACTGTCTCTTAGCCATGAATTAACACTGAAAACAATGACTGCTCTGACTGCCTGCAAAGGAGGTATTGAGCAGATGCCCTTGTCGAATACTGATAGATATAAAACATATGCAATAAATAAAGCTTTGTTGTCAAAAGCCGCTGAAATTTGAGGTGTGTGGGGTGTTTGTTACTGTGGCATAATGTAGTTTATTTTGGTTGATAGAACAAGGTTGTTCAAAATATAAATCAGTCCTCTGGCTGTTAGATAAACTACTTCTCTGGAAGTTTAAAAAAACTAATTTAGTCTCTAACAACAAAGTCTTTTCTCTAACGACCACTTTCATAGGATGGAAGGGTTTATCTTTTCTGATTATTATGGGAAACATTTATCGAGCATCTAACACTGCCTTCTCCTGCATCTTGTTATATAACTGTTAAGTAGGTATTATGATTTCTATTTCACAGATATTGGAACTAAAGATTAAAAGTTTAGCAAATGTGTAGATTGTACAACCAATGCATAATGGACTCTTAATTTGAGTCAAGTTCTGACTTTAATATATATGCCCTTCCCATTTGCTACAATTCTTCAGGCTAATCTAAGGATATAAAATTGATTATTGCTCTCTAAGGGAAGACTCTTTATCTCTTTATTCTGTTATGGTTTATAATGTCATTTAGACAAATTTCTGGACCTTTTGGAAACAGTTTTTAAATAAAGGTGAGCTTTTCTTCTGTGTTCTGAAAATGAGTTGCTCTTTAGATTCTTCTGGCCTTGATACTGAATTCTTACAAATAGGAGTTTCAGGTAAATTCCAAAAGAAATTGGCCCTCTTGTCTCATGGAAAAGGCAATGTAAGAAAAAAAACAGAAAACAGGAGAAGCAGGGCCATTTTCATGTGTTACTCAACAAGATAGACTTTTCACCCATTTGGGGGAAAAGAAGGAGGCACTTATAATCATACCAATCACTTTTATGATCTTTCCTCAAGCATTAAAAGACCATGGGTGTTCAAATTTCAAAAATAATAAGAAACAACTTTTGTATAAACAAAAACTTTACTTTTGTCACTTCCTGGATGGATGACTTGAATTAGTCAAATAATCTCTGATTATATTTCCTGTTTGCACAATCAAGAAAATGATACCTTTCTAACAAGGTTTTAGCAAAGTTTTTTGTGTTGTTTTTTTTTAATTACATAAACTAGCTGACCCAGTGTTTTCCGAAATGGTGATTATATTTTCTTTCTTCCAGATTTCCCAATTAAAAGAACCACAATACCTACCCTCAAAAGCCCCAATTAAACAAAGCTTTTTAACATAAAGGTCTCAAAATACATGATCTATTTCATGATTAAACAGACAGCTGGAAGTAGCTTCATCCATTTCACCGATTAAAGAGTGGAAAGTTCTATGATTAATTTGGCTACGATGATCATTATTCACCTTCCAACTGACCAAAACAGCCAGACTGGATACAGTAGGTTTCATTTATTTCATAAATCTGGAGATGCCTTAGCTAAAGGAATTTGAGCAATTTATTTATCTTTACCTTCTGTTGCTAGTACCCTGGGCAATGATCATAGAAAATGCAGACACAGCTGAAAGCACACAGAAGCTTCCAATCCTGGAGCCATAGTCCCAGGCCAATTGTTTACTTATTTGGTGAAAATAAGAGGTAAGATATGCAATGGCTTTACATTTTAATAAACTTTACTTAATGTTTTCTAATTACAAAGATAGTGATTTAGCACATGCATTGTTTTGAAAGGTACCAGACAGAAGACACAGAAAACTAAGAAAGCAGGATAAGAAATCACATAATCCCATGATAAAAATGCAACCCTTATCTCTGATAACAGATTTTTGTCAAGTGAAAGATTTTAACTGATTTTTTCTCACTACTAACATATTCATATTTATATTTAGTTATATTTACAGAATTTATAAATAAATGTTTAAACCAGCAAACAAAATGGGATTATCACAAGTATTGTTGATTTGTAAGAATAAAACTTTTTGACTGAATATCTCATAGATAAATTTCCATGGTTTTTAATGGATCATTGTATTTTAGTGTATAGATATATGATGTTATATCTGCTTCTGAAAGATATTTATTTTTTTCTTTTTCCTTTTGTTCTAAACATTGCCCAGTAAATCTGTTTACTTATATGCATTTAACAAAATTCTAGAAATAGAGAATTTTATCCAAAAGTTTTTAAACCATTTCAAGACTTTTAAACATTAGGTCAAACTGTCCTCTGGAAATAGCCTAAATATTAAAGTTAAATAATATAAATTATATAAGAAAATTGTTCATTTTCCTATACTCCTGTCAATAATAAATATTATCAATCTTTAATATCTGTATTTTGTCAGTTCTAACAGACCAAAATAAAAATTACAAGAACATCATCAAAAAACAATTCTTATTGTTTTCTTGGAAAGTTAATCTTTATGTTCATTATTCATATGTATTGGTCTTTGGGTTACCTATTCAAGTTCTTTCTTTGTCTTTTTATAGTTTTTTCCCTTCTTATTGGCTTTTAAGATATGTAATATTATATATATCATATAAAATAGCAATCTTTTATCTTCTACAAATGTTGCATCTTTACAGTTTTGCCATTTAATTTGCTTGTTTCTCCATTACCATTAAGTAGTTTTTTTATTTTTATGTAAATAATCTTTTTTTATGTCTTCACCATGTTTCAACAGTTTTCTCTGAATTCAAATTCAAAAATACGCTCTCTCATGTTTCAATGGTTTACTCAATGATGCCAATTAGTAAATCCCCCATAAAAACAAAAAGGACTAGGTTCAGAGAGCTTTTAGTATGGTCACATGTGGAGCTGCTTGTCAGGTGCAGCCCAGAGAGAACCTGGGAGCTCTGCTCTGCTTCCCAAACACCTTGCGCTATGCATGGCTTCCACTTGGCTGTCCTTGAGTTATATATCCTTTTATAATAAACTGGTAATCTAGTAAGTAAACCCTTTTCCTGAGTTTTGTGGGTCACTCTAGCAAATTAATTGAAACCCAAGGAAGGGGTTGTTGGAACCCTCCAAATTTATAGCTGGTCAGTCAGAAGCACAGGAAAGGATTTAAACTTTGGATTAGCATCTGAAGTGAGGAGCAGAGGAAGTCTTGTGGGACTGAGCCCTTCATCTGAGGGATCTGATGCTATCTCTAGGTAGATAGTGCCAGAATTGAGTTAAATTGTAGGACACCTACCTGCTGTCTGAGGTTTACTGGTGGGGGAAACCTCCACATATTTGGTGACCAGAAGTCTCAGAAGTGTTCAGGAAAATGTTGAGGAAATGAAGGGCTGGGTTGTGAAGGGGAAATAAGTTTTTCCTTTACAATAGAATATTCTCAGTATTCCATTTTTTTCTCTATTGACTTTTTCTCTATACCTCTTTTGATTATTTTTGGTGGCTGCTCTAGTGTTAGCAATATACATCCTTAATTTATCAGTGTATTAGTGTCAATATTTCACCACGTCACACTTTATGCTTCACTGCTCACAATTCTTTTTTGTTACTTCTTATATAGTTCAAAATCCCCACTATGAAATGTAATAACTTAAAATATAATCATTTCATTTACCCACCTCCTTTCCTTGTGCTACTGTTGTCCACACTCTATACTTCTCTACACATTATTAACCGTATTACAACTGTATTTTTTTTAACAGTCATTTTCTTTCAAGAGAATTATGAAAAGGAGCAAACACATGTATTTCTATGTTTATTAACTAAGTTATTATTTCCAGAGATCTTCATTCCTTTCTGAATTCCTGTCAGGTAACTTTTCCCTGCAGCCTGAGAATATACTATAGCATTTCTTATAGGTCAGTACAGCTAAAGACTAATTTTCTCAGATTATACTTGTCTGTAAATGTTTTTTTTATTTTACTCATGTTTCTACAAGATATTTTTGCTGAATAATGAATTCTGGGTGGATGGATTTTTTTTCCTCTTAGCACTTTAAAGATATCATTTCAAAGTTGCCTGCCTTTCATTTATTTTAATGAGAAGTTAGATGTCACTCATGTCATTTCCCCTCATGTAATGTGTTTTCATCTCTTCTGACTTGAGTTCAAGGTTTGAGCTTTATTTTCACTTACAGATATTTGGTTATGAATATCCACCTATGGCTCTGCTTGAATTGCTGCCCTGGAGTCAATGATCTTTCACTGGATGGAGTTACCTCAAGAATTGCCTGTCTCCTAGGATTAGTCTTGTGCTGCCAGTTTCCAATGGCTGATAGCATAGCCTTACATAGTTTGTACAATTTTATTGTTGATTGTGGCAAGACGACTAATGCAGTTCCATTGGCTGTATCACAGCCATAAGCAGAAATCTCTGCACCTAAAATATTTTCATGTATTTCCTCCAACAACTTTCCTTATGTGATTTTAATAAAGATATGACTGCGAGAGATTATTCAACATTGCACGAGATAATTATTAACCATCTGAAACACTTAATAGAAACAAATAGTTGGATTTGCAATCATTTTTTGTAATTATAATAATTAATTCAGAACTGTAAAAATCTTCTACTTTGCAATCTTGTTTTATGCCATAATTATTATCCTTTCAGAGACTTTTGTGATTTAATCCTTGCTGTCCGTCACCCTGACGCACAATGCGTGCAGTTGTCTCAGGAAAAGCAACTCAATTACAAATCAATGCTTGTAATCTGGAGTGGCAAACGAGATTGATCACTGGTAATGGCAAATATGATACTTATCAGTAACAGTAGGTAATTGAAAGTGAAGAGGTATGTGGCAGATAAATGCTCACTCCTCTCTGCTCTTGTCCTTCATTTGAACGTATTGCAACCTTCTCCACCGTGTTTTAATGTTCTATCTCCATTAAGGATTTTTGTGGCTTGGTTGAATTGATAACAGACTACAGTATGACCTTTCCATTGATATAGCCTCTGCTTTTAAGCTCATCTTTTCATTTCAGGTATGGACATTAGTAGCAGAATTCAGACATTGAATCAAAGTTGTATTCCTTAGCACATTTGACTGGTTACATTCGAAACCTCTGTTTGTCTCCTCTGTCCACAATGTTTTAAAATATATGGCATGTCTCTCCATATCTGAAGTCATATGTACCTTGTTCTAGAGCTTTGATCCAATCCCAGTAAAATCTCCTGCTGCTCCCAATTTACAGCAATAGGCAATAATACACTATTACGCATTTAACAATTGTAGCCCCTCCCCCTAAAAAAGGTACCCAAGGCCCTGATTGGTAGAATTTGCTGCCGGGAAGAAATGTACATGATTGGCTCCATGACGCCACTGGCCATAGACCTTTTCATTAGTTCTTGCAGGATAATTGACATCTCTTTGGGGGCTCAAACATTCCTCCTGTCAGGCAGCCGCTTCTGTTATGCTTGATGAGCCAAGTTCTTCAGGAAGACCACCAGACATTTGTTCCATTGCACAGCACTTCCTTGTGTCTTCAAAAGTCTTTCATTTTCCCTGAATGAGTATTTAAGCAGTCATCCTTTGGAGTAAAATTCAGAAAATTTCAGATTTGTTTTTTCCCCCAGCTTTTTTCTAGCTTTATGATGGCATACATGACAAAATTATAAAATATTTAAAGTGTACAATGTAATGATTTGACACATATTATGAAAGGATTGCCCCCATTGAGTTAGTTAACTAACAAACCCATCACCTCACATATTTACCCTTTTTTGGTGAGAACATTTAAGTTCTACTCCCTTAGTAAATTTTAATTATACACTAATACAGTGTATCAACTATAGTCATCTTATACATTCAATCCTCAGACCTAATTCATTTTATAACTAAAAATTTATACCCAACCATCCCCTACTTCTCCCACTCCAACCCCAACCTTGGCAATTTACTTGTTCTACTCTCATGAGCCTTCTGTTTCAATTTACTTTTTCCTTCCTTCTTCTTCCTTCTTCCTCACTTATTCTTTCCTTTCCTTCTTTCTTATTCCTTCCTTCTTTACTCTCCCTCCATCTCTACTTCTCTCTCTTTCTTTTTTCTTGCATTTCTTTTTCTTTTTTCTTTTTTCTTTTTTTCAGATTTCACATGTAAGTGATACTTAGCATAATGCCCTGCAGATTCATTCATGTTGTCACAAATTATAAATTTCAGGATTTCCTTTTTAAAAGGGCAAAAAATTCCACTGTGGTATATATAGATACCATTATATAGATATGACATTTTCCTTATCCATTCATCCGTCAACAGACATTTAGGTAATTTCCATATCTTGGTTATTATGAAGATGGGAGTACAGATATCTCTTCAAGATAATGGTTTTGTTTCCTTTGGATATATATCTAGAAGTGGAATTACTGGATAATACGGTAGTTGTACTTTTTAATTTCCTAAGGAAACTCCATACTGTTTTCCATAGTAGCTGTACTGGTTTACATCCCCACCAATAGTTTATAAGGGTTCCCTTTTCTGTGCATCCTTGCTAGAATTTATTTCTTGTCTTTTTAATAACAGACATGAGATGATATCTCATTGTGGTTTCGATTTGCATTTCCCTGATAAGTAGTGATGCAGAGTAACTTTTCCTGTACTTACTAGCCATTTGTATGTCTTCTTTGGACAAACATCTATTCAGATCTTCTGTCCATTTTTGGTTTGTGTTTTTGCTATTGTATTCCTTGTGTGGTTTGGATATTAACCCCTTATTTGATATATGGTTTATAGTATTTTTTTACCATTCCCTGGGTTGCTTTTTTATTTTGTTTCTGGTTTCCTTTGCTGTTCAGAAGCTTGTTAGTTTGATATAGGCACACTTGTTTACCTTTGCTTTTGTTGTCTTTTCTTTGATGTCAAATCCAAAATAATCATTGCCAAAACAATGTTAAGTAGTTTACTCCCTAAGTTTTCTTCTTGGAGTTTTCAGGTTCAGATCTTATGTTCAAGTCTTTAATCCATTTGAGTTGATTTTGTGTACGGTGTACGATCAGCCAGTTTCGTTCTTTTACATATGTCTATCCAGTTTTCACAACACCACTTACTGAAGAGACCATCCTTTCCTCATTGTATATTCTTGGCTCCTTTGTCCTAAATTAATTAGCCATATGTGCATGGGTTTATTTTCGCGCTGTCTATCCTGCTCCACTGATCTACCATGTTGCCTCGAAAATAAGACCTAGCCAGACCATAAACTCTAATGTGTCATTCGGTGCAAAAATTAATATAAGACCTGGTCTTATATTATATTATGTTATATTATATAAGACCCGGTCTTATATTATAGTAAAATAAGACTAGATTTTACATTAAGTTTTGCTCCAAAAGACGCATTAGAGCTGACGGTCCGGCTAGGTCTTATTTTCGGGAAAACACGGTAGGTGTCTGTTTTTAGGCAAATACTATACTGTTATGATTATGATAGCTTTGTAACATAGTTTGATGCCTCCAGCTTTGTTCTTTATTCTCAAGATTTCTTTGGCTATTTAGTATCATTGGTGGTTCCACAAAAATGTTAGGATTGTTTGTTCTATTTTTGTGAAAAATGACATTGACATTTTCATAGAGATTGCATTGAATCTGTAGATCACTTTGGGCAGTGTGGACATTTGAACAATATTAATTCTTCCAGTACAAGAGCATGGAATATCTTTCCATTGATTTGTGTTGTTTTCAATTTCTTATCAATGTCTTATAGTTTTCAGTGTGTACACCTTTCATTTCCTAGATTAAATTTGTTCCTAAGTATTTTATTCTTTTTGGTGTTATTATAAATGGGATTATTTTTGTAATTTTTCTTTCTGGTAGTTTATTTTTGTTGCACATTTAGCTCTTGAATATAAGGCTTAATGTGATGTTTCGTACTTTTCACAATGACCATTTGGTTTCATTTGTTACATCCACACTCAAATATGTGTTGAAATAGACACGATACACACGATTTATCTTCCAGAAGTTCAAACTTTTTCACCTCTATTTCTTCAGCTGGCAAAACTAAGAATTACTGTAGAACCAAATTTGTTTGCTTTTAGGATGGCTCTTTGGCATAATTAATTTAAACATACTGAAGTATAAATGAAAACAAATAAAATTAATAACTTAAAAATTATCTTCTTGTTCTTAGAGAGGATTACACTGACCATCCCTATTATTCTCTATCACCTTACTTTATTTTTTTATGAAAACATTTATCACAATATATTATATTAAAATTTTTATTTATTGCATTATTCATAGCACCTACAATGTGTGTGTAGTCACATAATAAAGATATGTTGAGTAAATGAACAAGTAATCTTAGAACAATGAATTAGCACTCGGAGTCTTCCACCCCTACCAAAAATCTCCATTAAAAATAATTAAAATAATTAAATCAACAAATTCCTGAACTTTACTCATTGAGATGTTTAAAATATCGGTGTCATAATACTGTATAAAATAAAAAAGTAATTGATTTGCTACATATAGCCATTCAAAGTTAATTTCATATGTTCCATATAGCTTATATTTTAGTCCATAACCTCTAGATATGGTTAAAATTCATTCAGCATTTAGCTGTAATTGTAAACAGAAAAAAGTCATACCTAGATATACTTGTATATTTATTGCAAAACACTTTTTCATTTATATTGAGTTCTTTTAGAAAATCATGTCTAATAGTTACATATTTTATAATAAAATATGTAATTATTTACATACTAGTTACCCCAGTTTCTCAAGACCTATGGGTATAAATGGGATCATATTTGCATTATTTATCCAGCTTGCATTGTCTCATGACATTGTCTCTTTACGTAAGTCCTCAGAGCCTATAAAGATCCTGGAATGTATTTTGGAGAGTTCCACGTGGTTACCGCATATCCTCATGAATACGGATCTGACCTGCATCTATGTGATTGTCACAGTGCACTAACATTCTTTGGCTACCATGGCGCCCACAGGCAGTGCTACCACCATTCCTGCTGGGTTCCAGAATATTTGGGAGGAATAGTGGACACTTCCTTCACATTTACTAGGAAGCACTGTCTTTGGCAAATACTCCAGCCTCTAAGTGGTGTGACTGTTATTTTTGCTTCCTTCCAACTGTACAAGTAGCCTATCAGGGTCTACTACAAGTTCCCAGGAGCCACCAGATACTACAGTCGTCTACCACAGAGAGGAAAAGAATGCCACATCTGTGTTACACCAAAGTAGTGTTGCCCATGCCCTGATACCAGAGAGGTGAATTAGCTTTATTATTTTCTACTAATGACTCAGTTTCTGGGAATACAGACAGGAGCCCATGGGAATAGCTGAAAGTGTTCTCAAATGACAGACTTAGAATCACTGATTTCTTTGTCCCTAAGATTCTAAATGTTGAAGCTTGAGATACTTGGTTTGTTCCCTTCATAGGACTAGTTCTTTACCAGCTTCATCCTCAAGCACTATTTCAAATGGATTTCTGATAACTCTCCCTCCTTCAACTCTTTTTTTCCACTAGTTTGCACACCATAGTAACAAACTTAAGCACCACTGTATAACCATTATGCTATTGTTAGATGATGGGTGGTTTAAAGTTTCCCCCCGTTGTAATGGAAATCATGGTGCTGAAAGCTCTTTTCAGCATCTGAAGTTATTTCTTTAAAATAATGGATTATTTGAGCAAAATCTTTGAAAAGTAGTATTCTTAATATGTATTTGAAAGTACATATTCCTATCTGATTTTTGCCTGTGATAATCTCTTTCCTAATCTCAAGAAAGCCATTTCTTCATTCAGCAATTTCTGTGGTAAAATTGTCATTCTTCAAAACACTTCCATCGTTTCCTGTAAACACAACTAGCTTCCTGTAAACATAACTGTCTATAATAATGTATCACACGATAGCCCCAAAACCTTATGTTTCTATTTTTTTAAAGTTCATTTCACTCCCTTTGCTAGCAGAGTATTATTCTTACAATGTTCTACAATTATATTAGCTTGCAAGTTTGAATGCCAAGGTTTAAGGTCCAGTTTTGAAACTATACAACCATAAATTTTGAGTATGTTATACACACAGAACAGTTTCTCCAATCTAACATGAGATATCGGTAGCCTTGGTAGTATGCCATCTCCCTGATTTATCACTCACTTATCTCTCCCTGTCTTACCACTCAGAACCTTGGAGAGTTTCCATGAGCACATGGAAAACAAGGTTAATTATATTTATAGTCAGCTCTTCTTGGCTCTAAACTAACCAATCCCTACTCTCTGAGTCAGTGAGTTGTGCACGCCAATATTATGCTTTGTCCTGGCCTACATCAATCCACCAGCTATTGACATTTAAAATGAGTTTTCTAATGTATTTATAATTGCTGAATCATTTTTAATCTTTTCCTCCATCTCCCATTTCTCTATCTCTTACTTTTTACAAAAAAGCAAAATAAAATGTGTATAGTAGATAAAGCAGTGTATGAGTAGATAAAAACATCCCTGACTAACTTGCCAACAGAATTGGATGGCACATTAATGCAAATGTTTTAAAAATGTATTTTATAAGTCTGTGCAAACAATCTAAAAACAGATCTTATATAGGATTATGCGTGTAGAATCTGTTGATTTGTAAAAGAAAATTACCATGATCCTCTTATTATCCCAGATATAATTATTGAATGCATCAGGTAATGTCCCGAGCACTTTACTAATTGTGTTACTTTCCTGGGGCTGCCATAACAAATTACATGAACTTGGTCACTTAAAACAATAGAAATTATTCTCTCACAGTTCTGGAGGCTAAAAGTCTTAAATCAAGTTATCTATCTATAGTATTGCACTCTCTTCTAAGAAAGGAGAGGAAATTCTGTTCCTCGCTTCATCCAACTTCTAGTGGTTACTAACTTCTTTGAACTTGTAGCCAAATAACTCCAATCTCTGCCTCCATGGTCATATTGCCTTATCCCCTCCATCTAGCTCTTCTGCGTGTCTTTTATAAGGACACTTGTCATTGGATTTAGGACCCACCCCTATAATCCAGGATGAGCTCATTTCAATGTCCTTAACTACATCTGCAAAGACTCTTTCTCTAAATAAGGTAACATTTACAGGTTCTGAAGATTAAGTCATGGACATATGTTTTTTTGGAGACAATATTTAACCCACTCTAGTTAAATTATTTTTAATGGTCGCAGATATGGAGATAAACTAAGGATGAGAGAGGTTAGAGATTTTCTTAAGGTTGCACAAATCATAAGTTGTAGGACTATAAAAGTAGAACTCAGTCCATTGCATTTTGTTTTGTTTTGTTTTTATTACGGTGTGATTGACATATGAAAAAGATGTACATGTTTAATGTACATAATGTAATCGTAATGAGTTTGAAGATAAGCATACACCTATGAGATTGTCACTATTTCATTTTACTTGTTCATTTACCTCATTTGTATGTTGCTCTCTGGGGTCTAAGTATATTGGTGGCTGAGGCATAATCTTATTCTATATGTTCCCAATGCCTCACTTACAGCCTTTGATACAGACTAGTCACTAAATAACTAATTTGTTGAGTAAATAAATATTTGAATTCTCACCAGCAAGACCTCTACCAACGACCAGCTCTGGACAATGACCATATCGTAAGAAAATGTATCTGTTATTTTTGCAGCTATTGTACCTAAAGGCTATCAAAATTCAATAGCAAATGCTAACCTCTTTCCAGAGGTATATAATTTGAAAATATAATTCTTTAGATTTTACTTAGTCAAAGAACAAGCTCCCAAATATAACTGTAGGAATAGGAACTGACCACTTCTTACCTTCTTCCTGTTTTTATTATTATTACTATTATTATTATTATTACTATTATTATTATTATGTGCTTTAAAAGTCAGGGATAACTGAAAGAAAGAAAAAAACCTTAATAAATTACCTCCTTATTTGGTCTTTAAGCACAGCCCTGGCCACACTATTGACTATGTGTGATACGTATTGAGGAGCGATCCAATTTGTTGCCTACTTATTGCTGGTGACTGAAGATAGCTTTTTTATTGCAGACAAATTGAGTGGATAATGAGGATGACGAAATACCACAGCAGAACCTCAGAGTCACTGTGGCAATTGTTTTGTGAATGAATCATTCAGCCTCCCTTTCTCTCCTTGAGGGAATTTGGGTCACTCATTTCAAAAGGCAACTAAACTGTTGGTAATAAAGAGGACTAGGATTGAAAATTGTTAGAGCTCATTTATTCGAGAAGTAATTTTCATAAAGTTATTTTTTTTTCTCTGAGCTATTTCCTTCAAGGTTTTTTTGTTTGTGTTTGAGGTGGTTATGTTCTTTTGTCATTCATTCATTAACCATCATTGTGCCAGCTCACCTACCATCCCGCTGAACCTTAGTATTTATCTTAGACCTCTTGTTTGGTTTAGATGCACTTTCTTCTTGGGGTGCACTTTCTTCCAACATAGATCCTTATCTATTTTCTAAGAGAAGTTTGGGTGGGGAAGATAATCTCAGGAAGTTTTCAACATATTCTAACAGAAAATTTATCAGGTAGTTATTCATTTACTACCTTTGTGAACTCTCCAGTGCCCAGTGTTTACCCCTCAAGCATACAAGTTCAATAACTAAATTGAGAGAGCAGATAACTGTCTCAGGGAAAAATTTGCATAATGAAATTTATGACACTAGCAGATAAAATTAGAATGCTAATTTTTTTTAATTTTCTGCTTAAAACATAATTGTCAGGCAGTTTGAAGTATGTGAGTGCTTATTATTTTATCTCTGTGGGCAGACGTCATGGGAAACAAAATTATGATTAGAATGCTATGTAGAGTCTGAACAAGAAACCATAGATGAATAGAGTTGTAATTACCATCAAGTTTATCTAGTTTAATAAAGTCATCTCCACAGCATGGGTGGTCTTGTTAAAACACTGCAGTGTTTAAATTCCATTGTCTAATTTTCCCTTTCCTTAGAATGTTGGTTGGATGAATATTACATGTGTTTGTTCTATCACTAAACTTTTATGACCAACCTTCTGGCAGATAGATCTCTTCTCCTTCAGGAAAGCTGGCGCTGTCAGTCAGCAGTCAGTTCTTGTCTGCTAAGAGCAATTCCCTCTCCTGATAAGACATTCTCATCTCTCAGCTCTCACTCATTGTGTGTTTGATTTTCACACTATAACATCAGAAAACAATCTCATTTTTCTTGTTTCCATAATTCTTGGATCACCTCTCAATGAAGATGCTGCTTATTTCGTTGTGACCTTCAGTTTTCTCATTTTAAAATGGAGATGATGATAGTATCTTCCTCATATGGTTTTGAGAGCTTAATAAAATAATGCATTCAAGGACTTAATGCAGTGCCTGCTATCAGTATAGACCTCAGTAAATGTTTTTAAAACTCTAATTCCCCTACATTTAATAGGGTTTTTGCAATGACTGATTTGTCATAAAAAGGGAGGCATACCATAGCAAGACTTTCATAATACATATAAGCTCACTTTCTATTCTAATTGCAGTTTCCCCAGGATCACGTAAAGTGAAAACCACCTTTATTTAAACAGCTGTACAAAACTGTTGGAAATGCCTGAGCTCTACTTTGTAAGGGTATCTAGAAGTTTGGAGCCTTAGATCCCTTTTGAAAGAGGAGTCAGGCCAGCTATAATAGGACAGTGCTCATGAGTATTCTGAAAAATGGTAAAACACATTGCATGTGAATAGGATAATCCACTATTATTAGGAGAAGGATGGTAACTTTAGAGAGAACATGGGAACAGAAATGTGTCAACGAGGCTTTCTAGAGTTGGTGAAGAGACCAGTCCTACAAACTTTCTTACAATTCCTTTGATAAAAAACTCAGCATTACTTGGTTCTTTAACAGTGAAATTATCACAAGGCACCTAACATCATAACAAGACAAAGTGTTCTAGGTGTTAACACCTTCGGATGACATCTCCTGAAAAAGCATCTCCCTTACAGAGATTATAAAATGGCATTATTCTTGCTCCACTATTTTCATAAGCAGTAAGAAGAACTACAGCTAATGAATCAACAACTCACTTCTCCAGACTCCTCCTTTCAGCAGTATTGCTTTAACTAATCTCTTATTTGAATTATTCAATAATTACATCAGAAGCACAGCAAGAATTATTAGTCAATCTTTCCTACACAAGGCATGGTTGGAAGGCTTAATAGCTTGAAACTTAAAAATTATTTCTTAGTTATGTAAAATGTTTCTGACCTCTCGTTTGTTCATGAAATATTTCATGAATTAGAGAGAAGCTGAAATAAGACTTTCACTCTGAAACAAGAAACCATTTACTATAAGAAGAAAGCAGTCTCGGGTTCACCAGGTTGATAGCAGCCACGGACCATATCAAGAATATACAAACATGGGAATTCCTAGGAAAAAGTGGATCACAAGGAAGGCTGCCTCTACACAAATTAGGCTGTCTCTCTGTTAAAGGTAACCTATTGGAAGGTTGGTTTAAAAAAAAAAAATGCAATCTTTCAATTTGAAAACCCCGCAGATTCTTTTCTAACAACTTCCCAGTGTAGAACATTTGTCCCATGATGGACAGCCTTGGTTGCTGCTATCTTGGGCAGAATCAATTTGATCCAGCTTGATCTAGGCATCTGTTGTAAGTCACTCTAATTGCCAATTGCTTCGGTTGCTCACATGATTGGACCACAGCATGTGTTAGCAGTTTACTTCTTCAAAGATCAGGGCCTTTATTCTTATTTGCTATGTCCTAGGTTGATTTGAACAATGTGGAGAAATAATTTTTTATTTTAATGGAATTATATTTGATACCTCTATTCAGGTGATATAAGCCATGTCCTGACATTGTAGGGAAGCAGATTGAGTTTGGGACTCAAAATAAGAGAAAGAAGCAGGCAGGACATAAACATTCCTTAACAGCCAAAGAGGGCTTGGACTAAAAACTTAATTGAAAATCATGCATTTAAGTGAATATACTATGTTTGCTTATGGGGAGTTTTTCTAATCAAAATATTGACTTGGCAAGCAGCACCAGACATCTGGGAGATAACCTCAAAGCTGTTGAAGCATTGCAGAGTAAGTCCTTGTTTAACGTTGTTGATAGGTTCTTGGAAACTGAGACTTTAAGTGAAATGACACATAACAAAAGCAATTTTCCCATAGGCTAATTGATATAAACAAGAGTCGAGTTCCTACATCATATTTTTGGTCACAAAGCATCACCAAACTCCTAAATAAAGACCCAAACACTTCAATATGAAACATTTCAATGAAAGTGATCTGTACATACATTTAAGAAAGATGAATAAAAACAAGTAAGATTACGTTACAACCCACTTATTCTGGTTTAGTGTTATGGGTAGCTGGAGCCTGTCCTGGCCTCTCAGTGCACAAGCTGGGAGAACAGGATGCCTTTCTTTCACAGGGTGCACTAACACAAGCCACACTCACTCAGACTGGGACCAAGTATGTGTAGACAAACCAAGTAACGTCACGTGCACATCTTTTGGGATATGACTGGGAGGAAACCAGAGTGCCCAGAGAAAACAATAAAGACATAGGGAGAATGTGCCAACTCCATACAGACAGGAATTGTTTTCTTCAATAATGCTATAGCAAAATGATGTTGAAAAATGACATTATTCAAGGATCTGCTGTGCACTGATGTCAGGAGCTCAGTAGGTTTGTTAAGCCTGGCTACGTGCAATAGTGTAGTGGGCTACATTTGGCTCCTCTTGTCATGCAGCTTATAGTCCATGGATGCTCAAATTACAAATATTTCAAAAGTATGACCGATGTTGGTGGCAACTGGCAGAAGTTCCTAGCAGGAATATTAATGGTGCAATGACACAATATTTGGAATAAATTTTTAGTACATATATGTAATTAAGTCATATATATGTAGTTAAGATATATATGCAATTGTTTTATATATATCTATATATATAAACATATACATATATATACATATATATATGATATATATATACATACATACGAGGTCTGACACTTGAGTTCGTAAACACGTCCTAGAAAAATGCTACATACCTCATTGCTGAATATCACTACAGTCACCTTCAAAGTACTCCCGTTGGGAAGCTATGCACCGACACCAGTGCCTAGTCCACCCTTCAAAGCATTTTGGAACTCTTTCTGGAATGGCTATCAGAGCTGTCATCGTATTACCCTTGATGTAGTGAATGTCATCAAAATGTCTTCCTTTCAATATTTCCTTTATCTTCAGGTAAAGAAAAAAGTCACTGGGGGGCAGATCAGGTGAGTTGGGAGGTTGTTCCAATACAATTATTTGTTTACTGGCTAAAAACTCCCTCACAGACAGTGTCATGAGAGCTGTTGCATTGTTGTAATGCCAAAAGCCATGAATTGTTTGGTGAAAAGTTCAGGTCATCTAACTTTTTCATGCCGCTTTTTCAGCACTTCCAATAGTAAATTGGTTTAACTGTTTCTCCAGTTGGTACAAATTCATCATGATAATCCCTGTGATATCAAAAAAGATTTGCAATATCGTTGAACAAGTTGCAAACTTAATTGCCTGCCCTCGTATGTACACACATATACTATATGTATAGTATATATTAAATGCATAAGCTATTTGATTCAGTAATTTTAATGCTAGAAATTAATTCAGTGTATATAACATTCAGCTTCTTGCCACATTGCTTGTAGTGGCAAAATACAACCTTGCTCTTTTCTCTCTTGCTCTCTCCTTCCATTCTTCTCTCTTTTGCACACACACACACACACACACACACACAACACCATTCACCAAACACCCCAACTTAGTGGTCATTAATAGGATTAATAGAGTAATCCATTAATAGAGCACCGCTGTGAGGCAGTATGGGGGGAGCCCGGCTCCCTGGTTTTAAATGTTAGCTAGCTGTATGATGTAATCTTGAACACATTATTCAACCTCTCTCTTTATTTCTAAATTGAAATAATAATAATGGTACCTATCTCATATGGCCGTTTCAAGGATTAAGTTTTATATGTAAACTATTTTTTAAAAGGCCTATATGTGGAAATGATTCTCTAAGGTGCAATTATTTTATGTGTCTGTTAACAATAATGAATTGAACCTGCTTATACTGATTTGGAGATTGTTAAGCTACATCATAAAGCAAAATGAAAAGAAAATTAATGAATAATTTAATGCATATTTTTATCTCATTTAATTAGAACTTATAAAATTTTGGTAATGCTAAAGTTTTTTTGGAAAGATATACCAAAAACAGATAAACGGCAGTCTGCAACAGTTGCCTCTGAGAAATGGTAGTGGAGGTATAAGAAGGGAGAAGAATTTATTTTTCATTTTAGCTCTTTCCTTATTAAGTGAAATTTTAACTAAATATGCTTGTACTTTTATAAATTAAGCAAAAGTATACAAGCATAATTGGCTGTTTTTTATTGACAAGATTAGTGGCTTCTTATTTTTTCACCTCATTTGTCTCCTTAGTACTATACTGTGGCTTAGTATTTTAGTAGGCCGCCCATGGCAGGGGTTACTCTAGAAAGACCTGTTCATACCCACCAGTGTGAGCTACTGTGACTTAATACAAAGACTCCTTTAGGTGATGTGCTATGTGTGATCACACAGTATATCTTGCCAATAGTTGCATTAAAGAGCCTTAATATGTCCTTCTCCTCTAGGCTATGACTGATTCTGCGCATTAAATATAAAATTCATGTTAGAGAAGGAACTATACGCCAAACACATAGAAACATCAATGTTCATTACCTCTGTCTTCAAGTAACACATATTTATCTTTTAGAACTCAGGCTTATTTTGACAAAAACTGGGGAAATGACAGCCTTTGACCCTTGTATGATTAAAGTGACTTGGACATCGTTTCAGCTTTGATGTTATACTCAACTCTCTTTAGTAGAGTTTATCTATTTAAAATGATCCTTCCCAGGAATCCCCAGGCCTCAGTTAATGCCATGTCTTCCTTGAGGTAATGAAATATGCTACGTAAATTAAGTCTAAACAGAAATAGTGCTATTATCTACAATATTGAGGTATCCCTTCAAGTTAGTGGCAGGTTCTTCGGGAATTGGTGAGAGTGTGATATTTTTTTCATAGAGGAATTGTCCAAAGATTTTTTTAAAAACATCAAAGATATATTGGGCCAGGAAAAAAAAAAAACACCCAAAATTTACAAATAGTGTAATATTTGTGGAAACTATGCAATTAGGGATTATATGCTCCACCTAAGGGCATTCAAACAAAAATTGAACAGTGTGCATGAAGAAGAAAACTAGACTGTAGCCAAATCTAAACCTCAGAGTCTTCTAGTTACTCATTTCTACATTGCTTTATCTTTAAATCATTCTCTAAGGCCATCCAGCTGTTTCAGTCACATGTTATTTAAAAGGGAACAAATAAGAACAATTTCAGGATAAATAATGTAGTACTCTTAATTCATATGTCCCTTGAACTAGTAGAGCCTTCTATTATTCCTAGATTTAAACAGGACCACGCTATCAGAAACTGTCCTAACTCCTAACCTGTGTGTGTTATTATACATAGTTAGGTGATCAGTAAATAAAATGAATTAACCTGAACAAATGATATTTAAATTATTGTCTTGCCATGTGGCAAAGTGTCAAATACTTCCTGTTGTGTCAGAGTTTTTCCCCGGAGCCACAAAAGGAGAAACAGACAAACTATTCAGATACCCTGTATCCTAAAGGAAATCCTAGACCTGCCAGGCAAACCTTGTCCCATTAACCGAATCACGGGGATACATAAGAGGTAAGGAGTTAGGAGAAAGGCTGGAGAGTCGTGGCATCAGTGGCATGTCTCTCCTTCTTCCCCACACCTCCCCCTAATCAGTAAAGCACATCAAAGATTCCAGGAGCACTACTGGAAAGGTACTCCACTCCCGGGCACTTAGGGAGCAGCAGTGCTGATAGATAAAATTTCTTAAAAATACCTGAAAGCAAGAGGGTGTGACTGGAGCTATTCCTGTTGGCAAGTATAGCAAAGAGAGATAACTGTGTTGAAAGGGAACTGCAACACGCCACCAAAGGCTGTGTGTATGAGTGTGTGTGTGTGTGTGTGTGTGTGTGGTGTATGAGTGTGTGTGTGTATTTGGAGCAAGTGTACAAATTAGGTCTCTGTGGAAGGGAATGGCTGTGTTTGTCTTAAAATACACCTCTCTCATGACACATTCCAGAGAAACAAAGGGAACTCAACAAAGTATGCACTTACAGAAGCTGATGAGGAAGTCAAAATCGGGTAGCCAGAGGAGGCATAATTTATAAGAGGCAAATGTATATAGAAGAACCTAAATTCTAAAGAGAATTTCGGAAAAACCTATTCAAGCAACTCAAACAATCAAACAAAAAAGTCTGGACAGTGTTGCTTTCACCTTCAGAGGATACCAGTATCTGATGTCCACAGCATGACCAGGTAACACTATGACCTTTCCCCTTAATCATCCTCTTTCCCTAACCCACCACTGAAGATATAAGAAATATTAGATAAAAAGGAGGACAGTAAGGAATGAGGCATGGGGGAAAATGAAACAGATTATACTCCTCCATTCCGCCGGTGTAGGCTTCCAACCTAAACCAGGCTAAAACACAGAGCTGGAGGGCGGCAGCTTTAATTTAGATTAAGTAAGTTTAGACTGGACATTTTATTATCTAATAATCAACTGGAAGTCTTTTGGATCTGCCCAAGTTTTTCTCTGGATGTAGAAGGAGCAAGTCCAGAGAACAAGTTTAATGGTGAGAGAAAGAAGAAAGAAATTTTATTGTTGATCCATCCGGTCATATCCAGCCCATTCAATAAACAAACCTGTTATACACACAGAATAGCTCTTCACTGCGACAAGGAATGAATGGAAGAATGAACACCTGAAGACGTAGGAGTTAGTTTAGTGAACACCAGGTCTGGGTTAGCATAATCATAGGAAGAAACAGTGCAATTTTATGGGCTGCCAGAATTAGAAGAGAATCCACCATCCTCTTTTCTCTGCTCTGGTCTCCCTTTCTCCCTAGGTAGTGGTTATATTCACTCAGAGACCATATCCTTACAATTCCATCTCCAGGGAGGAAAAGAAACTTAGGAAAAAAATTCCCAATAGGGAGGCCCAATAGCTTGTTTTTGGTCATGTGCCCACAGTTAGACAAATCACGGGGTGACGGGGGATGATATAGGGTGATTGCCAAAACCCCAGGAAACAATTGGGTGTGAGGGGAAGGAGTTGTTCACCCAAGAAAATGGGGCATGGTGGAACAATTCGCAAAAGACAGAAGTACTATTATATAGTTGTCCTCCAAATTTCTTACTAAAAAATGAATTGCTTAAGTGCTCCATTCACTGGTGAGAGGGCTGACAAACACATTTATGAGCATTGAGAGCTGACAGTTTTTTGTCGGTGATTGTGATGACTTACTGACAGCCACAGTTAACAAAGGCATGGGGAAAAATAATAAACGCTCTGAAACAGGCAAGAAATAATGCTTCGTAACAGCATTTTAGGTACGAAAATACTGCTCATTTTTCAGAAACGCTGCCTACTGATATGAATGGCAAGTTCTCTTCAGCAAATTCTAAGGAGACGTTTGGTTTATAAGATTATCTCTATGAATTTTAATTTTTCCCAACTATATATGTTCTATATAGAACTAGATAAGTGTAATTCAGAATGTAGAAGTTATCGAATAGTTTATGAAGCATTGTTTTCAGTTGATTGCTTTGGGTTTGTAGGGCTAGACTTTATAGCCAGTTTCCCAAAGAATGTGGTTTTAAAGTAAGTTGCCACTTAAAGTAAGTTGCCAGCAATTTAAATAGATGGCCATTATGTAAAAGTGGTATCCTGTGTATGTCTTCATGATCCCCAAACTCATATTACCATAAATTTGCAATCATATTATTAGATTATTCTCCTCTATATTATTGTAAAATGAGCTTATTTTGTAATAAAGTTGGTAAAATTCATATTTTAATATTTAAATTTTTATATAGGATTGTATAACCAATCACCTTACAGTTCACTAATCTTTCAAATCATTTTAGTTAATAGCTTGACTTTTTCAGTGTTTTGTTGGATTTTTCTTAATTTTAATGAAATACTATGTTTATTAATGTTTTGTTGTTGTGTAATGATGTGTTTTAAATTTTATGGTTTTATGTGATTATATATTCTTCCTTAATAAATGTTTCAATTCTCTGGACACTATAGGATTCTTTTATATTGAAGTTTCTTTTATTTGAAGTTCAAGAACCTCAGGATATCTTTATCTATTTTCTACACTTATTTTTTTCTAGAAATCAATGAGTCTTTTATTTTCTAGGTTTTCAGTTTTTGTCTTTTTTCCATTTGGGAAAACTTTGTTGTGTTTAAATTTGTACAATATCTGAATTTGATTTGTTTGGTTCTCACTAACTATATTTTAGATCATTTTTGTCTGTCCAGTTCTTTGCTTTATTTGTGTTTTTTTAATCATTTTTATCTAACCTACTTCAACTCAAATTCCATTTTCTGTACTACCCTTTCTAATTGAACTTGAAATTCCATAGCATCATTAATTTTCTCTTAAATTTCTTACCTTAGCTGAAATAATCCCCTACTAATTTTGTTCAACTTTCTCCTTATCTCCTGACTCTCTTATGCATGGTTTAGTCTTGTTCTCTTTTCTTAATAGGTTTAATTCACCCTTTTGCTTCACAGATGAACAATTTAGGGCCACGGAGGTTGAATGATTTTCCAAACGCCTCAGTGAGATGGATTACTCTACACATCTCTGCATGTTGTCTCTCCCTCTCCAAAACTGCCATTCCAATAACAATGTCTTGGTCAGATTATGGGGCTATAAATTTTGCAAATTCAAAAAGAGAAACACAATTTAAACAGGGAATTGTTTATCTACTGTCTCCATAAATAAATATGGTTGCATTATGAGTTAGTAGAGCATAAGAAGTGAAATAAACCAGACACAGAAAAGGCAAATGTTGTATGTGGAATCTAAAGAAAGGTGGAACATATAAAACCAGAGAGTCAAATAAATGGTGGTTTCCAGGGGCTGGGGATATGGGGGATGTTGATCAAAGGGTATGAACTTTTACTTACAAGATGAATTAGTCCTAGAGATCTATTATGGTATAGCATGGTGACTACAGTTAATAGTACTGTATTGTATACTTGAAATTTGCTGATAGAATAGATCTTAAATGTTCTCACCACACTTAAAAAAGGTAACTATGTGAGGGATGGATGTGTCAATAACTTGATTGCGATAATCATTTCATAATGTCTATGTACATTTAATCATGCTGTATATCTAAAAAGAAAAAGAAAAGAAAAAGTACAGCATAGTTGTAAAGAACAGAGATGCTGGAGCCATAGTCCCTGGGTTGGAATCCCAACTTCTCCATTTCTAGTGGTGTTTCTCTGTAAAACTTACTTAACTGCCCTGGGCGCAAGTGTCTTCATCTGTAAACATGTACAATAATACCAGCATTTACCTCAAAGTGTTGTTGTAAGGATTAATTGGGTTAATGCATATAAAACCCTTAGAGTGTCTTGCAAATATTCAATAGGTGTTAGTCCAGCATTGCTCTTGTCATAGTATAGAAGCATGGATCTTTGGGCCATGAGGGATGAATCACTGTGGGATGGTGAATGACCAGGGTGGAGACAGGCACCCAGAGGGCTGCATGAGGACACTTGGGTAAAAAAAAAGAAAACAAGAAAAAAGCAAGAATGTGCTGCCTCAGTCAGTTCTCTTGACTGTCCTCAGCTTGTTACAAAAATGAGGTTCCACTTTGTTTCTCTCAGTTACATGCTTATGTTATATAAGCATTTAATTAAAAAATATGTAACGCTGTGGGAAACAATTAGGCACAATTATAAAGGTCAGAGCACTGACAGGAATGAGATGGCCCCTCAAATCTTACTGAAGAGAAAGATTATTGATAGAGGTGGGCACAGAGTAAAGGAAATCAAATTAGGGATGACAGATGGTGACGTATCCTCAGGTGAACAACATCTGGAAGCCACTACTATTGCTGGGTGCAAGAAGAGGGAAGGGTTACCAGAATAAGGTGAGGCCTGTGGCTTTAAGGAAGGGTTGCTCCACTGAAGCTGTACCCCTCCTGAAGGAAGGCAGCATGTGCCAGCCTGTGCCAGGACAGGAAAGAAGCCAAAATAATAAATAACCCTGACTTTTCTATAGTCCCACCCTCCAACATCCTGCTTATAGCTCTCACTGGCTAAATTGAATGATAAACCAAAGGACAAGGGTCCTCAGTCTCTAAGCTCTGTCCTGGAGGTGTTGTCAGCTATTCATATGTACACTAATGACTATATTAGTTATCTTCTGTCTGGCACTCAAACCCTAACCCAAGTAACTTTAAATGGTCTTAGAACTCTGGGGTAGATGCTATAGACTATCTCATAGCCTCTATTCCATCTGCCCTTCAGAATGCTTCCCTTTAATGGAGGCTTAAAGTCTCTAAACCAAATTTCCTACATACATTGCAACTACTGTTCTGGATGCAAAATAATTTCTACTAGTGAGATGCGCGTCTGTAGAATCCAGAATGCAGATTAACGCAAAGGTCACTGGTGCTTCTGCTGCTGGTTGTGCAGACAGTGAAGGTGGTGAGAACCAAATGCTAAGAGGTAATCACAGAACATAGACTCCACCATCTAAGATCTATTCACACAATTTGGAGAGGTGAAAAGGCAGTTGCAGGGTGATAGCACAGTGAGTGGTGGCAGCATTTTCAGACCACAGCTCTCCTAAGTGGTGTGCTCCTGATCTTTATTTATACTATCCAAGATTTCTGCTACTTCAGACCTTTCAGTAATTTTGTGAGCACGTATTTATCTACATTAAACCTTTTGCTGTTTAAAAAAGCTGGAGTATGTTGTGTTCCCTGCTCTGATCCGTGGCTAATGCAAGCCCCACTGTTCCTACTCTTTAGCACACACCCTGCATTGTAGTGTTATGGATCACTGTTGGGCATCAAATAAGCCTTGCGATTTCCTGATTCTAAGGTCTTTGCGGGAACCAACCTTCGTTTCTGAAAATCTCACCTTTAGGTGATGCACTCTTACTCCCTATTCTGCTCTAGCTTAAGCTCCAACCAAAATTCTTTCATGAGATTCTTTTCCTCTCCTCTCCTCCCCTGACTTTCTCCTTCTCTTCCTTCTCTTTCCCTTCTCTTTCCCTTCTCTTCCCTTCTCTTCCCTTCTCTTCTCTTCTCTTCTCTTCTCTTCTCTCTCTCTTTCTTCTCTCTCTTCTCTCTCTTCTCTTCTCTTCTCTTCCTCCTCTCTCTTCTCTTCTCTTCTCTCTTCTCTTCTCTCTCTTCTCTTCTCTTCTCTTCTCTTCTCTTCTCTTCTCTTCTCTTCTCTTCTCTTTCTCTCCTCTCCTCACCTCCCCTCTCCCCTCTTTCCCTCTTCTCCTCTTCTCTCTCTCATTTGGCCTGGCTCACCACATGCCTCTAAATGTCTATAGCAAGTTTATAAACTCTCCTTCCTTATTGGTCAGATAATATTTACATCTGTTTCATATATTTATGACCAATATCCTAAAAATATAAGAATGGACCTCATATTTGCTTGTTTGCTTAATTATATTTTGTGTGTGTGTGACAAATTCACCAGGGCCCATTCCACGATCTTGGATATAGCTATAGGTTGAAACATATATTAAGGTTAATTACTGATGAACTTAAAACTTCTGCTTTCCACATGAAGTCTTCATAGACTATAGCAAAGAGAAGCCCATAACTTGCAAAATTAAGACCCCTAAATTGTCATATGACATTTGTTATTCTTTAACAATTAAGCCAAAATAAAATGTGCATGAACTGCCAATGGCTTGTAGTTGAAGATGAATATGTGCTTTTTAATCATTAGAAAAAATTTTTTAAATGATTATGTAATCAGCTGTGCATTGTTTTAAATCTGGCTCAAAAACTAGAAATTCGTACCTGCTGTTACTGAATTTCCAGAGAAACATTTGTTGACTCCTAGGAATTAATAAGTTGTTTTTAATGGTATAACCATCTAAATATAGACAGAAACAGATATTTTCGTCTCTGTTTGAATACATATTTTCCAAACTAAAAAGTGTTGGGCTTTTCAAAGGCACACTACAAAAGTGAATATTAACATGGCGAGCTACAGAGAAAGTGAATTATGCCAAAAAATAAAAATGGATGAGAAACTACATTGCAAATTAAAACCACCATATAAATACAAATATTGACCCCCTATTTAAATGAAGATGCTTTGTTAGCAAGGAAATTGCAGATTTGAGACCAAGCCTTGGTGCCACATTTAACTATATGAACTTGTGCAGGTTGCTTCCTGTCCCTTGAACTTCATTTAAGTCATACATTGTTGCCTTACAGCTGACAAACTGTTTGTTCCCCCCGCTCTTCCCAGTATTTCACAAGGGGGTGCCTCAGCAAACTGAGGCCCGATGGAGAGAGATCAGAAAAGCTCCTTTGAGGGGAAGTCTCAGCAAACTGAGACCGGAGGGAATTATATCGGTCCCGCCCCTTCAATGGATTCCTTGGAGATGCGTGTGTGTGAAGGCGAAGTTCAAGCTGGAGCACAATGGGAACTTTCGGAAAGACAGCCAGCAGGCTACTAACACACAGATCTTGAGATTAACAATCTTTTACCTCTTTAGAAGTTTACCAATAAAACTATGCGTTGGCCCGATTCGGAGCCAGTCCTTGAGGCTGCAGCCCTTGGCCCCACTTGCAGTCTATTCCTGGCTACTGTCCTTTCTTAACCCTGCGCTGCCCTTCTCCCTCCCCACAACCCTCCTCATGCGGGACGCGACAATACATCAAATGGGAAAACTGGGTTTTGTTTCCTTTTCTCTTGATTAAGGCACAAAGACAACCCCCAGAGAATGTCCCCTGAGAACAGACTAGATTTGCAGCAGATGCTCATAACATCTTGAAAACACTTATTCCTCAGCTGAGGAACATAGCATGACAGCCAAATACAAGGCTGTTGGCTTACAACAATCATCTCTCAGGTCCGGGGTGGAATTAGAAGAAGAGAACAAGGAAGGAGCAATGCAGTACTTTTAGAAGACATGAGTTCCCGCCATAAGGTGACAGAACAACTACATGCATGGGAAGTGTTCAGCTCCCTTGAACAAACGGATGTTTGATCATACAGGCCATACAGAACAGGTCCCGGATCCAGCTGCTCAACCAGAGTTAGTACCTTGTATCCAGATGTTTCAGCACCATATGGAACATGCTTGAACACATTTCTTTTTGTCCCTCAGTGATAGCTTTCATTTTTCTTCTCACTTTTACGATTCTCAGGATTGAATCTTTTAATTTATTCCATGTGCTTTAATTTATTCCATCATTGGTTAGCTCATATTTTCTATCCAACCATAACGGGTATTATAAAATTGCCTTGTGATCATAGCATTTTTTTCAAGAAAAGTAGTGGTTTAATGAACAGAAACAAAGTTTGAGTTCTTTGGCTTTAAAAATTAATTCCAATGCTAACAGTTTTATTCCAACAATTTGGAGAAAATTAAATTTGAAAAAAGTTGAAGCAAATAGCATTTACATTTTGGGAATAGAGATTATCCATGAATTCCTAGTCTTGACTGTCCATGAATTGATGAATTATGTTTAACCTGGCTACATGGCTTAATTCAGAATCCACTAGGTACTGTCCTAAAAGTGATTTCAGTTCCCACTAGGTAACATGCTCCAGAATCTCCTCCAGTGAATATGTTCCCTAAAATTGCTACCATTCCATTATTCACCATGATGGTTTTCAACTGGTTTGAGAACCTTGTAATTTTCTGGTCATTAAATCTTTAGCTGTGCTATATCTCAGGAAAGATGCACAGACAATGTATAAATGATTGCTTCCATATATTATATCATCTTATATATTGTATCATATATTATATCCATATATTATATCACCTTAACATAGTCTCTTCCCCCGTCCCTCTTCTGTCTCCTTTAGTGGAATTTTGAATCAATCATACAATAAGTTGTTGTTAAATTAATGGCTGCCGCTGGTTTTACGGCCCAAATGTTCCAATGATGCAACTAGAGGAGAATACAGATCTGTGATAATGTAATTAGAACTGCAACTATAGTACACTGCAGATATTATTGAATTGCAAATTTGGAAACTAAGATTGCAGTTCTTTTTTATTATTAACTATGTATATAATAAGAGATGTTTAGTTTATTTTGTTGAGTTTTAATTTCCTTATTTATCAAATGAGGGCTTGAAAAAGGTGGTCTCTAATGTCCCTCCTGTTAGCCTCTTGTTACAAGTGATATACATGCCCTGGCATACACACCAAGTGCCCATATTTGCTTTCTTAACTAATATTTTAAATATACCTTTTTCTTCCACATCTACCATTTATTTTTGTCTCTATGGGATAAGGAGCCACTGCATAAAATTTTCAAGTTTTATAGAGCAAGTGCCTTAAGACAAGCATTCCAAGAACAAGAATTCTGAGGATAAAGACTAGTCAGAGCAAAGAGACTAACACATAGAGACCACACAAATATGGAAAATCTAAATCAGCTGTATGTAAATTTATCATGTTCAGTTATGCTTTGAAGACGGTAAATATCACTGTGTACATTAACAACTTTTTAAAAATTATGCAATTTAAATTTTTGTTAAATTATAAAGTACTTTAAATTATAAAGCATGTATCTGCTTTTTTTGTTTTTACATTTAGAAATGAGTTTATTAAACAAATCCAATAAAGCACCCACTTATAATGCCTTTTCATTCCTCATTTGTTAAAGAAAAGGAAAATGCACGTAAGCAAAAGGAGTCTGAAAGAGAGATAAAGAGATTCGGGAAGAGGCAAATAAGGAGAACCATTAAGTTTTGATGTGGTTTAGCATAAGGGAAATTGATATTCTCACACACACACATATATATTAATTCACTGAGATAGTGAGTCTTAAAGCATCACTGAATGTCATTGCCCTTTGAAATGTCAATTTACCAATATTCATAGTTCATTAGCTGAATTAATCTTTAACCTTTGGAGGCCTTCTCTTTCACAGGCATAACTCAACAAAGAAAAGCTCTCTTCTGGAAAGAGAGCATCCATGAAACTTCAACTATTATGGACCAAAGTACATATGAAAATGTGACGTTATACTCACACACGCACACACAATCTCATACACATATAGTAGAACATCTGGAAAGATAAATGAAAATATTTATAGACGTTATCCTTAGGTGATTATGGGTGATTTTCATAAGATTCTTATCTTTATTTTTTCAACTTTCTAAAAGGAATGTGAATGATTTTGGAAAACAATTTATTAACTGATTAACTAATTAACATAATATATGTAGAAGTCCCTTGAGTATTTCAGCTATTTCTTCAGCAAGTGTATTCTATCATCTAGAACAATAAATATCCAATTTTGCTGCATATTGGAATCACCCGGGGAGCTTTAAAAAGATCCCATTCTTTGGCTGTACTCTATACCAATTAAAGCAGAAGCTCTGGGAATGAAACCTAGACATCAGCATTTTTAACACAACCCGACCCAGGTAATTCCAATGTTCAGCCAAATTTGAGAACCATAACATAGAACACAGATATGTGTTACGTATAAATTTGAAGCCTTTGGATTATGAAAAAACGACATAAAGATGCAATTGCACAGTAATATGTGTCCAGGAAGGCATTCTTAATCAAACTCTTTCTGTGACCTCGTCTTGGTCAACTTCTATCCTTCCTTGATTCACACTGGTTTCCACACCTGCTTCACCAACATTTCTGTCAATTCTGTGAGATATCTGATATTCTTTCTATAAATTTATTTTTGTTGTAAGATACTCTGTTTGAAACTTGCAGCCTTAACTGGTATATTCTTGATGTATTATTAATGTAATAAATAATATGAACTGGGGAAAAAGAAGAAATAAGCTTATATATAGGCAAAATAAAATTGTATTATTTTAAAGAACATATTTGGACGAATATGATTTATAATATAATACATATAGTGGTTATCATGTATATGAAAGTGTGCTTTACATGTATTTTCTCATTTATGCTCTCACCCTCATCATTAGGCAATTACTATAAATATGGTTCATGTCACAAATGACAAACTAATATTTAATCAGGCTAAGGGTTTGAAACCAAGTGGTTTTATGAGGGCAGACAATTAAGTTCGCAAACTTGATGCAACAATGTTGCTAAACATTTTTGATATCAGAGGGATTATTCATCATGAATTTGTATCAGCTGGACAAACAGTTAATCAAGTTTACTATTTGGAAGTGCTGAAAGGCTGTGTGAAAAAGTTAAACGACCTGAACTTTTCGCCAACAATTCGTGGCTCTTGCATCACGACAATGCACCAGCTCACACGGCACTGTCTGTAAGGGAGTTTTTAGCCAGTAAACAAATAAATGTACCAGAACACTTTCCCTACTTACCTGATCTGGCCCCAATGACTCTTTCTTTACCTAAAGATAAAGGAATATTGAATGGAAGACATTTGATGACATTCAGAGCATCCATGGTAATATGATGACAGCTTTGATGGCATTCCAGAAAAACAGTTCTAAATTGCTTTAAAGGGTGACTAGGTGTGGGCATCGGTGCATAGCTTCCCAAGGGGAGTACTTCGAGGTGACCATAGTGATATTCACCAATGAGGTATATAGCATTTTTTCTAGGGTGAGTTCGCGAACTTAATTGTCAGAACCTCGTACCCTCTTAACTACAATGCTATAATACTTATTACTGAATATGTATTGTTATGACTGTGAAAAGAATGTAGGGGGTAACATGGAGGTAACTTGAAAGTGATTACAAAGCTGAAAGAGACTTGGGCTACAACATAGGCTCTTGTAAATGCATATTCGTTTGACGTGATTTTGATATATTACTTTATTTACTTCAATCATGTTGTGTTTGAATATTAATAAAATACTGTAAGATTCATCAAGTTGAATCTCTCATCCATGGCTAAAAAAACAAGGAGAAACATAAGCTCCTGTATATATGGTAAGAGAGATTATCTGTTTCGCTAACTAATAAATTAATCACCTTGTCATGCAACCATGGAATGAATTTCATGCCATATGAATAGTGAGATGACATAAACACCTTAAAAATCATGACAGGCTTTTGATTCACCTTTGCATCTCTCATGACACTTGAACATATATTAGAAGGTTTTTGGGTATTTTTTTTCAGTTTTAAGTACTGACTCTGTAGACTCTAAATTCTTTCATGTATTTATTTTCATATTTATTTAATAGAAATTGGCAATATTTAGAAGATAGAGACACAAAACCAAATAGAAAAAGTTTTCTTTAAAGAGTATTCTCCAAAAAGGAGTTCTAAGTCCAAATATTAAAAAAGTAGTAATAGTGTTATCTTATTTCAGATATATTAAGTGAGATAATAAATAACACTCATTTTACTTCCATTGTCTAGCTAAGAAAACTATCACAATTCTATATCTATTCCTGAACTTCTCCCTGGACCTCAGAATCTTATATCCAACTGCCTAACTGTCGTTACATGTGAATGTTTAGACATAACAACAACAAAACCAAACTACTAGTTTCTGAACTTCAACCTCCTTTTTTCCATGTTAGCTCAGTAAAGAGTAACTCCATTCTTCCATTGGCACATCCAAAATAACTTGGAATTATACTTACCCTTTTGCTTTTATCTGTCTTGAACACCTCATACCAAAGTCTATCAGCAAAGTCTATCTGTAAACTTGAGCTTCCAAATTTATATTAAATCTGACACATTTTGTCACCACCACCATTGCTCCTACCTGACATGCCTGCTGCTAACATCATATTTAACAATAAAAGGTTGAGAGCTTTTCCTCTATGTTCAGGAACAAAACCAGGGTACCCACTCTCACCACTCCTATTCAACATAGTATTGGAAGTCTTAACCAGAACAATCAGGCAGAATAAAGAAACAAAAGGCATCCAAATCAGAAAGAAAGAAGTAAAATTATCTGTATTTGCAGATGATAGGATCTTATATAGAGAAAACACTATAAAGACTCAACCAAAAACCTGTTAGAACTTATCAACAAATTCAGTAAAGTTGCAGGTATATCATCAACATACAGAAATTGGCTGCATTTCTATACACTAACAATAACATATCCGAAAAAGAAATAGTCCAGTTTACAATAGCATCAAAAACAACAAAATAGGAGTAAATTTAACCAAGGAGGTGAAAAATCTCTACACTGAAAACTCTGATGAGAGTAATTGTGTCAGACACAAACAGATAGAAAGATATTGTATTCATAGATAAGAAGAATGAGTACTGTTAAAATGTCTATATTACCCAAAGCCACATAGAGATTCAATGCATGCCCTATTAAAATTCCAATGGATTTCAAACTATATTAGTTTGCCATAATTAAAGGTGATTGTTACACTAACTTCCTTCTCCAAAAAGAAAATAAATAATTATGTACACTGCCATTTTTTGAGGAAATATACCTAACAGTTGAAAATAGAGCTTTTTTTTTTTTTTTTTCAAACGGAAGTATGATAGCTAATAAACAATGTATGGTAGATTTTATTTTAAAGTACCATTTTGGACATTAAATAAAATAATTGTGTCCAGCAAAGATCGTCAGTGGATATTAAAAGGAGGCAAAAATTTATGTGGGCAGATATTTGCATACTGCCAAAATATCACCACACAGATTACTTGATAATTACAAAGAGAAAAAATTATTTTTATAGTGAAGAAGTTTGGTTGTCATCCCTTAAACAAGTGACCAAATTTAGCATCAGTAGTTATGAAAATACTTGACAATATGTTCCACCTGATGTAATGTAATATGAAGCAAACAACTCTTGTGAAATATTCCTGACAAAAGAAATATTTAGCCTCAATGTAATCAAGCCATTATATCTAATTTCCATTTTAAAAATAAATTTAATAGTATATCCAGAGACATACAAAAAAATGACCCTGTAAAGAAACAAACCAGACATCTAAAAGAAACTTGGCCTGGCATCTTGAAAAGTCATTGCTATTTTAAAAAGAGTAGAGGAGGAAAATTGCTCTAGGTTAAAAGAGATGTAGTTGATATTTCAATCAAATTCAAAATGAAAACTTGATTAGATGTTATCTTGAAAAGAACTTGATAATAGATGATAATTAGGAAATTATTTTTAATTTCTGTAGATATAATAATATCACTTTGGTTAATGAGGTGTATGCCCTTGTTCATGCAATGTTTTAGGGTTAATTATCATGACATCTGCACCTATTTTTCAAGTGGCCAACAAGGAGATTGAGAGATAGAGCTCAAGGCATCAATGAGTTTTGAATGGCTCGATAATAATGGGTGTATTGTCTTTGCCATATTATTTTAAAGTTTGGAAAGTTTAATAAATATCAGTTGACAAATAGCCTACTATTAAAAAAAATCTGAAGTTCAAAAAATGTAATATTTTACCTACTTTCTTATTCTTTTCAGTCTATATATATATAGACTTTATGCCCGAGTAGAGTTAATTTCTTCAGAAGCTACAATCTAAGGTGAATTACTACTAGAAAGTTTGTGGTTATTTTAGCGACCCCAAACTAAATTAGTACACCTAAAAATCTTTTACATGTCTCATTTGTTAAAGAATCCAGTGAATTCATTGAATAATCATGCCACTAATCCATAGCAATAAAAATTTGTAAATGAACAACCTCCAATCCCAGGCAAAATTATATTTTGGAGCCCCATACGTGATGTTTGCAAAGGTCACGTGATGTTTGCAAAGGAGTGATTCATCACTGTGGGAAGGAGAAGGGAAAGGAGATAGTATTCTTGATTTTCCCCTTCCATGATAGCTATCATCTATGAGAGTTGTGTGGAGTCCATCATTTGTGAATTAAATTGGTCAAGAATTAATTTGGCAGGATGTGCTGACCTGTATGGCTGTGGGGAGTGGAGGGATCCACCTTTCTCCTTTCTCAGAGAGTGGCGTTTGAAGATTTGCAATGATAAAAGCCTTCATCACCAGCATTGTTTATTGATGTGCCTTTTATTTTCCACCCATCATATTCAAAACTTCTTAATTCTCATTTCCCTTTGAGTTGTGTCATCCTGGCTCACCAGTGCTGTGTTGGGTATGGGGTGATCCTAGCAATATAGTCTGACAAATACTACTAATCTTCACCAACACTTTCCTCTTCTTCCTGGGCATATGGATACTAACACTTTCCAGTTGCCTTGTAGTTAAGAGGAGTCATGTGACTAGATCTGGCTAATGAGATGTGGGCAATGAAACACGATGCCCGTCCTTCCCAGGCTGAAGCCGTGAAAAAACAAACAAAACAAAACAAAACAAAACAAAACAAAACACTGAGAGAAACTCCAGCAACAGCCAGGCTCCCTGAATGTCTACGTGGAAAACAGGGCCCCTTCCATATATGTGAATACAACTAAGCCTTTTTTTTTTTTTAAGACACTGAGATGCAGGAGTTAATTCATTAGCACAGCATACTGGAGCCCATCCTGAATAATATATCTGGCTTCCTCTTCCTTCCTCTGTGAGCAAGGATTGTTGCTTGGTTGCTACAATCCCTATTGATACTCATTTAATTTGGAATTGTTGCAAAAGTAGCTCTTTAGGGAACCTTACCATCACCTCTTCATTTGATTCAACTAGAGAATCAGCCTTCACAGATTCTTGAACCAAAGCTGCAGTTGTTCCTGAAGCCTGTATTCTAGGCACCTCCTGAAGAGTAATACATCTGGCATGTACTCCCAAAGACACTTACTTCAATTGCTTACCTCAGCTATTGATGTTCTGTGCCTGCAGTGGCATTTGTTCTGCTATATCCCTTTTGGCAAGAGTCGAGTCTATTTTCCTATTCCTTTCAGAGAGGTCCTAATTAAATTTTAGCAGTTTATCATGCTTGTTCGTTTGGTTCCATACCTCCTCAAACATACCTAGAACTCAAACTGTGCGCTGAAACTTAGTGCCCTTTTATTTTTTTACTTTCCCTTGTTTTTTGGATCGGATGCTTGTTTTTCAAATACTCCTTTTGATTTTGAAATCTGCAGTCTCCCATAGTATGACATATGAAATCAGTGAATTCTGTTTAAACAAATCACTCCCTGACTTGGATAAACTTATCCTGGAAGATTCCAACATCAACTCCAGAACTGGACGAATTAGCTCTCCTTTGATACATTTCTAATTTGTTGTGACTTTCCTTAAAAGTCCTAATTCTATAACTTTCTTGAGTGTGTTCCCTTAGGGCAGAGACAATTGTTAAATTTCCACCTATGATAACCACATTACATAGAATCCCATCTAATATTGCTTTGATAGTTCATGCTAATCTTTTGGTCTTCCCTTTTCAAGTCTGAACATTTTTTTTTCCTTCCTTCTTCCCTCTCAATATCCATCTGTCCTGGACTATAAGACTCATTTTTTCCTTTCAAATATTAGTTTGTCTTCTAATATCTCAATTTTAAATAATTATCTTCTTCCTCTACCTTAATCAATTGGTCTTTATGTATTTTACTATCATTCACTGCTGCTACTCTGAAAGAAAATTAAAGCATGTTTTTCAAAGTCCTCTAGATCCTCTGTTATGTCCTGAGAAAATACGATGCCCGGAGACAGCACTGTAAGCACAGGCTTTTTCTGACTGTCTACTTTGGGTGCTTAATAATTTAATTGAGTTGTTTCTCATCCTCAGCTATATGTATTAAACTTATAATAGGGGGCTCCCATTCCTTCTCGTCTGTTAATTAAATCAATTAGGTCGTCTCAGTGTTATATATGCTTTTTAAGTCTGAGTGTTCTAGGTATGTTTGCTAAAGTCTAAAGACACACACACACACACACACACACACACACACACACACTTATCACATGAATTCAACAAGCACAAGGCCCACACAGTTTCCCCATCTAGCCCCAAGGACTTTTCAAAACATCATATAGGAAGAACAGAATTTGAGTTAATCTAGAAAGGCTTATTTAGGTTTGGCATGAAATAGTTTGACCTAGAATTTCATACTAATTCTGTTATCACACATAGAATGTAGTCTTTTCAGCATAAAATCCTAGCCTGCAGTCCTGTCTGATACACATAAATGCAGGGAAAAATATCCATCCCCTTAATACCATAACATCTCTTAGATCCAATCAAAATATTTGGGTTTTCCCATGCTCAATGAATTAGTTATCCCTAACTTTATCTTCAAGTCCCTCCTACAGGATCAGATTCTACAAAGATAGCATGAGACATAAAGGAGATGAGTAGGCTCCCCAAGGAAGACACAGAAGAGATGGAGCTACTGATATTTTTTTTTCCATTTCATTAATTACAGATTGGTTTGTAACAATTAATTCTTCTTACATAATCCTGGTTAATAACCATTTGTCATATCATAATCATACATCATTTTCTAATTTCTTAAGAGAATACTAAAGTCATTTATTTTTAGCCTTTCATATTTAATAACATAAGCATTTACAGCTATAAATTTTCATAGAATAACATATTTGATCATTTCAGAGAATTTTTTAATGAAGCATTCACTTTTCATTACTTTTAAAACAAAAGTTTTATTAAGTTTAGCAATTATCCCAAAGTTGTACAAGTAGTAAATACTGGACCCAGACCTAAAAGTTTCAGTGTCCTCATTCTGTTTCTACTATATGTCATAAATTTGTGTTGTGCCGTTTTGTTAAAACCTGACATAGACACTGTTTTAAGCTGGAACTAGAACCTCAGGACGGTCTTCTCACTGATATCCATCTTTGCTACCATGTCCTCTTTCTAGCAACAGACTCATTGAGGGATTAGAGCCTAATCTTCAGCTTTAGTAGTAAGATGAAAGAAGCTACATCTCTTTTTCCTCTCGCTACCTGTAAGGCCTACTTATCATAGGTACTGGGAAGGTACTGCTGAGATCCTGTTAAGTATCCAACAGATCTTTTCCAAGAAACAGATAAGAACATCTAAATTCCCAACCTTAGAGTAGATCTTTCTATATTGTAGAAAACCTGGAAATGGATACTTCGAAAAATAAGTGGGAGTTTGACCAGGAAGAATTGAAAAGATTCACAAAATATCTACTCCCCCATTTTCTGCCATGAAGCATTTGCAGTTAACTTTAGTTTTAGTCTTAGAAATACGCAACAGAATGCAATTAGCCTTTGATGTTTCATTAAAGAAGCAAATGCTTTGATGATCTACTCATGGGCCCAGAGATTGCACCTGTCAATTAACCTCCTCACACCCCTTGTCAACCCTCCCCACTAGAAGCTGAAGCTCTGGTAAAGGTTTGGCCTTGCTTTGGCTCTTTTTAGCCGCTTGTTGTACATTCAAATTTTAAAAAAATAGTCCATGATGAAAAGTATAGAAACGTTTTATTACATAGTAACTAAGAAAAGTTTAGGCATTCCCTTAAAAATCTTTGATGGATGTTTATGAGTCTGTGTAAAAGCAAAATATTTTCCTAAAATCTTTACCAATGCTTTACTCTTGGAATGATTCGTGTACGCTAGATATTTTCCATTTGCTCCTTTGGATCGTTCTCCTCCTTTCTTCATCCTGTTCTATCCCTCAGAATACTGACTTCTGTTGACTGCATAAAAGGATTTCTTAGCTCACTGGATTCCAGTTGGATTGAGTGAATAGAGGTTACTAAATTGAGAGCACCAGAAATAGGAGGCTGAAAGAGAGTGAGACTGGGGTATTCTCTCCATCCCCTTCTTTCTAAGCACCGCAGGTTGGCTGTTTTCTTTTATCAAAGGCTCCCGTTCATATTTGGTGGCCGTTTCCACACTGCTACCCTCTTTAAGTAGCAATAACTGCTTTCTCTCCTTCCATCTTCAGATTTAGGAATTGCAATGACTTCTTGCCATTGCTAGTACTGGGTAATTTACTATCTTTCACTGATTTCCCTAATCCCTGCTCACAAATATTTCTGAAGAGTTCCTTTTAATGAACTTGCTTTAACAACCCAGGATGAGTGTGCCATGTGCTTCTTGCTGGTACCCTGACTGATATATAGTGTAAAAAGTATTCAATTGCATGTTGTATAGTATTAATAAAGGGAAGTGTAAGGATTAATTATTATCTGAAATCAAAATACTGGGTCTTCATTTGAATTTGATTTCTGCCAGTTTCTAGAAGTTTTAGAGGAGTGCATTGACTTCTCTGAATGTCAGTTTTCTCAAGGGTGAAATACTTTCTCAGAGGACTATTTTAATATAAAATATAAATGGGATAGAAATAGGTAAAATGCCTGGAAAACATGATATTGAATAACTATGGATTGTGGTGGTTTTTGCACGCTGTCTATGTAGTTGAATGACTCATAGACTTGCGTCTCCTAGAATTTCCTTGCCTGCATGGTTTGCAGATAGAGTTGGCTCCAAGAGAAATTTGCATGATATTTGGAAGGCAGAAGTGAAGCAGCAGCCATTTTGTTCTCAACAGAAACGTAGGGCCAGGAGCTCCTGCAGATGACACACATTTTTTGTAATCTGCTGCCTCCCCTTGTTGGTGTGGGGTGGCATCTGAACCCATAGTCTTTCAGCCTCCACTAGCTTTCTCTTTCAGTTTTTCTGAGTTCCGGGCCAGGTGCAAAGGTGCCAGTATCTTTTGCAAGTTGCCCACATCATTAAGATTGAAGTTGTTGAGACACAGATGCTAGTTCCTAACTGTCTTCACGGATTCCAATTTATCCTCATTTTCCTGAATTTTATGTCCAAGTTTTCTTCCTAACAACTGGCTTTGTGTGCTTGTGGCATCTTTAGGCTCCCACCAAACACCAAAGGCAATTTCCATAGACTTTTTCACAAATTCCCACAATTGTGGATGGTTTTCTCTCTATTATATTATATTCCCTTATTCTCTATCACTCACAGTGTATCTGTTCACCTGATTGAATTTGACTGACACCTTGATTCTCTTCTGTTTTTCCTCTTTTAGTGGCATGATTCCAGGCATGACTGAGCAGATAACGGAATATCAGAATATGTTCTCCAATACAAATGGGGAGACCAGAATAACGTAATAAGCGTTTTACCTTGTTGGATTGTGAAGTTAGGGAAAAACAAAGAAAACTAATATTTAAATTCAGAAATCTTGATGTCAAGAATTAAACCCACCCCTCTACCTTAGACCCAGATTTCAGGAGCAGCCTAACGTTTAAGTCTTTGCGACTTGGTTTTTCTCCATTCTACAGCATAATACAAAAGCTTCGTTCAGTGTTTGGGAAAGGAGGGGGGAGACAATTACCAATTATTAATTTTTAGTGGGGTTATTGAACAAACCCTGTGCCTCTTTTTTTCCTCTCGGATTTCTGTCATTGTCTAGTCAAGTTTAACTTCCAGTGCTTTGCTCCCAGATAGAATTTCATGCTCATTTAGCACATGATACCTTTGGAGCTGACAGAAGTGATCCACCTGGAAACAGCCCAGCAACCCTATGCTTGGGCCCAGAAAGCTACAGAAATAGTCTCCTTTGTCTCCTTGACTCTCTATGGGTCATTTAATAGAAGCAGTTCCTCTTTATTCTTTTCCTTTTTGAATGGTGCTTTTGTGAGTTGGAGTCTTGATGCAGCTGTCACAAACCTTCCACTTCAGAGGTTAAGCTACAGATCTAATGAGGGAAAATTATTTTTAGCTTAGCCTCTGGCACTATAAATTCCAGGAAATTTTTGAATTAAGCTTTATGATTTTATAAGAAAAAATAGCAGGCTGCTAAACTTTTTTTTTTTTTAAACTCTTTCTCTCCCTCCCTCTTTTTAAGTAAAATCTAACTAGATGATTTTTAATATTATTTCAAATTTCTTCTGGTAAGAATTATATGGTAGTTTAATTCAACAAAAATTTCAAACCTTTCTTTTTTTCTGTGTTTTTTTTCTGTCTCTATGACATAGACTAGCAAAAACATTGCCCACAATCAATGATATATAAGCATAGATTCGGTTGTCTCCTCTTCACAGTGGAAAATCGAATTCACCCCCTAGGTCTAATATTGAGGCCAAAGGGAAAAAACATTCTATCACTTTACCCTTAAAAGTTGAAGTATTTCTCCCGAGGTAGAATCTCATTCTAACTCAGTCAATAAATAAAATAGAAGCTGAGTCATATCAGAAACAAACCCAACTGTGAATCACTGAGGGATTTCTCCTCTACAATATGGCTTACCCAAGCCTAGGCTTCTCTCCCCTGAATCCTACCCAGCTTTGGACATTTCACTGCTTATTAGCAACTTCACTCGAGAGGAGGGACTGGAGGAAACAGAAAGTAAAAGTGAAGAAAGGCCTGGTTTGCAGGCTGATAGCCATGAAAATAAAATATTTATTGTACAACTACTATGTTCATGGCAATGGGGCCTGGTGGGGATAACACCTGTGGGGATACATATTGGCTGGAAAGAAAGCAACACATTACTATATAGTAACTACAAAGTTAATTAGCACTACTTGCTAATAATGTTACAAAGTGAGCTTTTAGCCTCAAGAAACCTTAAATATCATTGGCAGGAAATGGTGGGCTTCATGACTGACTGAAGGAAATATTGCTGCTCTCTAATACCAGGGAAGGGCATGTTCCAGGCAGATCTTACAGTGAGGTTAGAAAATCTCCTTGGTGAAAGTAGCCGTGTGCATTTTAAAAAAGTATATAACTAAGGGGGGAAGTATGCTAAGAAACAAAGAAAGACCATCTCACGCAAACAGGATAAAGACCTTAGAGACTTAATTACTAAAGACTAAATTACGAAAAAGATGTGCCCATATTTTATTCTAAATATGGTAAAACCGGACTATCAGTCATGATGATAAGGGCAATGTTTACTATTTTCTGTGGCCCAAGTATTATGCTAAATCCTTTGTATACATCATCACATTTATCTTCAAATAATATTATTACCACTATTTTATAGAAGTGGAAACAGACATTCAGAGGATTCAAAAGCCTAGGTTCACATAGCAGTCAGTGGAAGAGCTTTGATTCAAATCTTAAAATCAATCATATTCCAGAGCTTGTGATTTTAATACTAGAGATAAAGAGAATGGCTCAGACAATAAAAACCACTGTATCATTGTGAGTTTAGATAGTAAGATAAAATGTTATAGAATCTGAAAGCGTAGAATTTGAATAGAGTCTTGAAGGATGGGGAAAGAATGGTAGGCATACAGGATATTCTCTGAAAACAGTGAATGAATAAAGTTATATGGGCAAATAAAAAAGAGTGTTTGAAATCAGTGAGTCATTGGCCTAGATTTTCTCAAAAGGTTTGTGGATTGATGACATACATTATTCATGGATACTATTTATCCATGAAAATTTGCTATTGCAACATTTCCCCAAAATGTTATCTAAATTTGTAGATATTTGCTATAGAAAAATATATTCTTGTATCTATTAAGTTGAAAGTACATAAAAGATAGAAAACACATTTGACAATTTATTAGATATTTCTAATTGGGAAGTCTAGTTGTGTCAACGAATAAATATAAATGTCAGGTACATCTAAAGTATGTATGTATGTATGTATTAATAGAATTATTAAAAAATAAATAAAATTCTCACATCTTACCCCAAGTAGGACAAAGTCTCTGTTTGCAAATATTTACAAAGCCATTTTGGAATGGCACAATTCAGAATGTACTTAAAACCAAATTATATTCTACTTTCTGGTAATTATTTTTAAACATTTCTGTCTCCAGCAGAAACTCCTCATATATGTCAAGGGAGAGACAGAAACACAAAACTTTACTTTGAGAAAAATAAGACTGTTAGGACATTTTGACAACAGTTTCATTGTGGGAAGAGCTCACACTAGAAAAAGAGAAGCAAAAAATAGTAACTTTATTAATTACCCTTAGCAACATATGTAGTGCTTCTCTAGCCAAAGTGAATCTAGGCTAAAGATCTAGAGGTCAGAGCAGGAAGGGCTCAGTGTATCATAACCCCAATGCTCCTGATTCAAAGTGACTGCAAAGACAGGAATGAGAATGATATTGTGGTAATATTTCTAGTGGATCTTTGATAATCTTTGCATTAACCTTATGTTTCTACAAGTCACATTGCAGAAAACCTCTTGTTTCTTTGTATAAATCACTCATTGTCAAATATTAATAAGAACTTGTAATAGTGTAATGTTTGTCATACTAATAAGAACTTATAAACTTGTAATACAATAGGAACTTGACCCAGCTAAACAATAAAAGGATTTTCTTTTCCAGTGATTTAGGTTTGTGGATTATTCAATTTTCCCAACCAAAATGTCTGTGATTTTAGATGAAGCTGCATTTTCTTTGTTTAGAAAGATTAATTTTCTGCTAAATGATTTATAGGTGAAGACAGTTTCATAGCATGAAAAACAAAGCACAGTGTGCTAGACTGACATGTGATGTGTTCTTTCTCATGTGATGTGTTACTACACTTCTTTTTCTTAGAAGACTGTCAAATAAATATATTCCTATCTGTTAAGTTGGCTCTAGAGCAAGCACCAAGGTCCTCATTTAAAAAAAAAAAAAAAAAAATCTGGCTCACAATGAATTTACCTGAATAGAGTACACACTAGTGGATCAGTTAATCAATGAATTTGAAAGAAACTTAGTGCCTGTACTCTTAATCAATGGAGTCTTTTAACTGACCTGGGAATGTTGACGATGGTTCTCACTAAGATGTATCTGGAGTAACTATCAACACTTTCTATTTCCTAAAAGAGGAACTCCATAGGAGTCTTTATTTAACATCAACAAAGATAAGCACGGGCATTTAAGGGAAACAGGCATTTTCATTTTTTATACAGTTAAATAGTACTTAGAAAGACAAATGATGAACTACGGTCTAGTAAACGTCAAGTCATTTTCCTTCCAATTCTCAAAGCCCAGATTTCCCCGCACCTTCCAAAGTCAGGGTAGGCAAGGGTGGTACAGGAAGCCAGCCTTAGGGTTCCTGGAGGTCAGAGGTCAAGCGTAAGTGTAAGCCTGGCAGAAACAATTTACAGGAGAAGGTTCTCACTGGGTCAGAGAGAACTGAAATCAGAGGGGTTTTATCATTAAAGCCTAAGTACACTCTTGTTTCCAAATATCTTCACTCTTAAAGAAGCCTCACCTTCTTTTATTCTAGATATGGTTTCTTTGGCACTCTGGTATCACCTTAATTTTACCGTGTTTCAGGCTTGACTGGAAGCCCCACAAGGGAATCATGCTCGAAGAATGCACAGCGACACTCTCCATACCATTAGAGTATATTTAGAACAACAAACCTTAACCTTTCTCGCCATCCTATCCTTCGGCGCCCACCCAGCTGCAAAATCACATGTAAACCCATTGGTAACAGTCCTTCTTAACAGAGAAATGGGGTGGGGGTGTTACTCATCCTGACCTGAGTAGATTAAAACAACACTCCAGATGATTCCGAGACGTCTTAGAGAAATGTATATCACTCTTTCCTTCCCCGAGCTCTGGAGCTCTGTGCTGAGAATCTTTTGTCTAGGAGGTGTATGTTCCAGGCTGGGATGGTGCTATCATATGAACAGGCAGAATAAACGAAAATTTAGGCCAGTGACAAGCATGGGCACATGTACAAAGAAAAGAAATTAACTTTTCCATGATTGATAACCTTAAAAAAGTATCAGTATTGTAATCATTAAAAAATTAGAACTCTGTTTGACATCTTATTTTATAGTACAAGCTTCTTTGTCTTCATTTTGTAATATACTGCATGTGTCCAGGGTAGCAGGGGTACTTGTATGGCTTTAATGTTTAAAATGGTACAGTTCTTAATTTTGGACTGTTTTAGGGTCAGAGGCTCAGCCCAGGCAGTGCCCCACTTGACTGTGTAGATGGTCCCTCTGTATTAGAACTGCGGTAATTCTGGGGCTTCCTCAAAAGCAGTCAGGCCCCTGGCCACAAAGTCCTCAAAACATGTTGGCGTGCTGAGATTTCAAATAGAAAGCCATGACTCAACCTTTCCCAGTTTGCAATGTGTCATTATAAAAGGGTGGTTCCTGAGAGGGCATACAAATGAAGTGCGTGGTAAAATATTATTTGAGGTGATTGGACACCAATTGCATCTTCCCTCAGGTGATACAGCTTCCAACTCTGCCATGACCCATCAGCCACCATGATATGGTAGGAAGATGAGCAAGCGATTCTTAGATATAGCCTGCTTTTAACAGAGCTTTCTCTCTTTTGCTGCCCTATATAAATAGCATCTGAAGAAAGACAGTTATTAAGGGGGCAGGACAATGATCTCACCCTTCCCATCACACCAGGCATTAGTCTTTTTTTTTTTTTTCCTTTCATGTCTGGGTACCATATTTCAGTACTTGCAGAAATGCTCAGCGAGGCTAAAACGCAAGATTCTGGAACCTGGAGTAAAAGAAGAGTGCTCTTTTCTGGAAGACTTCAGTGAATCTTAATTTGTTCTTTTTGATGTTGTTTTTATAATTTTTGCTTTCAAATAATTTCAGCCTTACAGAAAAGCTGCAACAATAATACAAAAAAACTGTATAGTAATCTCACCCAGAGTCAATTAACAATTGTCAATATTTTGTTAATAACTTGTTAATAAAATTAACAATTGTTAATATTTTTTAATACTTGCTTCATCTGCATGAGTATAGATTTGTGCATAATATTTTCTTCTGAATAATTGGGCAAAATGTTGCAGTAAAAGTGCTACTGTCTAAGACTGTTCTCTTATATAACCACAGTACAGTTATCAAAATAATGTAACCAATAGTGGCATAATTTATTATCTAACCAACAGATTTTATTCAAATTCCACCAAACTCCAAAATTAATGTCCTTTTTTGCTGTTCCAGGGTGCAATCCAGGATGAGGCTTTGTTTGTCGGACTTTCTTTGTCTTCCACGACATTAACATTTTGGAAAAGCACAGAACAGTTATTTATTTTTATTTTTTTTTAAGAATGTCTCTCAATTTGGTCTTGGCTGAAGTTTCCTTGAGATAAGATTTAGGTAACTCATTTTGGGCAGGAATAGTATAAAAGTGGTGAAGTGACCTTCTTATTGCATTATATCTGGAGGCATATGATTTTGGTTTGTCCCATTAATGATGATAAATTTGATTACTTGGTTAAGGGAATATCTGCCAGAACTCCATGGAAAATTTACTGGATTTTCCCCTTGTAATTAATAAGTAACTTTTGAGAAGATACTATTATGTTAATATCTTGTTTTGCAGCAAGTGTTACACAGTAGTTTGATGATTTTTGCCCTACTCATTTCTTACTGTGAGCATTGCCAAATTGTAATTTTCTAACTCAATTATTTATTTTATATTTGTCAGTTGTCATTTTACTATAACGACGAGCTCTTATTATCCCATTTCTGTGTTTTTAACTTCTTAGTTATAAATTAAGAAATCTAAAACAGGGTGCTCATTGCTACTTAGGTGTCATGTTTCTAGGACTTTTTGAGGAACATAGCTAGAATATAAATTTAATGTGCACACCACACCCCTACACATTATCTATCTATCTATCTATCTATCTATCTATCTATCTATCTATCTATCTATCTATCATCTATCTATTTACCTAACTAGCTAGCTAATCTATCCTATATATGTTAAAAACCACGAATTTATACTAACAGCTTTAATTCAAATGGAACACCCTATGTTTAACTTTCATCTTCTATCATTCCGTGTTTAATTTCCTTCTTTGTTCTTATTTGAACTTATTTGTTCAACCCTAGAATATAGAGAAAGTAGTTTCAGAAATATTAACCCATACTTCTTCTACAAACAAATTTAGCAACTAGATTCAATATTGTTTTTTATACAGTGCTTTAAATCTTTAGCCTGACAGTATAGAGTAAAAAAACAATGTCCAAAGGTTACCTTATGACTTTGACTTATGACTTGGTTGCCACACACTCAGTAAGTGTAGTCATGTATTCATTTGAAACACAATTAAGTTTATGAGTTTCTGTTTGTATTCCATTTTAGTATTTTCCCCACATCGTTATTGATTTTTTTTGCGGGGGGGAGTATATGAAGTATTAACAAGGTTCTGAAGTCAGTATTATACAGAAAGATAGACAGAAGAGTATCAGGCCTCTATTCTCAATCCCTCTATTTCACTTTCCAACACTTCATAAAAATAATCGCAAACTAGTTTTTCGTTTATCTATTTTGTATGTGCCTGTGGTGATGTATTTTATTTTTGAAAAAATAGGCAAATATGTGGGTGTACATATATATATATACGTGTATATATATATATACACATACACACACACACACACACACACACACACACACACACATATATATATACACACACATATATGTATATACCTGAAATGTGTTTACCTGAAAATAAGACCTAGCCGGACCATCAGCTCTAATGTGTTTTTTGGAGCAAAAATTAATATAAGACCTGGTATTATATTATACCTAGTATATATTACATTATATTATAATATACTATATTATATTATATTATATTATATTATATTATATTATATTATATTAATTATACTGGTCTTATAGTAAAATAAAACCAGGTCTTATATCAATTTTTGCTCCAAAAAACGCGTTAGAGCTCATGGTCCAGCTAGGTCTTATTTTCAGGTAAACACGGTATATATATTCTTATTTCCTCTTCTTTCTTACAAAATAACTAACACGAAACATGTTACATTTTGATTTTTCACTTTGTTTTTGCATTTAGCAATGCATATTAAAAAGCACTTCATTACATTTCTCATTATTTATTATAGTTTTACAGTAATCCATTGTGGGGGTGGACCATAGTTTATTCCACCATATTCTTACATATGAGCATTTAGTTTACTTCTGATATTTTGTGATTTCAAAGAAGAAAGTAATTAATTATCATATATATGCTTTCATATTGTTGGCAATGTGTCCACAGGATAAATGATTCAAAATTGAACTGCAGGATCAAATACATATATAGTTTTGATAGATCTGCCAAATTTCACTCCATAAAGGCTGCGCCAATTTGCATTCCCACCTGCAATGTATGGGAGTGCCTGTTTCCCCACAGCCCTGCCAACAGAAGGTGTCAAGCTTTAATTTTTGCAGTCTGGGAAGTGAGAAATGATATCTCCGTGTGGTTTAAATTTGCATTTCTCTTATTATGAGTGAAACTGAACATCTTTCACATGTTTAGGAGCCATTTTGAATTATTCGTTCATTTCTTTGCCCAATTATTATATCAGGTTTGGGTCTTTACTTTCTAAATTGTAAAAAAATCCGTGTGTGTGTGTGTGTGTGTGTGTGTGTGTGTACATATACACACACACACACATATATATATATATATATATATACAGCATATATATACTATATATATTTATAATGGATTAATACATATTAATCCATATATTTACTATATATGTATTTAATATATATTTATAATGGATTAATATATATTTATAATGGATTAATATACATATTAGCCATTTATCTGTGATATATATTACAAATTTTTCTTCTAGTTTTTAACTTATCTTTTGCCGTTGTTTATGTAGTTTTTTCTGTTCTCTTTTAATGTAATGAAGTTACACTTATTTCATCTTGATTTTGAATCATCGGCAACATGTCTTTTCCTACACCTAAGTCATAGAGAAAGTCACTAGGTTTTCTTCCATTACTTGTATGGTCTAATTTTTACACTTAGCTTTCCTATCTAGTGGGAGTTTATTTTTGTTTCTGTGAGATATAGACCAAATTTTATTATTTTTCCATATAGTTATCCAGTTTCTTCAGAGCCATTATAAAATGTTTTAATTTTTTGCCACAGTGATTTAAGATGTCACCTTCATCATATATTACATTTTCTTATGTACTCAGGACTATTTCTGGATTTACACTCTTCCATTGACATGTCTTTCTACTCATGTTCTATTTTCACACTGGTTTAGTAGAATTTAATATCTAATAAGCCTTGTGCCACTGTGGGGACAGAGCCAGGAGTGCAGTTTCCAGGCTCTCGCCCTCACGTGGAAAGGTGCTAACTCGGGTAGTAAATAGCCATCACCTGTGATTGGATGGCCATCAGCTGTGGCTAGTCCGCTGTCAGCTGTAACTAGTGAGCCATTGGCTACTAATATAACTGCCATGGCTACGATAGCAAAAAATGGGGGGCTAGGAAGAAGATGGGGGCTGAGCTAGCAAGCGCAGATTGCAGTTAGCAAGTGGGGTTGGTTGGTTGGCAGAGAAGTGGATGGAAGGTTGCAGATTGTGTGGATCCTGTTTCCTGTGTCTCCAACCCAGCCGCCAGCGAGAATATAGTGGTATGACTCCCCTACCTATGGATCGGTTGGTGTTCTTTTTTGGCCTCACCATGTCCTGCGTTCTTATGTGGGGAGCAGGACAAGAGACCCTGCATAACACCCTGCATGACAGCCACTCATAGCTTTTATTTTCCAGATTTTTAATTTTTTTTTCCTGTTATGTTTCCATATGAACTATAGCAATGAGAAAGTTTGTTGGTATAGATATTGAGATTGACGGAATTTATAATTTAATTTAAGGAGACTGATATATTTATGATTTTGAAAAATCATAATAAAAAAGATGACTTGCTATTTGTTCAAGTGCAGTTTTGTGTCTTTCTGGAGAGTTTTAAAATGTATATTTTACAGGTTTTGCACTAATTTTTATGAAGTTTGTTCCTAAATACTTTTCGTCTTTGTTTCTATTATATATGTGGTCTCCTCTAGCATTAAATCCTCTGATTATCACTTTCTTTATGAAGATTATTGATTTCTTTATGCTGATTTTATGCCAGCTACTTAGTAAACTCTTAGAGTGTGCGTGTATTCATTTTATTATTCATCCTCTAAGATTTTCTAAGGATACTATCATCTGAAAATGAAGAGCGTTTTCCTTCTTCTTTTCCAAAGCTTATGTCTTGAATTGACTTATGTAATTGCATTGGCTAATAGCTCTAATTCAGTGTTAAATAGTAGTGGACACAATGGTGCAAACTTGCTTTGTCTTGGTCTTAGTGAAATGTCATTAGTGTTTTTCCATTTCCCAGCATCTTAAGATGCTGGGAAATGTATTTTATCATGCTAAGAAACTATTCATCAAACCCCAGAATCTAATGTGTTTCTGAATTTAAAATCAGCAAGCAATGAGTGCAGAATGTCAAAGTTTTGCTTTTGTTTATTTTTCCCTAGCCTTGGTGAATGTCATATTGTGTCTATAATTTTCTTTTTTTACTGTCTTTATCAGATCATTAAAGACTTGTTACAATTTCCTTGTGTATTCACTTAGGGCTAGTTAACTTTTTCTCTTTTAGAGAAATTAGTAGGTTTGGGAAAATAGACATTCTCAATATATTATGCATTTCATCTATAAAACTAGAGACGCATGTCAGCCCTTGTGATCTGTAGGATTCAGAGCAAGAACACAAATGGAGATCTACATGCTATAACTAAATGTTTCAAAGCTTCAAACCATGCAAACAAACTATAAAAGACAAAGATGCATTTTATCTTTCTGCCTTGACAAAAATATCTCCACAAAAAACTGTAAGGTCAAATTTGAGTTTAGAATCTCAGATTCCTCAGCTTTGTTCTGGATCATGATGGCATGGAGAGAGGGGATAACAGATTCTTGATCTTTACTATTTTCTTCCTAACCACATACAGAAGGTGTATGTATGTACATCTGAGACACAATGACCAAACTCTGTTGCATTCTCCTGTACCTCACTGTCTCTACAAAGAGCTGTCTCTTTTCCACTCCTTGGACAATTTGTCCTTAGGAGTGGGAAAGAGGCCCCCAACGCCTCTGGAAAGGAGATTAGGTTCATTTGAACATGAACTATCAAAGTTCAAGGTAACCAGAACATGGTCAAAAAGGGTAACGTGGGTTTGGTGTTCAAAGTCCACTTGGACCTGTGAAATCCTTGTCTCTTGGAGAGAGGCATGGCTAGAGAAAGGCCGGAGTGATCCTAGAAAGGGCTGTCCTTCCTCAGTGTAAAGGCAGTTATACAATAATGTTAAAGAGTAAAGCAAAAACAATTTGGCCCTCAAATTTGTGGGTTTTCTGTGTGTGTGAGTGTGTACGTGTGTGTGTGTGTGTGTTTTGTGACGTGAGAGTGTAGACAAGAAGATTTTCATTTCATTACTAGTAGTAAAAGTCTTTGCAAAGCAAGTTGACTATATATATATATACATATATATATATTAACATAGTAATTACACACTTGGGAATCTATGTTTAGTAAAGAATGTTAAGGATTTAAAAGCTTTGGTTTTGGATATTATCTTTGTAGAATTATATATGATGACAAAAAAAGGAACACAATAGAAATGTCCAACACTGACAGATTAGCTAAGCAAACTATTATGTTTTCACCTACTAGAATATTATTTAGGCATTAAAATTGTTATTTGAAAAACTATACTCCCATAGACTAATGTTTATGGCATAATATCAAGTAAAAAATAATATATAAATTATATGTAATTATACATATGATTTGATTTAGATGGGGTTAAAATAATATTTTCATAGAAATAAAGGAAAGGATAAATTATGCACAATTTAATTATGCATAATTCAAGGCAAAAAAATGTTTTCAAACTTCTTGGAGAAAAAGAAAATCTCACAGTGTATTAGTATTTATGTTTGAATTTTAAGACTAAGGATGAATTATTTTCTCAGATTTGCTTTTCTGCATTTTCAGATTTTCTTTCCTGAGAATTTATTACTACTATAATGAATAGAAATAGGATAAGTTCAGACCCACTTATCTCTAAGGTACTTTCCAATTCTACCACGGCAATATTTTTATCCCTGAATAATCAAGAGCTTGCTATGTTCTTTACTTTTATTCTTGTCTCTGCTTTGTGTATTAATGCAGGATTAATAGTTGATGCCGCTCTTAAAATACATGACATATTAGCTAAGCTTTCAAATAGATCCTGAAATTTTGAGGCAGATTCCTGTGCTGGACAGCCAATTACTTCATTGTAAACATCCATTAAATGTTTCTATGATAAATTTGCAGTATATGTAGACTGAACTGAGGTCCTGAACATTAATGTAAATTTGCATCTCCTGCATTGCCAGAGATTTTATTCCAGTTTAAGAATGTATTGGGTGCAGTGGGGTTATCTGAAAGAGTTGGAAACTGCCTCAGCTGACAATTTTTTTTCACCAGCTCCTTCCAGTACTACTTGCTTCTGATGAAAAATGAAACCAATTTACCAAAAAAGATTTTAATATCCTTAAAAAGCTTAGTTTTAGGATACATTTTTTGGGATTTTTAAAACCTCCTCTAAACTGATATTCTGTCTAACTTGGGTTGAGACCAGAATTTGGTATTTCTGCAACAGCTTTGCAAGAAACACTGCTTGATTCTGAAAACGGAAGGCGGCACTGGACCCAGCATGCACTTCAAAGTCAGTCAGAACTGTGTTCAAATGGAGCTTTATCATTTACTATCTGCCCAGCTCTTATTTCTTCTGAATTTCAGATTAGAACTCTGCAAAATTTGAATAATCTTCCTTAACTTGTGGGCCTGTTGAAAATATTAAATGATGCAATTTTAGAAAATCTATAGTAGGAGTTCAATAAATTAAAATTTTAAGAGTCATAATTGTCTATAGTGGATGCCAATATTATAACATGAAAAGTCAAAATTGAAATTGTTAGTTTTTTGCAAAACCCAATGTGTAAGTGTTGTACTAATCCAGTCAACTAATGGGGAGAACACTTAATCCATACAGACACTGGCATTGACTCATTGACTGAAAGTTCAAATATTAAATGCTAAACTAGAGAAAAGATGGTAAGATGACTGGTTGCAATGAATTCTGAGCCCTCAAAATTATAACACTAGCTATGAGGCTGAAATAAGAAGGAAAAATATTCATCATAGGAAAAAATAACAGGCAATTAGATATATAGATAAATAGACTTAAGAATCACTTGATTATCAAACCATTATTGGTTAAGATGAGACAAGCATTTGTATTTTATATTATGGTGGAATTTGTCCTTGCTAATCCTAAACTTGATTTAGTTATACAAAATAGTCATATCATTGGTTTAATTTTCACATTATAAACTGTCAGTAAAAGAACAACCACATACCTTTACTATGGATGTTAAATGAAATAATGCTTTTAAAGCTCCTAGTCAAATGCTTGGCACCTGTGGGCATTCAATTATCATAGCCCCCTATATAACCACAGCAAATTTAGAATAAAATTCCCTCCACAAAAACGGACATTGAATTATAAAACTAATTATAAAATTAATGCTAGCAAGTGAGAAAAATCCAAAACAAGACAGGCAATATCTACTCCAATCTCTTCTGCGGAATCGGCCTGAACACCGCTTCATAGCGTTCTGAGGTACATCAGTCAGGAGTGTGACAGTGAGTCATCCCCTAGGCTGTCATTTCATCCTGGGGAGGCTTCCAGATTCAGATATTACCTGGGTGTTGCACTGTGAGAAAAATGAGGAGCAAAAGCAATGCTACCATGCTTTAGCCAAAGTGTATCAGACTCTTCCAGATTCTCAGATACTGAAACCCCTGACCCACTATGTGACTGTGACTCCCTAGATGCTACCTGGACATTAACATCACTTTAAGAAGCTTCACGGGAATCCCCTTGAGTGTCCTCAGAACATATGGTGTGTGAACTGAAACAAAGAGCAGCTTGTGGCCCTTATTTGCTCTGTGGCCTTACATAAGTCACTTAGCTTCTCCAAGTCTAATTTGGAAAACTGCAACGAAATCTCCTGTCCTGACTACTGTAAAGGGTCATATGAAGGTCAAACGGGATAATGGATCCAAAAATGCTTTGGGGAAAACAAAACGTAAAATTTTTTTTTTTTTAGAACATAAACTAAGATTACTATCTTCAGAGGCAAAGAGATTACATTTTTAAAAGTTTTTAAATAATATTAAGAAATATGGCCTTGCAAACACAGCCAATAGCAAACTAGTAGGAGCAGTGAATGAGGTTGCTCAGACAGATAAAGACATAATTGAAAACCTTTGGTAATCACAAGTGCTGCTTTCAGTCTTCCTCTGCTAACATCTTCCCTTGTTCCTTGTGTTATTTGAATTCAGCTACTGGAGACCTGAATTTATTTTCCTTACTGATGTTTTATCCTGCAAATGCCTCCAATTATAGCCAGAAGAAAACCATTAGATAGTGAAGATAAAAAGAAGGGAGAAGAGGAAAGATAAAGAGGAGACAGAGTTCTCCATAGTGCCCCAAGACCCCAGCCTATGAGGTCCACTCTGACCTTACCCATACCTATATTTTATATCTTAGGAACCAGTGATGACATAATCACACATCATGTGTTCCATCGTGAGTGAACTGATACTTTCTCTTTGCCCGATGGGAAATTTGCATGTTTACTGGTTATTCTTGGATGCTATTTATCATTCACTGAAAGTTTCAAGGGCTAACAAATACACTAGAAATTTGGGAGTGATTTAAGAAAGTATAAAATATTACCTCTTGACAGCAAGCTATTTTATAAGGATATTGTATCCGGTGGGCAGAGCTGTCAGTGTGACACGAAGATTAAATCCTCAACTGGAAGTGACTTTTTTTTTTTTTTTTTTTTGCCAAGGACAGAAGCGTAAAAGGTTATTTGAAGGATAGTAGTATCTGCAGAAGTTGTGCAGCAAAATGTTTGTGGATGGCTAGCTGAAATGGGAATGAGAGCAGCCAAGTACAAGGGGACTTCCGCAAGATAAAAGGTCACAGATGCTGTTACAGGCGTAACCCACACAAGATGACAGGCTACATTCACAAGAAGCTATACATATGGAAAGAAAGTGAATTCTTAGAAATTGCTATGAGAGCCCTCGCCCTTGATTGTCACAAAGTTCCCACAGTCCTCAGATCACTACTGACTTACTACCAGTACTGGGAAGCAGAAAGACCCCACAGGAGTTTGACCTTCTCTTATAAAATGCATGAGGTCAGTCTGCTAAGATCCACTACAACAGGCCGTGGTTAAGGACCTAGTTCCCCAATGTACAGATGAAGAACCTAAGGTTCAGAGAAGTCATGGTGCAAGCAAGTAAGGATTGATGACAGCTGGAGTGCAAATCCAACCCACTTGAGCTCCAAAGTAAATTAGCTTAATCAGCTTATTATATGTGCATAGCTTCCTATTTATAACAAAGTGTGAACCAGCAAATAAAAACAGAAGCTTGTGGAATGTTGGAAAAGTTACTCAACTTTATATTGAGTGATTATTTCTTGATATTAGGGTTTTTTAATTTTTTTAATTTTGTTTTATTTTTATGGTTTTCAAAGGAATTAATGATAATACCTAACGCATGATACTATGCAATAATGAAGGCAAAAAGAAATTTTCCACATATTTTGAGCGTTATATTAATATTAGTGGATAATAATGTGTTTCCAATGTCTAGATCATTGTAGGTATTCAACAAATTTTACTAACTTAATTCAGTAAAGTGTCTCCAAGTACTCAAGTATCTTTCAGGCATAAATTGATTAATCTCAAACAGAACAGGCACTATCCTAAGAATTGGAAAAAAACAGAAACATAAACACAAACAGAACATGATATATTGGGAGATAAATCAACAGGGTTGGTAGAAGAGGCAGGGGATATCTATGCCCACTTTGCATCATCATTCTCAGTACCAAATTCTGATATCTATTTTAAGAGGGAGAAAATTAAAACTGAGAAGAAATGTTTTCGTGCCGTAAGACTATCAAAGATAAGTGAATCACCACCTGTGTAAAATATAAATAAAGTAAGTGTTCTATTGTCTAACAAGAGTAAAAAAAAAATACACTGTTTTGTTCATATATTTCTTCAGCTAATTTTACTTGTGTTTTTTTGTTAGAAATTATGCTTGTAAACAAGGGCGAACAAGATAAATATGATACCTCTCCCAATTGAGCTTCCATTCTAATGGGAGATACAGACAAGATCATAAATATAATTCTTACAGTTTATGATCTTGTAAAGTGCTATGAAGTAAAGAGAGAATTTGGGGCAGCGCTGGTATTTCAGATAGGATGTTTACAGGTGGATTTTTTGGACATGAGAATAGATGGCTGTAGTATTAAGAGGATCATTATTGATGGTTGGCTACATTTAGACTCCTGCTATGAAGGGGCAATTCAACATCCTTAACTTCTTTTGAGTAAGTTCAATCTCTGTTCTTAAGATAATAGAAAGGATTTATTTTCCCAAGAGTCAGTTATTTTTAGTGCTAAAGAGTTCAAATGCAGTTCAACATGCCAACCTGATACATTTTGACTGGGAAAATATGGCAAAGCATAATTTCCAAGAATTAATTATACCATCTGAGATACATGACAGCAGGTTTTCTTGGTATAAGAATTGTATCTGCTAGAATCCATACCACAAATACAAAATGAAGAGACTAGATTGTTTACTAGGTATAATTATTTCAAAGAGAACACAACCATGGTGCAACCGGAAGAGGTATAGAATTTGGAAAGAGCAAGAAAAACTTAAGTAAATCATTTTAGCTCATTGAGCCTCATTTTTCTTATCTGAAAAAAAAAAAAATGTGAGTGATAAACGTTGGGAGCCAATGTTTCTTTGCTGCTTCTGATATTTCCTTCCAGGTGATGGGAACACAGGGTAACAATTCTGACTTCTTTCTACACTCCCCCCCCCACTTCCCACTCCCCCACCCCCCCACCCCTGTTTCTTCTGCTTGCTCCAGAAAAAATTGGAAGGACTTCATTGGAATTGTAAATTTATGGAGAATAACCTGGGAAGGAGCTGTGAAAGGAGCAGGCCCACCCATGGAGAGGACTCACTGAAGAGCTGATTGACAGATGGGTAAGTCAATCAGTGTTAAGAAATTTGATGATATTCTTTAAGGTCAATAATTAAGATGATAAGGCAAAAATGTGCAGACTTTCTTAGAAATTTTCATTTTTTAATGTCATTCTGGTGGGGAAGAAAAGTTTTATTTCACTTCTCAACAATAATAATTTATGATTTATAGTTCTGTTTGAGAATCAAATGTGATGATAATATGAAACTATTGAACATATTCAAATCTGCATATAAATGTGTACATTTTTTGAAATTCTAGTAGTATACTTTATTATTAAAACTCAATCTTCAAAAGTAGAAATAATAGTGGAAACATAAGATTGAGGCTCAGGAATTTTTAAGCAATATTGGGGCACTTACAGGATATCTCAGCTTCAGGTAAAGCATGTTGTGTTTCTATTTATCAATGAAGAGCTTATTCCCACCTCTTATGTAATAGTCTCTGTTATGAATTCGGTATTGTCCCCCTAGAAAAGTTATGTTGAAGTCCTAACACCTGGTGCCTGTGAATGTGATCTTTCTTGAAAATAGGACCTTTACAGGTAATCCTCAAGTTATGATGAGGTTTTACTGGAATAGGGTGGGGCCTTAAGCCAATATGAATGGTGTCCTCATAAGAGAAGAGACACAAAGATAGATACACACAGAAGAAAGACAGTGATGTCATAACGGAGGCAGAGATTGGAGTGATGCATCTACAAGCCAAAGAACGCCAAGGGTTGCTGACAAACATCAGAAAATTTAAAAAGACAAGGAAAGATTATACCCCTGGATTTCAGAAGGAGTATGGCCCTGTCAATACCTTGACTACAGACTTCTAGCCTCCAGAACTGAGACAGTAGCTTGCTGTTGTTTTAAACCACCTGGTTGTAGTACCTTGCTATGGAAACACTAGGAAATGAATACAGACTCCACACCTTGTAATAGGAAAACCCATGCATCACTGTCATTGTTCCACTGAAAAGATATATTATTATTGTTGGAAATTCTGTTGTACAGCCTAATATTCCTCAACGTTGGAGAATGCAGCCAAGACCATGTCCCAGTTAACTCCACTTTCTCAGATGCTGCTGAACTCAATTCTATGTCAAACAACTTGCCCAGACCAATGTTTGTAAAGTAGTGTTGTGCCCATGGGCTGTGTAAATGGAGGAGTCATGGAGGTCGAGTGGATGGCCAAGTGAATATGAGTGTGCTGACTCTCAAATTAAGGAGAGACCTGAAGGGAATCTTAATATTATGGTCATCATTTAGTATAAAGCAGTCTTGATTTTGTGGTTTACCAAATTAATCCTGTGTATTTGAGTCTAGATTTGCGGGTCCAAGGCCTGAAAAACCATAGAATGTCATAGCTAAGGGATTTATCACCTTTCGCAGTGGATCTACTTCTAATTTAATTTAACATCTTCTTAACTTAACATCCAGAGTTTGTTCTCTCAATACCTTGGACCCCATGCCTCTGAGTCATGAGTCTTTGCTCCTTCTATTCTGTTCAGTCTCTTGATCATATAATATCCTGCATATTTGTGTCTCCATAATTACAGCTGATAATGTTTCGCAAATCTAAAGATTCCCTTTGCTGCTCTTTGCCCACCAAATCCAACCTTCAAGGCTCAAGTTATAATCTACTTTCTCCATGAAAACCTTGATCAAGATCAACTATGCCATGTGAACACATTGTGCAGCTCTTGTTCCTAAATCACCTCGTATTCCTATTCAGTGCTCTGATACTCATGATGTGTGTGTGTGTGTCTGTGAAAGAGAGAGAGAGAGAGAGAGAGAGAGGTGGGGAGTGAAGAGAACGCGGTCTTTCAATAGGATTCTTAGCTCCTTTAGTATAGGTATACATTACTTGGATTTTATAAATTTAATATTCTCTTCAGCAAATAGCACAGTGAAGAGTATAGTAGATGGTCAACAATAAAACTGGACTTGGTAATAAAAAACAATATGTTGCTATTATAAATGGGGGAAAAAAATGAAGTTAAGTTGTAGATGCAGAATCTAGGCCAATCAAGGGATTCCATTATTCCAAAGAATATGTGCAAATCTGAGTCAGCTCCAGATAATAGCAGAGAATAGAGAGAAATTAATATTTATTGAACCACTGTACTATGTTTCAGATATTGCACCCAGTAATTTACGTATGCAATCTCTTCTAATCCTCAGACCACCTCTTTGAGTGAGGGTCATTATTCCCAATTTAATTATCAGGAAATTGAGGGTCAGAGAGCTTCCTGAAGAAACAATATTGAGCAAAAGTTCCTTGCATAATACTATGCACCCTCTTCTCATTCATAGTCATGCTTTAAAATATTTTGAGGAGCAGAGCAAGGGAACAACTTTGGATTCTGTATGTGGATTCATGGATCCCTTTAAAATTAAATTATTGACTGACAGCCACTACATGCCTATGACTGGACAATCTTGGTTCTTGATGGGGCAGTGTCCTCCCAAGAGATATAAGCCAAGCAGTAGGTCTGCTTCACTGAAAACATTGGAAAAGAGCTTCTTTGAAGGAGAAATATCTGCTATTAAAGTTATTTCAGAGACGTTTTTAAAATGTGCTTACTTCTCTAGATCGTGGTGAAATAAGCAGTCAACAGCTATCAGCCTGCAAATTGGCTTTTGCCATTTTGGAAAAGACACACTGAAGATTTTTAAACATTCCACTTCCTCTCACTTTTCAGAAAAGAAGAATAAGGCTCAGCCGTGTGGAATGACCAGAACAGCAGAAGAAAAGCAAGTAACTGTTCCTCCTCAGAGCTGATGATTACCTAGGGTCGGCAACAGCTCTAGGAATAAGCATATCAGGTAGGTGACAGAATTTATTCAAACACGTTTCTTTTCAGTATAGTATAGCAAAGTGATTAGGCTGCATATCTAAAAATATATAAAGAGATAGGTAAGTATCTGCAGGGCAGCCTGCGGGGCCTCTGGTCCAGCTCCCCACATAAGAACGCAGGATATGGCCAGGCCAAAAAGGAACTCCCACAGAACCATAGATAGGGGAGTCATGCCACTATATTCTCTCTGGCGGCCGGGAGAGAATTCTATTCTCTCTCTCTCTCTGAATACTCCGCCATTCACTTCTCTGCCTGCCAACCAACCAACCAATCAACACAGCCCCGCAATTACATCAGTAGCCAATTGGCTAACGGTTACAGCTGATGGCCAACCAATCACAATATGGCCATTCACTACCTGAGCCAGCACCATCCCACGAGAGGCCGAGAGCCTGGAAACTGCTCTCCGGGACTCTATCCCCACAGTATCTTCTTTTTAAGCGCAGCCATGTATAGTGGTTAAAAACAGAAATGCTGGAACCAATCTGGCGTTTTAAATCCCGGCTCTAGCTCTTAGTGTGTGACTTAGGTCAAGTTACTACACTTCTCTGGGCCTGAATTTCTGCATCCCTGCTAAGAAGATAATCATAGTGCTTACTTTATAGAATCATTATGAGGATTAAATAAGTTCATAATTATAAAGCATTTAGAACAATAACACGTGCTATAGTTGTTTTTATATACAATTAATTGCTGACAACAATATTATTTATGAAATCATAAAAATATAATTGTTGTCCTAGGAATCCTTGAATCCAAACGTCCCTTTTATTTTCTTAGGAGAAAATCGTCTTGCTCAGGTACCACAGTGAAATATTGGCAGAGTGAGGGCTAGAACTTCCAGCTAGATCTTTCCCATTCTTACACCCTCAACATTTATCAGCCATGAAGAGATGCCATTAGCTCTCCCCTTTCCTTCCTCTCAGGCTGGTAGTTGCCCAGTCTTGTCAATTTGGGAATTGACAGGACTTTTAACTTTGGGGAATTAATACAAGCAGGCTCCCGGGGCTTCAATGCCTTCCTAGTAGAAGGTAAGAGCAAGGAGGCTAATAGTCTTCAGAGCTTCTGAGTTACGGAATTATTTCCTAAAAGCCGTAGTCAAATTGTAAACTCTTTATTATACTGGGGCACTGAATAATTTATCTGAAAAGGTATTAATTAACAATGGGACCAGATCAAGTAGATTATCATGAGATGATCAGTTTTTGGAAAATGTCATTGGTAGCTAATGACAGAGGAGTTGGACGTGGAGAATGTGAGCAGAGTTTACCGAGAAAAAAAGAACTAGAAGCCAGCCCACAGAGCACAGAGAGAGTAACAATACACATGGTACCTTCATATCATTTAAATGTAGTTTTTCTTCCTTCAGGAATATAATTAATTAGAAAGAGAAGGATAATGATGAAGGAACAAGGACACCAAGAAGATGGAAGCCAATGTTTACTGGTACTAACTGTAGGTACTGTTTTGCCATTTTCTTTACAATAAGCCTATAAGGTATTATGTTTTTAACCCCACTTTTTAATGGGGGAACTGAGTCTAAAATAGGTTTAAAAACTTGCTCATTAGCTAAAAAGAGGTAGAGCTGGAATTGAAATATAGGCCTATTCTATGGATTCCAGATTCCTTATGCCACAACACCTGGCTCCCTCTCTATTGTAGTTATAACCCCTTTTGTTTTTTCCCACAAGTTGAACACAATTGAATGTGAAACAGGTTAGTTAGCATGTTGTTAGGCAGACAGAAAAGTCCCTGGTAAAATAAACAAAAGACAGCCATATCCTGAAACTTCAGGTTTTGAGATAACTCCTTTACTCCAGGACAAAATGTAACAGCCCTTGAGGTTAATAAATTATCTCATAAATCCCTTGTGGTCTGACAAACGGAACAGATCTGATAGATAGGAATGGGTTATTTTGCTAATCTCTTAAGGATGGGCTAACAGAACAAACCTGATAGATGAATTCCATTAAAAGGCACCAGCCCCCTTCCCCAAACAAGC